>NC_092333.1:672200000-672800000 GCF_046630445.1 Rutidosis leptorrhynchoides | reverse complement strand
TGAAAGTGAGTTATAGTCCCACTTTTAAAATCTAATATTTTTGGGATGAGAATACATGCAGGTTTTATAAATGATTTACAAAATAGACACAAGTACGTGAAACTACATTCTATGGTTGAATTATCGAAATCGAATATGCCCCTTTTTATTAAGTCTGGTAATCTAAGAATTAGGGAACAGACACCCTAATTGACGCGAATCCTAAAGATAGATCTATTGGGCTTAACAAACCCCATCCAAAGTACCGGATGCTTTAGTACTTCGAAATTTATATCACATCCGAAGGGTGTCCCGGAATGATGGGGATATTCTTATATATGCATCTTGTTAATGTCGGTTACCAGGTGTTCACCATATGAATGATTTTTATCTCTATGTATGGGATGTGTATTGAAATATGAAATCTTGTGGTCTATTGTTACGATTTGATATATATAGGTTAAACCTATAACTCACCAACATTTTTGTTGACGTTTAAAGCATGTTTATTCTCAGGTGAATATTAAGAGCTTCCGCTGTTGCATACTAAAATAAGGACAAGATTTGGAGTCCATGTTTGTATGATATTGTGTAAAAACTGCATTCAAGAAACTGATTTCGATGTAACATATTTGTATTGTAAACCATTATGTAATGGTCGTGTGTAAACAGGATATTTTAGATTATCATTATTTGATAATCTACGTAAAGCTTTTTAAACCTTTATTTATGAAATAAAGGTTATGGTTTGTTTTAAAAATGAATGCAGTCTTTGAAAAACGTCTCATATAGAGGTCAAAACCTCGCAACGAAATCAATTAATATGGAACGTTTTTAATCAATAAGAACGGGACATTTCAGTTGGTATCAGAGCGTTGGTCTTAGAGAACCAGAATTTTGCATTAGTGTGTCTTATCGAGTTTGTTAGGATGCATTAGTGAGTCTGGACTTCGACCGTGTTTACTTGAAAAATGATTGCTTAACAAATTTTGTTGGAAACTATATATTTTTAACATGTGAATATTATGTGATATATTAATCTCTTAACGCGTTTGATATTATGTGATAGATGTCTACCTCTAGAACAAGTCCCATTGACTCACCTAATAATAATGAAGAGTCAAATGTAAATTGGAATGATTCGTGGACTGATTCACAAGTTCCCGAAGAGGAACCGGAAGAAGAGTCGGAACCGGAAGAAGAATCGGAACCGGAAGAAGAATCGGAACCGGATGAAGAAATAGAACCGGTGGGGGAAATAATAAAACGGTTAAGTAAAAGAAAATCCTCAACCAACCGACCAAGGTTAATTATGGTCAATGGTGTTTCCGCCAAGGAAGCAAAATATTGGGAGGATTACCAATTCTCCGATGAATCGGATTCCGACGAGAATTCCGATGATGTTATAGAAATTACCCCAACTGAATTTAAAAAGGCAAAAGAAAATAATAAGGGAAAGGGCATAAAAATAGAGAAATCTAATTCCAACCCCGATGAACTTTATATGTATCGTCAACGCCCGAAGTCCTTAAGTTGTAACAATGACCCGGGAACCTCTAAACCACCAGGTTTTTCTAAACCAATGTGGACAACGACGGCTCGTATTAGGGGAACATCATATATCCCTAGAAACTTGGCAAAACGAACCAAAACTGAAGAAGAAGAAACGAGCGAGTCGGAATAAGATAGTTGTATTCGTGTGGTGTAATATATGTAATATAGTGTTCTTATGCTTTATGATATATGTAAAAATTGCTTGTATTAATAAGTATTTTTTTATGAATCTAACTCTTGTCTATTTTACAGTTTAAAAACACAAAATGGATAGACAACCTAATATTTTAAGAGACCTACCCGGAGACATGATTGATGAAATCTTGTCTAGAGTCGGCCAGAATTCCTCGGCACAACTATTTAAGGCGAGATCAGTTTGTAAGACATTCGAAGAACGTTCCAAGAATGTCTTGGTTTATAAGAGACTTTCGTTTGAAAGATGGGGGATATCACATTGGGAAACCCATAAGTTACGATGTGTTTACTTTGACGCATATATTGCGGGGAACCCAAATGCTATTTTACGCAACGGGTTAAGAAATTATTTTGACTCAATATATCCGAATATTGGACTTCGTGATTTAGAAAAAGCGGCTAACATGCAACATAAAGAAGCATGTTATGCTTACGGATTAGTAATGTTCGCTTCTCACCAAAGTGAGAACAAGAACATCGGGCTACAACTATTAAACAAAACGTTTCCACAAGTGACGGAGTCGGTAATTGGGGTAAGAAATGAGGTTTTTAGATTATTACGGGACTGTTGGACATTACGTAACCCTCGTCCCTTTAACGACGTTACAACACGCTGTCTTATCAACGGCCATAACGGTTATGTTGCACAAGACCAAGGATGGGAAGTAGTCCTAGTAAAACCAGAATGCATGACTTGTTTCTGGACGTATGAATTACGTGTCTTTATTGCCTTTGCTGAACGACTTGTGTACTAGCTAGAATTATCTTCACAACTATCTTGTATCAAAGTTATTGTGTGCTATATTTCATGCTTTATGTAAAATAAGCGGTATTGTAAGTTTGTAAAATATTGTATAAAAGTTTGAACGCGAAATATTATTATAATCAGTTTTTCATAAAGAATTGTAGTAGTTGAATTGTATATTAGCTACTAAGTATGAACTTAACGGGTAGGTACTACCCGAATTTAAACTTATAAAACGCTAATATGAAGAAAAAGCTTTTATAAATGAGTTCATATTATGCTACGAAATACTATTAACTACTCTTAATATTCTGTATGATTAACTTGTTCCATTTAACTATTTTGAAGGAAATGGCACCGACTACTCGACACACCGTGAATATGAATGAAGAGGAATTCCGTACTTTTCTAGCTTCAAACATAGCTGCAGTACAGGCTGCGCTACATACCAACAATAACCTTGGATCTAGCAGTACAGGAAATCGTGTAGGATGCACCTACAAAGAATTCACTGCCTGCAAACCTTTGGAATTTGATGGAACCGAAGGACCGATCGGATTGAAACGGTGGACCGAGAAGGTCGAATCGGTGTTTGCCATAAGTAAGTGTACTGAAGAGGACAAAGTAAAGTACGCTACGCATACCTTCACAGGTTCTGCGTTAACATGGTGGAATACCTATCTAGAGCAAGTGGGACAAGACGATGCGTACGCACTACCGTGGTCAGCATTCAAGCACTTGATGAACGAGAAGTACCGTCCCAGAACCGAGGTCAATAAGCTCAAGACAGAACTTAGAGGGTTACGAACCCAAGGATTTGATATTACCACGTATGAAAGACGATTCACAGAATTGTGCCTATTGTGTCCGGGAGCATTCGAAGATGAGGAAGAGAAGATCGACGCGTTTGTGAAAGGATTACCGGAAAGAATCCAAGAAGATATAAGTTCACACGAGCCCGCCTCCATACAACAGGCATGTAGAATGGCTCACAAACTAGTGAACCAGATTGAAGAAAGAATTAAAGAACAGACTGCTGAAGAGGCCAATGTGAAGCAAGTCAAAAGAAAGTGGGAGGAAAACGTTGATAAGAATCACCAATACAACAACAACAGCAATTATAACAATAATCGCAACAACTATCCTAACAATCGCAACATCAATCGCAACTACAACAAACGGCCCAACAACAACTGTAGTGACCCGAACTTTTCCATGTTTATATATATTAATTGAGATTGATATTTACATGATTAAATGTTTCCAACATGTTAAGCAATCAAACTTGTTAAGACTTGATTAATTGAAATAGGTTTCATATAGACAATTGACTACCCAAGTTGACCGGTGATTCACGAACGTTAAAACTTGTAAAAACTATATGATGACATATATATGGTTATATATATATAGTTAACATGATATTATGATAAGTAAACATATCATTAAGTATATTAACAATGAACTACATATGTAAAAACAAGACTACTAACTTAATGATTTTTAAACGAGACATATATGTAACGATTATCGTTGTAACGACATTTAAATGTATATATATCATATTAAGATATATTAATATATCATAATATCATGATAATATAATAATTTAACATCTCATTAGATATAATAAACAATGGGTTAACAACATTAATTGAGATCGTTAACTTAAAGGTTTCAAAACAACACTTACATGTAACGACTAACGATGACTTAACGACTCCGTTAAAATGTATATACATGTAGTGTATTTAGATGTATTAAAATACTTTTAGAAGACTTCAAGACATATATCGAAACACTCATACTTAACGAAAATGGTTACAGTTACTTTCCCATTCTTTTCTTTCATCAAGAATTCTAGTCGTATTCTTACCCGTATTATACACAGCTTCAAAACGTACTTACTATGGGTATATACCAATAGGAACTAGCATGGGATTCCACTCTTGATTATGTCATGTATGACTAATCAATTTTAACTTCTACCATGAGCTAGTCAACTAACTAGAACTCCTTTTAACCCCACTCACCACTCACCAATTAACACTCATCATTCACTCCATTTCACTTCCAAATCTCTTTCTAATTCTCTCTCAACACACCCACACTATTATGAACGTATTTTTCCAGTAGTTAATCATCATCTTCATCAAAAATCACTTCAAGAATCAAGCTATAATCATCATAGGAAGAACACTTCAAGAATACTTCAAAAATCCCTTCAAGTTTACTAATTTACTTCCAAGCTTTCTAATCCATTCCAAGTAATCATCTAAGATCAAGAAACCTTTGTTATATACAGTAGGTTATCTTTCTTATTCAAGGTAATATTCATATTCAAACTTTGATTCAATTTCTATAACTATAAACTATCTTAATTCGAGCAAAAATCTTACTTGAACTTGTTTTTGTGTCATGATCCTACTTCAAGAACTTTCAAGCCATCCAAGATCCTTTGAAGCTAGATCATTTCTTGTCACTTCCAGTAGGATTACCTACTAAACTTGAGGTAGTAATGATGTTCATAACATCATTCGATTCATATATATAAAACTATCTTATTCGAAGGTTTAAACTCGTAATCACTAGAACATAGTTTAGTTAATTCTAAACTTGTTCGCAAACAAAAGTTAATCCTTCTAACTTGACTTTTAAAATTAACTAAACACATGTTCTATATCTATATGATATGCTAACTTAATGATTTAAAACCTGGAAACACGAAAAACACCGTAAAACCGGATTTACGCCGTCGTAGTAACACCGCGGGCTGTTTTGGGTTAGTTAATTAAAAACTATGATAAACTTTGATTTAAAACTTGTTATTCTGAGAAAATGATTTTTATTATGAACATGAAACTATATCCAAAAATTATGGTTAAACTCAAAGTGGAAGTATGTTTTCTAAAATGGTCATCTAGACGTCGTTCTTTCGACTGAAATGACTACCTTTACAAAAACGACTTGTAACTTATTTTTCCGACTATAAACCTATACTTTTCTGTTTAGATTCATAAAATAGAGTTCAATATGAAACCATAGCAATTTGATTCACTCAAAACGGATTTAAAATGAAGAAGTTATGGGTAAAACAAGATTGGATAATTTTTCTCATTTTAGCTACGTGAAAATTGGTAACAAATCTATTCCAACCATAACTTAATCAACTTGTATTGTATATTATGTAATCTTGAGATACCATAGACACGTATACAATGTTTCGACCTATCATGTCGACACATCTATATATATTTCGGAACAACCATAGACACTCTATATGTGAATGTTGGAGTTAGCTATACAGGGTTGAGGTTGATTCCAAAATATATATAGTTTGAGTTGTGATCAATACTGAGATACGTATACACTGGGTCGTGGATTGATTCAAGATAATATTATTGATTTATTACTGTACATCTAACTGTGGACAACTAGTTGTAGGTTACTAACGAGGACAGCTGACTTAATAAACTTAAAACATCAAAATATATTAAAAGTGTTGTAAATATATTTTGAACATACTTTAATATATATGTATATATTGTTATAGGTTCGTGAATCAACAGTGGCCAAGTCTTACTTCTCGACGAAGTAAAAATCTGTGAAAGTGAGTTATAGTCCCACTTTTAAAATCTAATATTTTTGGGATGAGAATACATGCAGGTTTTATAAATGATTTACAAAATAGACACAAGTACGTGAAACTACATTCTATGGTTGAATTATCGAAATCGAATATGCCCCTTTTTATTAAGTCTGGTAATCTAAGAATTAGGGAACAGACACCCTAATTGACGCGAATCCTAAAGATAGATCTATTGGGCCTAACAAACCCCATCCAAAGTACCGGATGCTTTAGTACTTCGAAATTTATATCATATCCGAAGGGTGTCCCGGAATGATGGGGATATTCTTATATATGCATCTTGTTATTGTCGGTTACCAGGTGTTCACCATATGAATGATTTTTATCTCTATGTATGGGATGTGTATTGAAATATGAAATCTTGTGGTCTATTGTTACGATTTGATACATATAGGTTAAACCTATAACTCACCAACATTTTTGTTGACGTTTAAAGCATGTTTATTCTCAGGTGAATACTAAGAGCTTCCGCTGTTGCATACTAAAATAAGGACAAGATTTGGAGTCCATGTTTGTATGATATTGTGTAAAAACTGCATTCAAGAAACTGATTTCGATGTAACATATTTGTATTGTAAACCATTATGTAATGGTCGTGTGTAAACAGGATATTTTAGATTATCATTATTTGATAATCTACGTAAAGCTTTTTAAACCTTTATTGATGAAATAAAGGTTATGGTTTGTTTAAAAATGAATGCAGTCTTTGAAAAACGTCTCATATAGAGGTCAAAACCTCGCAACGAAATCAATTAATATGGAACGTTTTTAATCAATAAGAACGGGACATTTCAGTTGGTATCCGAGCGTTGGTCTTAGAGAACCAGAAAATTTGCATTAGTGTGTCTTATCGAGTTTGTTAGGATGCATTAGTGATTCTGGACTTCGACCGTGTTTTCTTTAAAAATGATTGCTTAACATTTTTGTTGGAAACTATATATTTTTAACATATGAATATTATGTGATATATTAATCTCTTAACGTGTTTGATATTATGTGATAGATGTCTACCTCTAGAACAAGTCCCATTGACTCACCTAATAATAATGAAGAGTCAAATGTAAATTGGAATGATTCGTGGACTGATTCACAAGTTCCCGAAGAGGAACCGGAAGAAGAGTCGGAACCGGAAGAAGAATCAGAACCGGAAGAAGAATCGGAACCGGAAGAAGAATCGGAACCGGTGGGGGAAATAATAAAACGGTTAAGTAAAAGAGAATCCTCAACCAACCGACCAAAGTTAATTATGGTCAATGGTGTTTCCGCCAAGGAAGCAAAATATTGGGAGGATTACCAATTCTCCGATGAATCGGATTCCGACGAGAATTCCGATGATGTTATAGAAATTACCCCAACTGAATTTAAAAAGGCAAAAGAAAATAATAAGGGAAAGGGCATAAAAATAGAGAAATCTAATTCCAACCCCGATGAACTTTATATGTATCGTCAACCCCCGAAGTCCTTAAGTTGTAACAATGACCCGGGAACCTCTAAACCACCAGGTTTTTCTAAACCAATGTGGACAACGACGGCTCGTATTAGGGGAACATCATATATCCCTAGAAACTTGGCAAAACGAACCAAAACCGAAGAAGAAGAAACGAGCGAGTCGGAATAAGATAGTTGTATTCGTGTGGTGTAATATATGTAATATAGTGTTCTTATGCTTTATGATATATGTAAAAATTACTTGTATTAATAAGTATTTTTTTATGAATCTAACTTTTGTCTATTTTACAGTATAAAAACACAAAATGGATAGACAACCCAATATTTTAAGAGACCTACCCGGAGACATGATTGATGAAATCTTGTCTAGAGTCGGTCAGAATTCCTCGGCACAACTATTTAAGGCGAGATCAGTTTGTAAGACATTCGAAGAACGTTCCAAGAATGATTTGGTTTATAAAAGGCTTTCGTTCGGAAGATGGGGGATATCACATTGGGAAATCCATAAGTTACGATGTGTTTACTTTGACGCATATATTGCGGGGAACCCAAATGCTATTTTACGCAACGGGTTAAGAAATTATTTTGACTCAGTATATCCAAATATAGGACTTCGTGATTTAGAAAAAGCGGCTAACATGCAACATAAAGAAGCATGTTATGCTTACGGGTTAGTAATGTTCGCTTCTCACCAAAGTGAGAACAAGAACATCGGGATACAACTATTAAACAAAACGTTCCCTCAAGTGACGGAGTCGGTAATTGGGGTAAGAAATGAGGTTTTTAGGTTATTACGAGACTGTTGGTCATTACGTAACCCTCGTCCCTTTGACGACGTTACAACACGCTGTCTTATCAACGGCCATAACGGTTATGTTCCACAAGACCAAGGATGGGAAGTAGTCCTAGTAAAACCAGAATGCATGACTTGTTTCTGGACGTATGAATTACGTGTCTTTATTGCCTTTGCTGAACGACTTGTGTACTAGCTAGAATTATCTTCACAACTATCTTGTATCAAAGTTATTGTGTGCTATATTTCATGCTTTATGTAAAATAAGCGGTATTGTAAGTTTGTAAAATATTGTATAAAAGTTTGAACGCGAAATATTATTATAATCAGTTTTTCATATAGAATTGTAGTAGTTGAATTGTATATTAGCTACTGAGTATGAACTTAACGGGTAGGTACTACCCGAATTTAAACTTATAAAACGCTAATATGAAGAAAAAGCTTTTATAAATGAGTTCATATTATGCTACGAAATACTATTAACTACTCTTAATATTCTGTATGATTAACTTGTTCCATTTGACTATTTTGAAGGAAATGGCACCGACTACTCGACACACCGTGAATATGAATGAAGAGGAATTCCGTACTTTTCTAGCTTCAAACATAGCCGCAGTACAGGCTGCGCTATATACCAACAATAACCTTGGATCTGGCAGTACAGGAAATCGTGTAGGATGCACCTACAAAGAATTCACTGCCTGCAAACCTTTGGAATTTGATGGAACCGAAGGACCGATCGGATTGAAACGGTGGACCGAGAAGGTTGAATCGGTGTTTGCCATAAGTAAGTGTACTGAAGAGGACAAAGTGAAGTACGCTACGCATACCTTCACAGGTTCTGCGTTAACATGGTGGAATACCTATCTAGAGCAAGTGGGACAAGATGATGCGTACGCACTACCGTGGTCAGCATTCAAGCACTTGATGAACGAGAAGTACCGTCCCAGAACCGAGGTCAATATGTAGTGACCCGAAATTTTCCATGTTTATATATATTAATTGAGATTGATGTTTACATGATTAAATGTTTCCAACATGTTAAGCAATCAAACTTGTTAAGACTTGATTAATTGAAATAGGTTTCATATAGACAATTGACCACCCAAGTTGACCGGTGATTCACGAACGTTAAAACTTGTAAAAAAAACTATATGATGACATATATATGGTTATATATATAGTTAACATGATATTATGATAAGTAAACATATCATTAATTATATTAACAATGAACTACATATGTAAAAACAAGACTACTAACTTAATGATTTTGAAACGAGACATATATGTAACGTTTATCGTTGTAACGACATTTAATGTATATATATCATATTAAGAGATATTCGTACATCATAATATCATGATAATATAATAATTTAAAATCTCTTTTGATATTAGAAACATTGGGTTAACAACATTTAACAAGATCGTTAACCTAAAGGTTTCAAAACAACACTTACATGTAACGACTAACGATGACTTAACGACTCAGTTAAAATGTATATACATGTAGTGTTTTAATATGTATTTATACACTTTTGAAAGACTTCAATACACTTATCAAAATACTTCTACTTAACAAAAATGCTTACAATTACATTCTCGTTCAGTTTCATCAACAATTCTACTCGTATGCACCCGTATTCGTACTCGTACAATACATAGCTTTTAGATGTATGTACTATTGGTATATACACTCCAATGATCAGCTCTTAGCAGCCCATGTGAGTCACCTAACACATGTGGGAACCATCATTTGGCAACTAGCATGAAATATCTCATAAGATTACAAAAAAATATGAGTAATCATTCATGACTTATTTACATGAAAACAAAATTACATATCCTTTATATCTAATCCATACACCAACGACCAAAAACACCTACAAACACTTTCATTCTTCAATTTTCTTCATCTAATTGAACTCTCTCAAGTTCTATCTTCAAGTTCTAAGTGTTCTTCATAAATTCCAAAAGTTCTAGTGTCATAAAATCAAGAATACTTTCAAGTTTGCTAGCTCACTTCCAATCTTGTAAGGTGATCATCCAACCTCAAGAAATCTTTGTTTCTTACAGTAGTTTATCATTCTAATACAAGGTAATAATCATATTCAAACTTTGGTTCAATTTCTATAACTATAACAATCTTATTTCAAGTGATGATCTTACTTGAACTTGTTTTCGTGTCATGATTTTGCTTCAAGAACTTTGAGCCATCCAAGGATCCATTGAAGCTAGATCCATTTTTCTCTTTTCCAGTAGGTTCATCCAAGGAACTTAAGGTAGTAATGATGTTCATAACATCATTCGATTCATACATATAAAGCTATCTTATTCGAAGGTTTAAACTTGTAATCACTAGAACATAGTTTAGTTAATTCTAAACTTGTTCGCAAACAAAAGTTAATCCTTCTAACTTGACTTTTAAAATCAACTAAACACATGTTCTATATCTATATGATATGCTAACTTAATGATTTAAAACCTGGAAACACGAAAAACACCGTAAAACCGGATTTACGCCGTCGTAGTAACACCGCGGGCTGTTTTGGGTTAGTTAATTAAAAACTATGATAAACTTTGATTTAAAAGTTGTTATTCTGAGAAACTGATTTTTATTATGAACATGAAACTATATCCAAAAATTATGGTTAAACTCAAAGTGGAAGTATGTTTTCTAAAATGGTCATCTAGACGTCGTTCTTTCGACTGAAATGACTACCTTTACAAAAACGACTTGTAACTTATTTTTCCTACTAGAAACCTATACTTTTTTGGTTTAGATTCATAAAATAGAGTTCAATATGAAACCATAGCAATTTGATTCACTCAAAACGGATTTAAAATGAAGAAGTTATGGGTAAAACAAGATTGGATAATTTTTCTCATTTTAGCTACGTGAAAATTGGTAACAAATCTATTCCAACCATAACTTAATCAACTTGTATTATATATTATGTAAACTTGAGATACCATAGACACGTATACAATGTTTCGACCTATCATGTCGACACATCTATATATATTTCGGAACAACCATAGACACTCTATATGTGAATGTTGGAGTTAGCTATACAGGGTTGAGGTTGATTCCAAAATATATATAGTTTGAGTTGTGATCAATACTGAGATACGTATACACTAGGTCGTGGATTGATTCAAGATAATATTTATCGATTTATTTCTGTACATCTAACTGTGGACAACTAGTTGTAGGTTACTAACGAGGACAGCTGACTTAATAAACTTAAAACATCAAAATATATTAAAAGTGTTGTAAATATATTTTGAACATACTTTGATATATATGTATATATTGTTATAGGTTCGTGAATCAACCAGTGGCCAAGTCTTACTTCTCGACGAAGTAAAAATCTGTGAAAGTGAGTTATAGTCCCACTTTTAAAATCTAATATTTTTGGGATGAGAATACATGCAGGTTTTATAAATGATTTACAAAATAGACACAAGTACGTGAAACTACATTCTATGGTTGAATTATCGAAATCGAATATGCCCCTTTTTATTAAGTCTGGTAATCTAAGAATTAGGGAACAGACACCCTAATTGACGCGAATCCTAAAGATAGATCTATTGGGCCTAACAAACCCCATCCAAAGTACCGGATGCTTTAGTACTTCGAAATTTATATCATATCCGAAGGGTGTCCCGGAATGATGGGGATATTCTTATATATGCATCTTGTTATTGTCGGTTACCAGGTGTTCACCATATGAATGATTTTTATCTCTATGTATGGGATGTGTATTGAAATATGAAATCTTGTGGTCTATTGTTACGATTTGATATATATAGGTTAAACCTATAACTCACCAACATTTTTGTTGACGTTTTAAGCATGTTTATTCTCAGGTGATTATTAAGAGCTTCCGCTGTCGCATACTTAAATAAGGACAAGATTTGGAGTCCATGCTTGTATGATATTGTGTAAAAACTGCATTCAAGAAACTTATTTTGTTGTAACATATTTGTATTGTAAACCATTATGTAATGGTCGTGTGTAAACAGGATATTTTAGATTATCATTATTTGATAATCTACGTAAAGCTTTTTAAACCTTTATTGATGAAATAAAGGTTATGGTTTGTTTAAAAATGAATGCAGTCTTTGAAAAACGTCTCATATAGAGGTCAAAACCTCGCAACGAAATCAATTAATATGGAACGTTTTTAATCAATAAGAACGGGACATTTCAGTTGGTATCAGAGCGTTGGTCTTAGAGAACCAGAAAATTTGCATTAGTGTGTCTTATTGAGTTTGTTAGGATGCATTAGTGAGTCTGGACTTCGACCGTGTTTTCTTTAAAAATGATTGCTTAACATTTTTGTTGGAAACTATATATTTTTAACATATGAATATTATGTGATATATTAATCTCTTAACGTGTTTGATATTATGTGATAGATGTCTACCTCTAGAACAAGTCCCATTGACTCACCTAATAATAATGAAGAGTCAAATGTAAATTGGAATGATTTGTGGACTGATTCACAAGTTCCCGAAGAGGAACCGGAAGAAGAATCGGAACCGGATGAAGAAATAGAACCGGTGGGGGAAATAATAAAACGGTTAAGTAAAAGAAAATCCTCAACCAACCGACCAAAGTTAATTATGGTCAATGGTGTTTCCGCCAAGGAAGCAAAATATTGGGAGGATTACCAATTCTCCGATGAATCGGATTTCGACGAGAATTCCGATGATGTTATAGAAATTACCCCAACTGAATTTAAAAAGGCAAAAGAAAATAATAAGGGAAAGGGCATAAAAATAGAGAAATCTAATTCCAACCCCGATGAACTTTATATGTATCGTCAACCCCCGAAGTCCTTAAGTTGTAACAATGACCCGGGAACCTCTAAACCACCAGGTTTTTCTAAACCAATGTGGACAACGACGGCTCGTATTAGGGGAACATCATATATCCCTAGAAACTTGGCAAAACGAACCAAAACCGAAGAAGAAGAAACGAGCGAGTCGGAATAAGATAGTTGTATTCGTGTGGTGTAATATATGGAATATAGTGTTCTTATGCTTTATGATATATGTAAAAATTGCTTGTATTAATAAGTATTTTTTTTTATGAATCTAACTCTTGTCTATTTTACAGTTTAAAAACACAAAATGGATAGACAACCCAATATTTTAAGAGACCTACCCGGAGACATGATTGATGAAATCTTGTCTAGAGTCGGCCAGAATTCTTCGGCACAACTATTTAAGGCGAGATCAGTTTGTAAGACATTCGAAGAACGTTCCAAGAATGTCTTGGTTTATAAGAGACTTTCGTTTGAAAGATGGGGGATATCACATTGGGAAACCCATAAGTTACGATGTGTTTACTTTGACGCATATATTGCGGGGAACCCAAATGCTATTTTACGCAACGGGTTAAGAAATTATTTTGACTCAATATATCCGAATATTGGACTTCGTGATTTAGAAAAAGCGGCTAACATGCAACATAAAGAAGCATGTTATGCTTACGGATTAGTAATGTTCGCTTCTCACCAAAGTGAGAACAAGAACATCGGGCTACAACTATTAAACAAAACGTTTCCACAAGTGACGGAGTCGGTAATTGGGGTAAGAAATGAGGTTTTTAGATTATTACGGGACTGTTGGACATTACGTAACCCTCGTCCCTTTGATGACGTTACAACACGCTGTCTTATCAACGGCCATAACGGTTATGTTGCACAAGACCAAGGATGGGAAGTAGTCCTAGTAAAACCAGAATGCATGACTTGTTTCTGGACGTATGAATTACGTGTCTTTATTGCCTTTGCTGAACGACTTGTGTACTAGCTAGAATTGTCTTCACAACTATCTTGTATCAAAGTTATTGTGTGCTATATTTCATGCTTTATGTAAAATAAGCGGTATTGTAAGTTTGTAAAATATTGTATAAAAGTTTGAACGTGAAATATTATTATAATCAGTTTTTCATATAGAATTGTAGTAGTTGAATTGTATATTAGCTACTAAGTATGAACTTAACGGGTAGGTACTACCCGAATTTAAACTTATAAAACGCTAATATGAAGAAAAAGCTTTTATAAATGAGTTCATATTATGCTACGAAATACTATTAACTACTCTTAATATTCTGTATGATTAACTTGTTCCATTTAACTATTTTGAAGGAAATGGCACCGACTACTCGACACACCGTGAATATGAATGAAGAGGAATTCCGTACTTTTCTAGCTTCAAACATAGCCGCAGTACAGGCTGCGCTACATACCAACAATAACCTTGGATCTAGCAGTACAGGAAATCGTGTAGGATGCACCTACAAAGAATTCACTGCCTGCAAACCTTTGGAATTTGATGGAACCGAAGGACCGATCGGATTGAAACGGTGGACCGAGAAGGTTGAATCGGTGTTTGCCATAAGTAAGTGTACTGAAGAGGACAAAGTGAAGTACGCTACGCATACCTTCACAGGTTCTGCGTTAACATGGTGGAATACCTATCTAGAGCAAGTGGGACAAGATGATGCGTACGCACTACCGTGGTCAGCATTCAAGCACTTGATGAACGAAAAGTACCGTCCCAGAACCGAGGTCAATAAGCTCAAGACAGAACTTAGAGGGTTACGAACCCAAGGATTTGATATTACCACGTACGAAAGACGATTCACAGAATTGTGCCTATTGTGTCCGGGAGCATTCGAAGATGAGGAAGAGAAGATCGACGCGTTTGTGAAAGGATTACCGGAAAGAATCCAAGAAGATATAAGTTCACACGAGCCTGCCTCCATACAACAGGCATGTAGAATGGCTCACAAACTAGTGAACCAGATTGAAGAAAGAATTAAAGAACAGACTGCTGAAGAGGCCAATGTGAAGCAAGTCAAAAGAAAGTGGGAGGAAAACGGTGATAAGAATCACCAATACAACAACAATAGCAATTACAACAATAATCGCAACAATTATCCCAACAATCGCAACATCAATCGCAACTACAACAAACGGCCCAACAACAACAACAACAACAACAACAACAACAACAACTACAACAATCATCCCAACAACAATAATAACCGCAACAACAACAACAATCAGAAGCAACTATGCCAAAGGTGTGAAAAGAATCACTCGGGGTTCTGCACCAAATTTTGCAACAAGTGTAAAAGAAATGGTCATAGCGCGGCGAAGTGTGAGGTCTACGGACCAGGGGTTAATAGAACGAAAGGAACAAATGGTGTCGGAACGAGTAATGGCGGAGCAAGTAGTGTCGGAGCAAGTTATGCCAATGTAGTTTGTTATAAATGTGGAAAACCAGGCCACATTATTAGAAATTGCCCGAACCAGGAGAACACGAATGGACAAGGCCGTGGAAGAGTTTTCAATATTAATGCGGTAGAGGCACAGGAAGACCCGGAGCTTGTTACGGGTACGTTTCTTATTGACAATAAATCTGCTTACGTTTTATTTGATTCGGGTGCGGATAGAAGCTATATGAGTAGAGATTATTGTGCTAAATTAAGTTGTCCATTGACGCCTTTGGATAGTAAATTTTTACTCGAATTAGCAAATGGTAAATTAATTTCAGCAGATAATATATGTCGGAATCGAGAAATTAAACTGGTTAGCGAAACATTTAAGATTGATTTGATACCAGTAGAGTTAGGGAGTTTTGATGTGATAATCGGTATGGACTGGTTGAAAGAAGTGAAAGCGGAGATCGTTTGTTACAAAAATGCAATTCGCATTATACGAGAAAAAGGAAAACCCTTAATGGTGTACGGAGAAAAGGGCAACACGAAGCTACATCTTATTAGTAATTTGAAGGCACAAAAACTAATAAGAAAAGGTTGCTATGCTGTTCTAGCACACGTCGAGAAAGTACAAACTGAAGAAAAGAGCATCAATGATGTTCCCATTGCAAAAGAATTTCCCGATGTATTTCCGAAAGAATTACCGGGATTACCCCCACATCGATCCGTTGAATTTCAAATAGATCTTGTACCAGGAGCTGCACCAATAGCTCGTGCTCCTTACAGACTCGCACCCAGCGAGATGAAAGAACTGCAAAGCCAATTACAAGAACTTTTAGAGCGTGGTTTCATTCGACCAAGCACATCACCGTGGGGAGCTCCTGTTTTGTTTGTCAAGAAGAAAGATGGTACATTCAGGTTGTGTATCGACTACCGAGAGTTGAACAAACTTACCATCAAGAACCGCTACCCACTACCGAGAATCGACGACTTATTTGATCAACTACAAGGCTCGTCTGTTTATTCAAAGATTGACTTACGTTCCGGGTATCATCAAATGCGGGTGAAAGAAGATGATATTCCAAAGACTGCTTTCAGAACACGTTACGGTCATTACGAGTTTATGGTCATGCCGTTTGGTTTAACTAATGCACCAGCTGTGTTCATGGACCTTATGAACCGAGTGTGTGGACCATACCTTGACAAGTTTGTCATTGTTTTCATTGATGACATACTTATTTACTCAAAGAATGACCAAGAACACGGTGAACATTTGAGAAAGGTGTTAGAAGTATTGAGGAAGGAAGAATTGTACGCTAAGTTTTCAAAGTGTGCATTTTGGTTGGAAGAAGTTCAATTCCTCGGTCACATAGTGAACAAAGAAGGTATTAAGGTGGATCCGGCAAAGATAGAAACTGTTGAAAAGTGGGAAACCCCGAAAACTCCGAAACACATACGCCAGTTTTTAGGACTAGCTGGTTACTACAGAAGGTTCATCCAAGACTTTTCCAGAATAGCAAAACCCTTGACTGCATTAACGCATAAAGGGAAGAAATTTGAATGGAATGATGAACAAGAGAAAGCGTTTCAGTTATTGAAGAAAAAGCTAACTACGGCACCTATATTGTCATTGCCTGAAGGGAATGATGATTTTGTGATTTATTGTGACGCATCAAAGCAAGGTCTCGGTTGTGTATTAATGCAACGAACGAAGGTGATTGCTTATGCGTCTAGACAATTGAAGATTCACGAACAAAATTATACGACGCATGATTTGGAATTAGGCGCGGTTGTTTTTGCATTAAAGACTTGGAGGCACTACTTATATGGGGTCAAAAGTATTATATATACCGACCACAAAAGTCTTCAACACATATTTAATCAGAAACAACTGAATATGAGGCAGCGTAGGTGGATTGAATTATTGAATGATTACGATTTTGAGATTCGTTACCACCCGGGGAAGGCAAATGTGGTAGCCGATGCCTTGAGCAGGAAGGATAGAGAACCCATTCGAGTAAAATCTATGAATATAATGATTCATAATAACATTACTACTCAAATAAAGGAGGCGCAACAAGGAGTTTTAAAAGAGGGAAATTTAAAGGATGAAATACCCAAAGGATCGGAGAAGCATCTTAATATTCGGGAAGACGGAACCCGGTATAGGGCTGAAAGGATTTGGGTACCAAAATTTGGAGATATGAGAGAAATGGTACTTAGAGAAGCTCATAAAACCAGATACTCAATACATCCTGGAACGGGGAAGATATACAAGGATCTCAAGAAACATTTTTGGTGGCCGGGTATGAAAGCCGATGTTGCTAAATACGTAGGAGAATGTTTGACGTGTTCTAAGGTCAAAGCTGAGCATCAGAAACCATCAGGTCTACTTCAACAACCCGAAATCCCGGAATGGAAATGGGAAAACATTACCATGGATTTCATCACTAAATTGCCAAGGACTGCAAGTGGTTTTGATACTATTTGGGTAATAGTTGATCGTCTCACCAAATCAGCACACTTCCTACCAATAAGAGAAGATGACAAGATGGAGAAGTTAGCACGACTGTATTTGAAGGAAGTCGTCTCTAGACATGGAATACCAATCTCTATTATCTCTGATAGGGATGGCAGATTTATTTCAAGATTCTGGCAGACATTACAGCAAGCATTAGGAACTCGTCTAGACATGAGTACTGCCTATCATCCACAAACTGATGGGCAGAGCGAAAGGACGATACAAACGCTTGAAGACATGCTACGAGCATGTGTTATTGATTTCGGAAACAGTTGGGATCGACATCTACCGTTAGCAGAATTTTCCTACAACAACAGCTACCATTCAAGCATTGAGATGGCGCCGTTTGAAGCACTTTATGGTAGAAAGTGCAGGTCTCCGATTTGTTGGAGTGAGGTGGGGGATAGACAGATTACGGGTCCGGAGATTATACAAGAAACTACCGAGAAGATCATCCAAATTCAACAACGGTTGAAAACCGCCCAAAGTCGACAAAAGAGCTACGCTGACATTAAAAGAAAAGATATAGAATTTGAAATTGGAGAGATGGTCATGCTTAAAGTTTCACCTTGGAAAGGCGTTGTTCGATTTGGTAAACGAGGGAAATTAAATCCAAGGTATATTGGACCATTCAAGATTATTGATCGTGTCGGACCAGTAGCTTACCGACTTGAGTTACCTCAACAACTCGCGGCTGTACATAACACTTTCCACGTCTCGAATTTGAAGAAATGTTTTGCTAAAGAAGATCTCACTATTCCGTTAGATGAAATCCAAATCAACGAAAAACTCCAATTCATCGAAGAACCCGTCGAAATAATGGATCGTGAGGTTAAAAGACTTAAGCAAAACAAGATACCAATTGTTAAGGTTCGATGGAATGCTCGTAGAGGACCCGAGTTCACCTGGGAGCGTGAAGATCAGATGAAGAAGAAATACCCGCATCTATTTCCAGAAGATTCGTCAACACCTTCAACAGCTTAAAATTTCGGGACGAAATTTATTTAACGGGTAGGTACTGTAGTGACCCGAAATTTTCCATGTTTATATATATTAATTGAGATTGATGTTTACATGATTAAATGTTTCCAACATGTTAAGCAATCAAACTTGTTAAGACTTGATTAATTGAAATAGGTTTCATATAGACAATTGACCACCCAAGTTGACCGGTGATTCACGAACGTTAAAACTTGTAAAAAAAACTATATGATGACATATATATGGTTATATATATAGTTAACATGATATTATGATAAGTAAACATATCATTAATTATATTAACAATGAACTACATATGTAAAAACAAGACTACTAACTTAATGATTTTGAAACGAGACATATATGTAACGTTTATCGTTGTAACGACATTTAATGTATATATATCATATTAAGAGATATTCGTACATCATAATATCATGATAATATAATAATTTAAAATCTCTTTTGATATTAGAAACATTGGGTTAACAACATTTAACAAGATCGTTAACCTAAAGGTTTCAAAACAACACTTACATGTAACGACTAACGATGACTTAACGACTCAGTTAAAATGTATATACATGTAGTGTTTTAATATGTATTTATACACTTTTGAAAGACTTCAATACACTTATCAAAATACTTCTACTTAACAAAAATGCTTACAATTACATTCTCGTTCAGTTTCATCAACAATTCTACTCGTATGCACCCGTATTCGTACTCGTACAATACATAGCTTTTAGATGTATGTACTATTGGTATATACACTCCAATGATCAGCTCTTAGCAGCCCATGTGAGTCACCTAACACATGTGGGAACCATCATTTGGCAACTAGCATGAAATATCTCATAAGATTACAAAAAAATATGAGTAATCATTCATGACTTATTTACATGAAAACAAAATTACATATCCTTTATATCTAATCCATACACCAACGACCAAAAACACCTACAAACACTTTCATTCTTCAATTTTCTTCATCTAATTGAACTCTCTCAAGTTCTATCTTCAAGTTCTAAGTGTTCTTCATAAATTCCAAAAGTTCTAGTGTCATAAAATCAAGAATACTTTCAAGTTTGCTAGCTCACTTCCAATCTTGTAAGGTGATCATCCAACCTCAAGAAATCTTTGTTTCTTACAGTAGTTTATCATTCTAATACAAGGTAATAATCATATTCAAACTTTGGTTCAATTTCTATAACTATAACAATCTTATTTCAAGTGATGATCTTACTTGAACTTGTTTTCGTGTCATGATTTTGCTTCAAGAACTTTGAGCCATCCAAGGATCCATTGAAGCTAGATCCATTTTTCTCTTTTCCAGTAGGTTCATCCAAGGAACTTAAGGTAGTAATGATGTTCATAACATCATTCGATTCATACATATAAAGCTATCTTATTCGAAGGTTTAAACTTGTAATCACTAGAACATAGTTTAGTTAATTCTAAACTTGTTCGCAAACAAAAGTTAATCCTTCTAACTTGACTTTTAAAATCAACTAAACACATGTTCTATATCTATATGATATGCTAACTTAATGATTTAAAACCTGGAAACACGAAAAACACCGTAAAACCGGATTTACGCCGTCGTAGTAACACCGCGGGCTGTTTTGGGTTAGTTAATTAAAAACTATGATAAACTTTGATTTAAAAGTTGTTATTCTGAGAAACTGATTTTTATTATGAACATGAAACTATATCCAAAAATTATGGTTAAACTCAAAGTGGAAGTATGTTTTCTAAAATGGTCATCTAGACGTCGTTCTTTCGACTGAAATGACTACCTTTACAAAAACGACTTGTAACTTATTTTTCCTACTAGAAACCTATACTTTTTTGGTTTAGATTCATAAAATAGAGTTCAATATGAAACCATAGCAATTTGATTCACTCAAAACGGATTTAAAATGAAGAAGTTATGGGTAAAACAAGATTGGATAATTTTTCTCATTTTAGCTACGTGAAAATTGGTAACAAATCTATTCCAACCATAACTTAATCAACTTGTATTATATATTATGTAAACTTGAGATACCATAGACACGTATACAATGTTTCGACCTATCATGTCGACACATCTATATATATTTCGGAACAACCATAGACACTCTATATGTGAATGTTGGAGTTAGCTATACAGGGTTGAGGTTGATTCCAAAATATATATAGTTTGAGTTGTGATCAATACTGAGATACGTATACACTAGGTCGTGGATTGATTCAAGATAATATTTATCGATTTATTTCTGTACATCTAACTGTGGACAACTAGTTGTAGGTTACTAACGAGGACAGCTGACTTAATAAACTTAAAACATCAAAATATATTAAAAGTGTTGTAAATATATTTTGAACATACTTTGATATATATGTATATATTGTTATAGGTTCGTGAATCAACCAGTGGCCAAGTCTTACTTCTCGACGAAGTAAAAATCTGTGAAAGTGAGTTATAGTCCCACTTTTAAAATCTAATATTTTTGGGATGAGAATACATGCAGGTTTTATAAATGATTTACAAAATAGACACAAGTACGTGAAACTACATTCTATGGTTGAATTATCGAAATCGAATATGCCCCTTTTTATTAAGTCTGGTAATCTAAGAATTAGGGAACAGACACCCTAATTGACGCGAATCCTAAAGATAGATCTATTGGGCCTAACAAACCCCATCCAAAGTACCGGATGCTTTAGTACTTCGAAATTTATATCATATCCGAAGGGTGTCCCGGAATGATGGGGATATTCTTATATATGCATCTTGTTATTGTCGGTTACCAGGTGTTCACCATATGAATGATTTTTATCTCTATGTATGGGATGTGTATTGAAATATGAAATCTTGTGGTCTATTGTTACGATTTGATATATATAGGTTAAACCTATAACTCACCAACATTTTTGTTGACGTTTTAAGCATGTTTATTCTCAGGTGATTATTAAGAGCTTCCGCTGTCGCATACTTAAATAAGGACAAGATTTGGAGTCCATGCTTGTATGATATTGTGTAAAAACTGCATTCAAGAAACTTATTTTGTTGTAACATATTTGTATTGTAAACCATTATGTAATGGTCGTGTGTAAACAGGATATTTTAGATTATCATTATTTGATAATCTACGTAAAGCTTTTTAAACCTTTATTGATGAAATAAAGGTTATGGTTTGTTTAAAAATGAATGCAGTCTTTGAAAAACGTCTCATATAGAGGTCAAAACCTCGCAACGAAATCAATTAATATGGAACGTTTTTAATCAATAAGAACGGGACATTTCACAATAAGCTCAAGATAGAACTTAGAGGGTTACGAACCCAAGGATTTGATATTACCACGTACGAAAGACGATTCACAGAATTGTGCCTATTGTGTCCGGGAGCATTCGAAGATGAGGAAGAGAAGATCGACGCGTTTGTGAAAGGATTACCGGAAAGAATCCAAGAAGATATAAGTTCACACGAGCCCGCCTCCATACAACAGGCATGTAGAATGGCTCACAAACTAGTGAACCAGATTGAAGAAAGAATTAAAGAACAGACTGCTGAAGAGGCCAATGTGAAGCAAGTCAAAAGAAAGTGGGAGGAAAACGGTGATAAGAATCGCCAATACAGCAACAACAGCAATTACAACAATAATCGCAACAATTATCCCAACAATCGCAACTACAACAAACGGCCCAACAACAACAACAACAACAACAACAGCAACTACAACAATCATCCTAACAACAATAATAACCGCAACAACAACAACAATCAGAAGCAGCTATGCCAAAGGTGTGAAAAGAATCACTCGGGGTTCTGCACCAAATTTTGCAACAAGTGTAAAAGAAATGGTCATAGCGCGGCGAAGTGTGAGGTCTACGGACCAGGGGTTAATAGAACGAAAGGAACAAATGGTGTCGGAACGAGTAATGGCGGAGCAAGTAGTGTCGGAGCAAGTTATGCCAATGTAGTTTGTTATAAATGTGGAAAACCGGGCCACATTATTAGAAATTGCCCGAACCAGGAGAACACGAATGGACAAGGTCGTGGAAGAGTTTTCAATATTAATGCGGCAGAGGCACAGGAAGACCCGGAGCTTGTTACGGGTACGTTTCTTATTGACAATAAATCTGCTTACGTTTTATTTGATTCGGGTGCGGATAGAAGCTATATGAGTAGAGATTTTTGTGCTAAATTAAGTTGTCCATTGACGCCTTTGGATAGTAAATTTTTACTCGAATTAGCAAATGGTAAATTAATTTCAGCAGATAATATATGTCGGAATCGAGAAATTAAACTGGTTAGCGAAACATTTAAGATTGATTTGATACCAGTAGAGTTAGGGAGTTTTGATGTGATAATCGGTATGGACTGGTTGAAAGAAGTGAAAGCAGAGATCGTCTGTTACAAAAATGCAATTCGCATTATACGAGAAAAAGGAAAACCCTTAATGGTGTACGGAGAAAAGGGCAACACGAAGCTACATCTTATTAGTAATTTGAAGGCACAAAAACTAATAAGAAAAGGTTGCTATGCTGTTCTAGCACACGTCGAGAAAGTACAAACTGAAGAAAAGAGCATCAATGATGTTCCCATTGCAAAAGAATTTCCCGATGTATTTCCGAAAGAATTACCGGGATTACCCCCACATCGATCCGTTGAATTTCAAATAGATCTTGTACCAGGAGCTGCACCAATAGCTCGTGCTCCTTACAGACTTGCACCCAGCGAGATGAAAGAACTGCAAAGCCAATTACAAGAACTTTTAGAGCGTGGTTTCATTCGACCAAGCACATCACCGTGGGGAGCTCCTGTTTTGTTTGTCAAGAAGAAAGATGGTACATTCAGGTTGTGTATCGACTACCGAGAGTTGAACAAACTTACCATCAAGAACCGCTACCCACTACCGAGAATCGACGACTTATTTGATCAACTACAAGGCTCGTCTGTTTATTCAAAGATTGACTTACGTTCCGGGTATCATCAAATGCGGGTGAAAGAAGATGATATTCCAAAGACTGCTTTCAGAACACGTTACGGTCATTACGAGTTTATGGTCATGCCGTTTGGTTTAACTAATGCACCAGCTGTGTTCATGGACCTTATGAACCGAGTGTGTGGACCATACCTTGACAAGTTTGTCATCGTTTTCATTGATGACATACTTATTTACTCAAAGAATGACCAAGAACACGGTGAACATTTGAGAAAGGTGTTAGAAGTATTGAGGAAGGAAGAATTGTACGCTAAGTTTTCAAAGTGTGCATTTTGGTTGGAAGAAGTTCAATTCCTCGGTCACATAGTGAACAAAGAAGGTATTAAGGTGGATCCAGCAAAGATAGAAACTGTTGAAAAGTGGGAAACACCGAAAACTCCGAAACACGTACGCCAGTTTTTAGGACTAGCTGGTTACTACAGAAGGTTCATCCAAGACTTTTCCAGAATAGCAAAACCCTTGACTGCATTAACGCATAAAGGGAAGAAATTTGAATGGAATGATGAACAAGAGAAAGCATTTCAGTTATTGAAGAAAAAGCTAACTACGGCACCTATATTGTCATTGCCTGAAGGGAATGATGATTTTGTGATTTATTGTGACGCATCAAAGCAAGGTCTCGGTTGTGTATTAATGCAACGAACGAAGGTGATTGCTTATGCGTCTAGACAATTGAAGATTCACGAACAAAATTATACGACGCATGATTTGGAATTAGGTGCGGTTGTTTTTGCATTAAAGACTTGGAGGCACTACTTATATGGGGTCAAAAGTATTATATATACCGACCACAAAAGTCTTCAACACATATTTAATCAGAAACAACTGAATATGAGGCAGCGTAGGTGGATTGAATTATTGAATGATTACGACTTTGAGATTCGTTACCACCCAGGAAAGGCAAATGTGGTAGCCGATGCCTTGAGCAGGAAGGACAGAGAACCCATTCGAGTAAAATCTATGAATATAATGATTCATAATAACCTTACTACTCAAATAAAGGAGGCGCAACAAGGAGTTTTAAAAGAAGGAAATTTAAAGGATGAAATACCCAAAGGATCGGAGAAGCATCTTAATATTCGGGAAGACGGAACCCGGTATAGGGCTGAAAGGATTTGGGTACCAAAATTTGGAGATATGAGAGAAATGGTACTTAGAGAAGCTCATAAAACCAGATACTCAATACATCCTGGAACGGGGAAGATGTACAAGGATCTCAAGAAACATTTTTGGTGGCCGGGTATGAAAGCCGATGTTGCTAAATACGTAGGAGAATGTTTGACGTGTTCTAAGGTCAAAGCTGAGCATCAGAAACCATCAGGTCTACTTCAACAACCCGAAATCCCAGAATGGAAATGGGAAAACATTACCATGGATTTCATCACTAAATTGCCAAGGACTGCAAGTGGTTTTGATACTATTTGGGTAATAGTTGATCGTCTCACCAAATCAGCACACTTCCTGCCAATAAGAGAAGATGACAAGATGGAGAAGTTAGCACGACTGTATTTGAAGGAAGTCGTCTCCAGACATGGAATACCAATCTCTATTATCTCTGATAGGGATGGCAGATTTATTTCAAGATTCTGGCAGACATTACAGCAAGCATTAGGAACTCGTCTAGACATGAGTACTGCCTATCATCCACAAACCGATGGGCAGAGCGAAAGGACAATACAAACGCTTGAAGACATGCTACGAGCATGTGTTATTGATTTCGGAAACAGTTGGGATCGACATCTACCGTTAGCAGAATTTTCCTACAACAACAGCTACCATTCAAGCATTGAGATGGCGCCGTTTGAAGCACTTTATGGTAGAAAGTGCAGGTCTCCGATTTGTTGGAGTGAAGTGGGGGATAGACAGATTACGGGTCCGGAGATTATACAAGAAACTACCGAGAAGATCATCCAAATTCAACAACGGTTGAAAACTGCCCAAAGTCGACAAAAGAGCTACGCTGACATTAAAAGAAAAGATATAGAATTTGAAATTGGAGAGATGGTCATGCTTAAAGTTGCACCTTGGAAAGGCGTTGTTCGATTTGGTAAACGAGGGAAATTAAATCCAAGGTATATTGGACCATTCAAGATTATTGATCGTGTCGGACCAGTAGCTTACCGACTAGAGTTACCTCAACAACTCGCGGCTGTACATAACACTTTCCACGTCTCGAATTTGAAGAAATGTTTTGCTAAAGAAGATCTCACTATTCCGTTAGATGAAATCCAAATCAACGAAAAACTTCAATTCATCGAAGAACCCGTCGAAATAATGGATCGTGAGGTTAAAAGACTTAAGCAAAACAAGATACCAATTGTTAAGGTTCGATGGAATGCTCGTAGAGGACCCGAGTTCACCTGGGAGCGTGAAGATCAGATGAAGAAGAAATACCCGCATCTATTTCCAGAAGATTCGTCAACACCTTCAACAGCTTAAAATTTCGGGACGAAATTTATTTAACGGGTAGGTACTGTAGTGACCCGAACTTTTCCATGTTTATATATATTAATTGAGATTGATATTTACATGATTAAACGTTTCCAACATGTTAAGCAATCAAACTTGTTAAGACTTGATTAATTGAAATAGGTTTCATATAGACAATTGACTACCCAAGTTGACCGGTGATTCACGAACGTTAAAACTTGTAAAAACTATATGATGACATATATATGGTTATATATATATAGTTAACATGATATTATGATAAGTAAACATATCATTAAGTATATTAACAATGAACTACATATGTAAAAACAAGACTACTAACTTAATGATTTTTAAACGAGACATATATGTAACGATTATCGTTGTAACGACATTTAAATGTATATATATCATATTAAGATATATTAATATATCATAATATCATGATAATATAATAATTTAACATCTCATTAGATATAATAAACAATGGGTTAACAACATTAATTGAGATCGTTAACTTAAAGGTTTCAAAACAACACTTACATGTAACGACTAACGATGACTTAACGACTCCGTTAAAATGTATATACATGTAGTGTATTTAGATGTATTAAAATACTTTTAGAAGACTTCAAGACATATATCGAAACACTCATACTTAACGAAAATGGTTACAGTTACTTTCCCATTCTTTTCTTTCATCAAGAATTCTAGTCGTATTCTTACCCGTATTATACACAGCTTCAAAACGTACTTACTATGGGTATATACCAATAGGAACTAGCATGGGATTCCACTCTTGATTATGTCATGTATGACTAATCAATTTTAACTTCTACCATGAGCTAGTCAACTAACTAGAACTCCTTTTAACCCCACTCACCACTCACCAATTAACACTCATCATTCACTCCATTTCACTTCCAAATCTCTTTCTAATTCTCTCTCAACACACCCACACTATTATGAACGTATTTTTCCAGTAGTTAATCATCATCTTCATCAAAAATCACTTCAAGAATCAAGCTATAATCATCATAGGAAGAACACTTCAAGAATACTTCAAAAATCCCTTCAAGTTTACTAATTTACTTCCAAGCTTTCTAATCCATTCCAAGTAATCATCTAAGATCAAGAAACCTTTGTTATATACAGTAGGTTATCTTTCTTATTCAAGGTAATATTCATATTCAAACTTTGATTCAATTTCTATAACTATAAACTATCTTAATTCGAGCAAAAATCTTACTTGAACTTGTTTTTGTGTCATGATCCTACTTCAAGAACTTTCAAGCCATCCAAGATCCTTTGAAGCTAGATCATTTCTTGTCACTTCCAGTAGGATTACCTACTAAACTTGAGGTAGTAATGATGTTCATAACATCATTCGATTCATATATATAAAACTATCTTATTCGAAGGTTTAAACTCGTAATCACTAGAACATAGTTTAGTTAATTCTAAACTTGTTCGCAAACAAAAGTTAATCCTTCTAACTTGACTTTTAAAATTAACTAAACACATGTTCTATATCTATATGATATGCTAACTTAATGATTTAAAACCTGGAAACACGAAAAACACCGTAAAACCGGATTTACGCCGTCGTAGTAACACCGCGGGCTGTTTTGGGTTAGTTAATTAAAAACTATGATAAACTTTGATTTAAAACTTGTTATTCTGAGAAAATGATTTTTATTATGAACATGAAACTATATCCAAAAATTATGGTTAAACTCAAAGTGGAAGTATGTTTTCTAAAATGGTCATCTAGACGTCGTTCTTTCGACTGAAATGACTACCTTTACAAAAACGACTTGTAACTTATTTTTCCGACTATAAACCTATACTTTTCTGTTTAGATTCATAAAATAGAGTTCAATATGAAACCATAGCAATTTGATTCACTCAAAACGGATTTAAAATGAAGAAGTTATGGGTAAAACAAGATTGGATAATTTTTCTCATTTTAGCTACGTGAAAATTGGTAACAAATCTATTCCAACCATAACTTAATCAACTTGTATTGTATATTATGTAATCTTGAGATACCATAGACACGTATACAATGTTTCGACCTATCATGTCGACACATCTATATATATTTCGGAACAACCATAGACACTCTATATGTGAATGTTGGAGTTAGCTATACAGGGTTGAGGTTGATTCCAAAATATATATAGTTTGAGTTGTGATCAATACTGAGATACGTATACACTGGGTCGTGGATTGATTCAAGATAATATTATTGATTTATTACTGTACATCTAACTGTGGACAACTAGTTGTAGGTTACTAACGAGGACAGCTGACTTAATAAACTTAAAACATCAAAATATATTAAAAGTGTTGTAAATATATTTTGAACATACTTTAATATATATGTATATATTGTTATAGGTTCGTGAATCAACAGTGGCCAAGTCTTACTTCTCGACGAAGTAAAAATCTGTGAAAGTGAGTTATAGTCCCACTTTTAAAATCTAATATTTTTGGGATGAGAATACATGCAGGTTTTATAAATGATTTACAAAATAGACACAAGTACGTGAAACTACATTCTATGGTTGAATTATCGAAATCGAATATGCCCCTTTTTATTAAGTCTGGTAATCTAAGAATTAGGGAACAGACACCCTAATTGACGCGAATCCTAAAGATAGATCTATTGGGCCTAACAAACCCCATCCAAAGTACCGGATGCTTTAGTACTTCGAAATTTATATCATATCCGAAGGGTGTCCCGGAATGATGGGGATATTCTTATATATGCATCTTGTTATTGTCGGTTACCAGGTGTTCACCATATGAATGATTTTTATCTCTATGTATGGGATGTGTATTGAAATATGAAATCTTGTGGTCTATTGTTACGATTTGATACATATAGGTTAAACCTATAACTCACCAACATTTTTGTTGACGTTTAAAGCATGTTTATTCTCAGGTGAATACTAAGAGCTTCCGCTGTTGCATACTAAAATAAGGACAAGATTTGGAGTCCATGTTTGTATGATATTGTGTAAAAACTGCATTCAAGAAACTGATTTCGATGTAACATATTTGTATTGTAAACCATTATGTAATGGTCGTGTGTAAACAGGATATTTTAGATTATCATTATTTGATAATCTACGTAAAGCTTTTTAAACCTTTATTGATGAAATAAAGGTTATGGTTTGTTTAAAAATGAATGCAGTCTTTGAAAAACGTCTCATATAGAGGTCAAAACCTCGCAACGAAATCAATTAATATGGAACGTTTTTAATCAATAAGAACGGGACATTTCAACAACAACAACAACAACAACAACAGCAACCACAACAATCATCTTAACAACAATAATAACCGCAACAACAACAACAATCAGAAGCCGCTATGCCAAAGGTGTGAAAAGTATCACTCGGGGTTCTGCACCAAATTTTGCAACAAGTGTAAAAGAAATGGTCATAGCGCGGCGAAGTGTGATGTCTACGGACCAGGGGTTAACAGAACGAAAGGAACAAATGGTGTCGGAACGAGTAATGGCGGAGCAAGTAGTGTCGGAGCAAGTTATGCCAATGTAGTTTGTTATAAATGTGGAAAACCGGGCCACATTATTAGAAATTGCCCGAACCAGGAGAACACGAATGGACAAGGCCGCGGAAGAGTTTTCAATATTAATGCGGCAGAGGCACAAGAAGACCCGGAGCTTGTTACGGGTACGTTTCTTATTGACAATAAATCTGCTTACGTTTTATTTGATTCGGGTGCGGATAGAAGCTATATGAGTAGAGATTTTTGTGCTAAATTAAGTTGTCCATTGACGCCTTTGGATAGTAAATTTTTACTCGAATTAGCAAATGGTAAATTAATTTCAGCAGATAATATATGTCGGAATCGAGAAATTAAACTGGTTAGCGAAACATTTAAGATTGATTTGATACCAGTAGAGTTAGGGAGTTTTGATGTGATAATCGGTATGGACTGGTTGAAAGAAGTGAAAGCAGAGATCGTTTGTTACAAAAATGCAATTCGCATTATACGAGAAAAAGGAAAACCCTTAATGGTGTACGGAGAAAAGGGAAACACGAAGCTACATCTTATTAGTAATTTGAAGGCTCAAAAACTAATAAGAAAAGGTTGCTATGCTGTTCTAGCACACGTCGAGAAAGTACAAACTGAAGAAAAGAGCATCAATGATGTTCCCATTGCAAAAGAATTTCCCGATGTATTTCCGAAAGAATTACCGGGATTACCCCCACATCGATCCGTTGAATTTCAAATAGATCTTGTACCAGGAGCTGCACCAATAGCTCGTGCTCCTTACAGACTCGCACCCAGCGAGATGAAAGAACTACAAAGCCAATTACAAGAACTTTTAGAGCGTGGTTTCATTCGACCAAGCACATCACCGTGGGGAGCTCCTGTTTTGTTTGTCAAGAAGAAAGATGGTACATTCAGGTTGTGTATCGACTACCGAGAGTTGAACAAACTTACCATCAAGAACCGCTACCCACTACCGAGAATCGACGACTTATTTGATCAACTACAAGGCTCGTCTGTTTATTCAAAGATTGACTTACGTTCCGGGTATCATCAAATGCGGGTGAAAGAAGATGATATTCCAAAGACTGCTTTCAGAACACGTTACGGTCATTACGAGTTTATGGTCATGCCATTTGGTTTAACTAATGCACCAGCTGTGTTCATGGACCTTATGAACCGAGTGTGTGGACCATACCTTGACAAGTTTGTCATTGTTTTCATTGATGACATACTTATTTACTCAAAGAATGACCAAGAGCACGGTGAACATTTGAGAAAGGTGTTAGAAGTATTGAGGAAGGAAGAATTGTACGCTAAGTTTTCAAAGTGTGCATTTTGGTTGGAAGAAGTTCAATTCCTCGGTCACATAGTGAACAAAGAAGGTATTAAGGTGGATCCGGCAAAGATAGAAACTGTTGAAAAGTGGGAAACCCCGAAAACTCCGAAACACATACGCCAGTTTTTAGGACTAGCTGGTTACTACAGAAGATTCATCCAAGACTTTTCCAGAATAGCAAAACCCTTGACTGCATTAACGCATAAAGGGAAGAAATTTGAATGGAATGATAAACAAGAGAAAGCGTTTCAGTTATTGAAGAAAAAGCTAACTACGGCACCTATATTGTCATTGCCTGAAGGGAATGATGATTTTGTGATTTATTGTGACGCATCAAAGCAAGGTCTCGGTTGTGTATTAATGCAACGAACGAAGGTGATTGCTTATGCGTCTAGACAATTGAAGATTCACGAACAAAATTATACGACGCATGATTTGGAATTAGGCGCAGTTGTTTTTGCATTAAAGACTTGGAGGCACTACTTATATGGGGTTAAAAGTATTATATATACCGACCACAAAAGTCTTCAACACATATTTAATCAGAAACAACTGAATATGAGGCAGCGTAGGTGGATTGAATTATTGAATGATTACGACTTTGAGATTCGTTACCACCCGGGGAAAGCAAATGTGGTAGCCGATGCCTTGAGCAGGAAGGACAGAGAACCCATTCGAGTAAAATCTATGAATATAATGATTCATAATAACCTTACTACTCAAATAAAGGAGGCGCAACAAGGAGTTTTAAAAGAGGGAAATTTAAAGGATGAAATACCCAAAGGATCGGAGAAGCATCTTAATATTCGGGAAGACGGAACCCGGTATAGGGCTGAAAGGATTTGGGTACCAAAATTTGGAGATATGAGAGAAATGGTACTTAGAGAAGCTCATAAAACCAGATACTCAATACATCCTGGAACGGGGAAGATGTACAAGGATCTCAAGAAACATTTTTGGTGGCCGGGTATGAAAGCCGATGTTGCTAAATACGTAGGAGAATGTTTGACATGTTCTAAGGTCAAAGCTGAGCATTAGAAACCATCAGGTCTACTTCAACAACCCGAAATCCCGGAATGGAAATGGGAAAACATTACCATGGATTTCATCACTAAATTGCCAAGGACTGCAAGTGGTTTTGATACTATTTGGGTAATAGTTGATCGTCTCACCAAATCAGCACACTTCCTGCCAATAAGAGAAGATGACAAGATGGAGAAGTTAGCACGACTGTACTTGAAGTAAGTCATCTCCAGACATGGAATACCAATCTCTATTATCTCTGATAGGGATGGCAGATTTATTTCAAGATTCTGGCAGACATTACAGCAAGCATTAGGAACTCGTCTAGACATGAGTACTGCCTATCATCCACAAACTGATGGGCAGAGCGAAAGGACGATACAAACGCTTGAAGACATGCTACGAGCATGTGTTATTGATTTCGGAAACAGTTCGGAAACAGTTGGGTAGGTACTGTAGTGACCCGAACTTTTCCATGTTTATATATATTAATTGAGATTGATATTTACATGATTAAATGTTTCCAACATGTTAAGCAATCAAACTTGTTAAGACTTGATTAATTGAAATAGGTTTCATATAGACAATTGACCACTCAAGTTGACCGGTGATTCACGAACGTTAAAACTTGTAAAAACTATATGATGACATATATATGGTTATATATATAGTTAACATGATATTATGATAAGTAAACATATCATTAATTATATTAACAATGAACTACATATGTAAAAACAAGACTACTAACTTAATGATTTTGAAACGAGACATATATGTAACGATTATCGTTGTAACGACATTTAATGTATATATATCATATTAAGAGATATTCGTACATCAGAATATCATGATAATATAATAATTTAAAATCTCTTTTGATATTATAAACATTGGGTTAACAACATTTAACAAGATCGTTAACCTAAAGGTTTCAAAACAACATTTACATGTAACGACTAACGATGACTTAACGACTCAGTTAAAATGTATATACATGTAATGTTTTAATATGTATTCATACACTTTTGAAAGACTTCAAGACACTTATCAAAATACTTCTACTTAACAAAAATGCTTACAATTACATCCTCGTTCAGTTTCATCAATAATTCTACTCGTATGCACCCGTATTCGTACTCGTACAATACACAGCTTTTAGATGTATGTACTATTGGTATATACACTCCAATGATCAGCTCTTAGTAGCCCATGTGAGTCACCTAACATATGTGGGAACCATCATTTGGCAACTAGCATGAAATATCTCATAAAATTACAAAAATATGAGTAATCATTCATGACTTATTTACATGAAAACAAAATAACATATCCTTTATATCTAATCCATACACCAACGACCAAAAACACCTACAAACACTTTCATTCTTCAATTTTCTTCATCTAATTGATCTCTCTCAAGTTCTATCTTCAAGTTCTAAGTGTTCTTCATAAATTCCAAAAGTTCTAGTTTCATAAAATCAAGAATACTTTCAAGTTTGCTAGCTCACTTCCAATCTTGTAAGGTGATCATCCAACCTCAAGAAATCTTTGTTTCTTACAGTAGGTTATCATTCTAATACAAGGTAATAATCATATTCAAACTTTGGTTCAATTTCTATAACTATAACAATCTTATTTCAAGTGATGATCTTACTTGAACTTGTTTTCGTGTCATGATTCTGCTTCAAGAACTTCGAGCCATCCAAGGATCCATTGAAGCTAGATCCATTTTTCTCTTTTCCAGTAGGTTTATCCAAGGAACTTAAGGTAGTAATGATGTTCATAACATCATTCGATTCATACATATAAAGCTATCTTATTCGAAGGTTTAAACTTGTAATCACTAGAACATAGTTTAGTTAATTCTAAACTTGTTCGCAAACAAAAGTTAATCCTTCTAACTTGACTTTTAAAATAAACTAAACACATGTTCTATATCTATATGATATGCTAACTTAATGATTTAAAACCTGGAAACACGAAAAACACCGTAAAACCGGATTTACGCCGTCGTAGTAACACCGCGGGCTGTTTTGGGTTAGTTAATTAAAAACTATGATAAACTTTGATTTAAAAGTTGTTATTCTGAGAAAATGATTTTTATTATGAACATGAAACTATATCCAAAAATTATGGTTAAACTCAAAGTGGAAGTATGTTTTCTAAAATGGTCATCTAGACGTCGTTCTTTCGACTGAAATGACTACCTTTACAAAAACGACTTGTAACTTATTTTTCCGACTATAAACCTATACTTTTTCTGTTTAGATTCATAAAATAGGGTTCAATATGAAACCATAGCAATTTGATTCACTCAAAACGGATTTAAAATGAAGAAGTTATGGGTAAAACAAGATTGGATAATTTTTCTCATTTTAGCTACGTGAAAATTGGTAACAAATCTATTCCAACCATAACTTAATCAACTTGTATTGTATATTATGTAATCTTGAGATACCATAGACACGTATACAATGTTTCGACCTATCATGTCGACACATCTATATATATTTCGGAACAACCATAGACACTCTATATGTGAATGTTGGAGTTAGCTATACAGGGTTGAGGTTGATTCCAAAATATACATAGTTTGAGTTGTGATCAATACTGAGATACGTATACACTGGGTCGTGGATTGATTCAAGATAATATTTATCGATTTATTTCTGTACATCTAACTGTGGATAACTAGTTGTAGGTTACTAACGAGGACAGCTGACTTAATAAACTTAAAACATCAAAATATATTAAAAGTGTTGTAAATATATTTTGAACATACTTTGATATATATGTATATATTGTTATAGGTTCGTGAATCAACCAGTGGCCAAGTCTTACTTCCCGACGAAGTAAAAATCTGTGAAAGTGAGTTATAGTCCCACTTTTAAAATCTAATATTTTTGGGATGAGAATACATGCAGGTTTTATAAATGATTTACAAAATAGACACAAGTACGTGAAACTACATTCTATGGTTGAATTATCGAAATCGAATATGCCCCTTTTTATTAAGTCTGGTAATCTAAGAATTAGGGAACAGACACCCTAATTGACGCGAATCCTAAAGATAGATCTATTGGGCTTAACAAACCCCATCCAAAGTACCGGATGCTTTAGTACTTCGAAATTTATATCATATCCGAAGGGTGTCCCGGAATGATGGGGATATTCTTATATATGCATCTTGTTAATGTCGGTTACCAGGTGTTCACCATATGAATGATTTTTATCTCTATGTATGGGATGTGTATTGAAATATGAAATCTTGTGGTCTATTGTTACGATTTGATATATATAGGTTAAACCTATAACTCACTAACATTTTTGTTGACGTTTAAAGCATGTTTATTCTCAGGTGAATATTAAGAGCTTCCGCTGTTGCATACTAAAATAAGGACAAGATTTGGAGTCCATGTTTGTATGATATTGTGTAAAAACTGCATTCAAGAAACTGATTTCGATGTAACATATTTGTATTGTAAACCATTATGTAATGGTCGTGTGTAAACAGGATATTTTAGATTATCATTATTTGATAATCTACGTAAAGCTTTTTAAACCTTTATTTATGAAATAAAGGTTATGGTTTGTTTTAAAAATGAATGCAGTCTTTGAAAAACGTCTCATATAGAGGTCAAAACCTCGCAACGAAATCAATTAATATGGAACGTTTTTAATCAATAAGAACGGGACATTTCATCCGAAACCGCCAAAACCGCCGCCTTGTGGCGGTCCGTACCCACTAAAACCGCCAAAATCGCCGCCTTGTGGCGCTCCGTATCCATCGAAATTTTGAGGACCTCCGAAACCAAAATTTTGAGGACCTCCATAACCGAAATTTTGAGGACCTCCGAAACCGCCTCGTGGATGAGTGAAATGGGGGATAGAAGATGTTGCGGGTCTCGGAATGGTAATATTTTGGCGTTCCGTATCTTGTAAAAGTGAACACCACATATCCCTATCGACACCCGATGAATGTTGTTCGGGTGTTTGTTTTTGTTTTTGTTTGAAAGTTTTTTGGATGAAGACATTTTGATGAAGTGATGAAGTTAGTGTTTGAAGTGTTTGAATTGTTGTGAGTGGAGTATGGTTTGAAGTGTTTGAATATGTGTATATATAGAAGTGTTTGTAGTGTAAAAGTTTGAAATAAAATAAGGAAAAAAAACAAAAAAGTAACCGTTGCACATCAAACGGCTATATTCATTTTATGTTTAATTTTGTTTTATTCAATCGGACCCCACCATCGTCCTCCCAAATATAGTTACACCGCATTTTGAATCACGGTCTCTACAACGGCGGCCCAACCGCGCCCCCTAGCATCGGCGCCGTTCAACGGCGGGGCAACAGCGGGCCTATCGACGAGGCGATGTGAACGGTCTAAACAAAAACTAATTTTCCAATTATTATTGTGCTGATGATAGGATAATAGATGAAGACATCATATCATATCCATCTATTTCTTATTTCATATAATATATAACTACTGTACTATTCACATAACACATTCATATTTGATGATATAAATGAAGTCATGCAAACCATACATATTACATTTACAATTTTAATTATTTTTTTATTTATATTTATATTTATATTTATATTTATATTATTATAATAACAAAGTAATAAAGCTAGCAAATTAACTGTTTGCTAACTTATTACTCCTTGAAGTTGCATATATATTCTCATTTTCAGTGTCCTCATGGTCCCGTGTCCGAGTTTCCTCCTGAGCTTGCGTTTCCCTTTTCTGACCCTTTGCCGATGTGACCTCCCAAACTCGCGTTTCCTCTTACTCCAAATCCTCCATTTCCTTCGAAGTCGAATGATCCTCCTATGTTTCCTTTTGTTGGTAACTTTGTTGGAAACACACGACCAACGTCTTCGTGTTCTTCAAGAGATGTTTTTTCCTCTTTAACAAGGTTTCTTCCACCAACAATTTCAATGCTAATAGTAAAAATTAAAAGACCAAATGCAAGTACCAAAAGCTTATGAACCATTGTTAAATGTTAATATGATGTATGTAGAGATGACAAGATTAATACAATACTTATAGATACTTATATGGGAATTAAGTTAATAAGATGGGTAAGACACTAATTAAACTAATCTTTATTTTATGTAAAGAATTTAATATTTCTAAATTTTTTCTTTAGTTATATTCATAAGGGTAGGATTAAGCTACTCGAATAATCTTAATGCTATGAGTAATGAATTAGCCTAATGTTAAATCTTCTTATTATGATATTAAGAGCATTTTTATTTAAGTGCACGTGAATGGAACGGCCAGAAAAGGACTTGACAGCCAATTTGTTGTTAATTTTAATTTTGTGTTAATTAATTGTCAACGTAAACCAATCAAAGACTCAAACTTGATTCTCTTGTCTCTAGTAATCATAATAGCCCATTACTAAGGCCCAATAAAGCAGATGCAAAAGTTGGCCCATCAGCAGTGTGTATATATATATATATATATATATATATATATATATATATATATATATATATATATATATATCGCAAGGATCAAATGAGAACTTTTTTTAGGTGAGAACCATGAGAACTCCATAGTCGAGCAAAATGGACACGGTCGAGCAAAATTGGGATATAGTCAAGCATTTCACTGTTCTAGAAGTTTTTGTAGAACAGTGATGTAGAACAAGTTTTTCTACATGAATTTTCTTCAAATTAGATTTAGAGTTTAGGGTTCAGATTTTAATGTTAAGGGTTTAGATTTTAGGGTTTAAAGTTTAAATTGAGTTTTTAAGACGAGCGGTTTAGAGTTCAGGGGCTAAACCCAAAAAACTAACCCTAAACCCTAAACTCTTTACCAACGAAGCAGTGTTTCAGTGGTACCCGATGCTTATGATCCCTGGGCCCCATGTGTGTAGTGTTGGAATCATATACCGGCGCAGGCTCGAATCCGGGTGCTGGCACATATTGGGGTATTAGGGGGAGGTAATTTTCCGGCACAGGGCTCTTTCGGGGTGGGCTTGGTGGGTTGCCAAAGGCGACACAAGGTTAAGGTGTCCCTGCCAAATAAACACTTTTTTGGAATCATAAATCAGGCTATATTTGGATATAAAAGTCGAATTCGAACAAAAATAGCCATCGTCTTGCGTAACAAACTTAGAGACGTGTCCTGCGGAACAGGAACGTGCTACTCTTCTAGATAAACTTACTATCAGTGACAAACTCCTCTTCGTAGAAAGACCGGTTGAAATTGTGGATCGTAAAACCAAGCCTTAATACAACGTAAAACCCCGACTATCCAGATTCGTGGAAATGCCCAAGGACGTATCTTCACTTATTCATAGATTGGACAACACAAGGTCCCGAGTAAGAGACATCGATTATTACTTCCAACTAAATTTCGGGACGAAATTTCTTTTAAGGTGTGGGTAATGTAACATCCCTCATTTTTTCGTTAAATTATTTTAACGCTCGTCTTTTTATTTTAATAATACCCTTCGTATCTAGATTCGTATCCTCCGTTAGCTAACATTCTTAATATTTTCATTATCGGATTATAACGTCTCCCGTACTCTCGTGTAATTCAAAATAATTCGTTCGGTTAATTCCCGCACCCGACTACAAACTTGAGGGACCAATGTTGCCAAATGACCAAAGTTTTGACTAGGTCAAATGGTCAACATTCACCACCTCCATTCATTCATCTTCTTCTTTCCTTCATACTTCCATTATTTTCTCTCAACTTTCAAATCCTTAATTCATCATCTAAATTCGATTTTGGAGGCTAACATCAAAACAAATTACATATTTGGAATCCTCTCTTCATCCTCTACAACTTGATACCAATTTCATCTCATTTGGGTAACTTTCTAAAATCACTAGATTTTGTGTTCTTGATGTTTTTAACTTATAAAAGTGTTAATTAGTATCTATGGCTCAAGTCTAACATGAATATATGATTTGTATGCTCGATTTTGTTGTTTTGAAGTAACTAGCATGAACTTAAATTTTGGTGTGTTGTTCTTGAGATTTAGTTGCTTAAAAGTTGTTAGATGTTAAAAGTTCATGTTTTTAATTGTGTTAGTAGTATCACTAGCTTCAATTTGATGTGTAGGTTGCTTTAGAAAACTTCATAGACTTGATTATTGATTTTGGTGATGATGGTTAGGGTTTGATAGAACTAAATGTGAACATTTGATGCATTGAATGCCATGAATTGTTGTTGGTAAGTGTTTGGTTGGATTGTATGCTTGATTACCTTTGAAACGACATATCATACATGTAAATTGGTTGCCCGAATCATGAAATGAGATTTATGAACTTGGATACAATTAAGGATGAGCATTTAATGCGGTTTTGGTTGTTGTAAGTGGTAGATTGATTGATGAAATATGCTTAGTTGTTTTCCTCGTCAAAATACCTTTTCGATAATATAAGATACATGTTTTGATGGTTTGCGAATCATAAATTGTGAATGTTTGAAGTTTGGTTCGTGCATTTGTTTGTTGCAGCAAAACAGGGCCTGCATACTGATCTGGATGCCGTCCAGATTTTTGGACGCCGTCCAGGCCTTTACATCTGGACGCCGTCCAGCAAATCTGGACGCCGTCCAGATGAACTACCAGGGACTGTTTTGCTTGGTCGTTTTACAAAAAATGTTTGCTATGCTATGGACCTACGATTCACATGTAACTTGTTCTAACATGCTTATATATGATTAAAAACCTCAAAAAAATAGTTCGGGACCCGACCGGAACGTGTTGACTTTTTCGTTGACTTTGACCCGACCAAAGTTGATTTTTAATCAAACTTAACCAAATACTTATGCAACCATTCTAACATGTTTTTATACTTGTACCTCACATGAAACTTGACAATTTGATTCACATGCTATAATAATCGAGTCGAAACGAGCCATAAGGCTAATTGAACACTTTGACCAATCCTGTTTACCGTTATTGATACAACCTATTTGTTTAGGTCGAGACTAGCATTCTTTCTTGCACACGTTTACTTGTGAAGTACTTTATTACTCGTGCACTCAAGGTGAGATCATAGTCCCACTTTTACTCTTTTAAACTTACATTTGAGATGAGAGAACATAAACATTTTGTTTTACTAAGTGAACACAAGTATGAAAACAAACATTCTACATACGAGTTTAGAACAAAATCCTCAATTCGATTATCATTAGTTACACTTTCCGGGTGTAAGCGTGAACTTATATTATGTGGATCCATATGGGTTTGACAAACCCTCATTCGGACGGTTCGCCACCGTCATATCGAATGAAATATATTTTCGAGAATCAGTGTATGTTCTAACACTATTGTGATGGGGTTCTATGGAAGGAAAGTTAAGCCTTGATAATTGGGTGCTCGTGAATATTAACTTTTGGAATGTATTACTATTATTTCAATCTTGCAAATCTTGTGATTCAACTTACTTATTTACTCACTTACTTACTTAAACCTATGATTTCACCAACGTTTTCATTGACAGATTTCTATGTTTTTCTCAGGTCTTTAAACGATATGTGATACATGCTTCCCCTCATTATTTTGATACTTGCATTGGATGTTGAGTATATATGCATACATGGAGCTTCTTTTGACTTTATTGAAAACTGTGTCGCATAAGTTTCATTTGTACTTATAACCTTGTAACGTAACTTTTAGTTGAACAATTCTTGTAAACTTTGAAACAAATCTTTACATTTGAAATGAATGCGACATATCTTTGGTCAAACGCTATTTTAAAGACTTATGACCACGTAACGGGACCTAAGTAGACGGCGCCGTCAATGATAATTTTGTCGGGTCGCTACAGATGGTATCAGAGCGTTGGTTGTAGGGATTTAGAGTTCATTGGTGTCGACCCCGAGTCATAGGGTACATTAGTGAATCTAGACTACAACAGGCATATAGACTTGAAGTAGGAATTACTTGACTAATTGTGCATTTATACTCGAACTCATCTATTCACATCTAACTCTATTTCATATTAATCGCACGTTGTTTAATTTGATTGACGCGCCACCTTAACTTTATGAAGCAATGTTAAATGCACACGTGAATTAGAATAATATAATTGCCGGGATAATATTATGGTGATTCATGTGGACATTCCAACATTATGACATAAAGAATTTAAGGCGAGTCAAGGAAAATTTTCTCTCTATCCTTATTCCATATCACGGTTAGTATTATTGAAAATACTAATCAACGATATCTTTGTGTCATGAAGGAACGATGGCTCACCAAGGTCAACACAATACTCCTCACGAAACTCTCGAACAAGCTCTTCAACGAATGATAGCCACCGCCGTGGGAGAGGCCGTGGCCGGTCACTTCTCCAACAACAACAACAACAACAACAACAATCATGGGGCCGATAATTCAAACGAGGGGTGCTCCTACAAAAACTTCATGAAGTACAACCCTCCCACTTTCGATGGAATCGGGGGACCGGTTGCTCTTACCTGATGGTTTGAACAAACGGAATCCGTTTTTAGCATAAGCGGTTGTCCGGACCAAGATAAGGTCAAGTTTTCCACCCTCACTCTCACCGGTATTGCTCTCTCATGGTGGAACACGTATGTACAATCGGTGGGTATCGATGAAGCCCTTACACTCTCTTGGACTGAATTAAAAGAAAGAATAATCACCGAATACTTCCCGCGTGAAGAGACTCGAAGGCTCGAACAGTGAAATGTCCCGTTCTTATTGATTAAAAACGTTCCATATTAATTAGTTTCGTTGCGAGGTTTTGACCTCTATATGAGACGTTTTTCAAAGACTGCATTCATTTTAAAACAAACCATAACCTTTATTTCATCAATAAAGGTTTAAAAAGCTTTACGTAGATTATCAAATAATGATAATCTAAAATATCCTGTTTACACACGACCATTACATAATGGTTTACAATACAAATATGTTACAACAAAATAAGTTTCTTGAATGCAGTTTTTACACAATATCATACAAGCATGGACTCCAAATCTCGTCCTTATTTAAGTATGCGACAGCGGAAGCTCTTAATAATCACCTGAGAATAAACATGCTTAAAACGTCAACAAAAATGTTGGTGAGTTATAGGTTTAACCTATATATATCAAATCATAATAATAGACCACAAGATTTCATATTTCAATACACATCCCATACATAGAGATAAAAATCATTCATATGGTGAACACCTGGTAACCGACATTAACAAGATGCATATATAAGAATATCCCCATCATTCCGGGACACCCTTCGGATATGATATAAATTTCAAAGTACTAAAGCATCCGGTACTTTGGATGGGGTTTGTTAGGCCCAATAGATCTATCTTTAGGATTCGCGTCAATTAGGGTGTCTGTTCCCTAATTCTTAGATTACCAGACTTAATAAAAAGGGGCATATTCGATTTCGATAATTCAACCATAGAATGTAGTTTCACGTACTTGTGTCTATTTTGTAAATCATTTATAAAACCTGCATGTATTCTCATCCCAAAAATATTAGATTTTAAAAGTGGGACTATAACTCACTTTCACAGATTTTTACTTCGTCGGGAAGTAAGACTTGGCCACTGGTTGATTCACGAACCTATAACAATATATACATATATATCAAAGTATGTTCAAAATATATTTACAACACTTTTAATATATTTTGATGTTTTAAGTTTATTAAGTCAGCTGTCCTCGTTAGTAACCTACAACTAGTTGTCCACAGTTAGATGTACAGAAATAAATCGATAAATATTATCTTGAATCAATCCACGACCCAGTGTATACGTATCTCAGTATTGATCACAACTCAAACTAAATATATTTTGGAATCAACCTCAACCCTGTATAGCTAACTCCAACATTCACATATAGAGTGTCTATGGTTGTTCCGAAATATATATAGATGTGTCGACATGATAGGTCGAAACATTGTATACGTGTCTATGGTATCTCAAGATTACATAATATACAATACAAGTTGATTAAGTTATGGTTGGAATAGATTTGTTACCAATTTTCACGTAGCTAAAATGAGAAAAATTATCCAATCTTGTTTTACCCATAACTTCTTCATTTTAAATCCGTTTTGAGTGAATCAAATTGCTATGGTTTCATATTGAACTCTATTTTATGAATCTAAACAGAAAAAGTATAGGTTTATAGTCGGAAAAATAAGTTACAAGTCGTTTTTGTAAAGGTAGTCATTTCAGTCGAAAGAACGACGTCTAGATGACCATTTTAGAAAACATACTTCCACTTTGAGTTTAACCATAATTTTTGGATATAGTTTCATGTTCATAATAAAAATAATTTTCTCAGAATAACAACTTTTAAATCAAAGTTTATCATAGTGTTTAATTAACTAACCCAAAACAGCCCGCGGTGTTACTACGACGGCGTAAATCCGGTTTTACGGTGTTTTTCGTGTTTCCAGGTTTTAAATCATTAAGTTAGCATATCATATAGATATAGAACATGTGTTTAGTTGATTTTAAAAGTCAAGTTAGAAGGATTAATTTTTGTTTGCGAACAAGTTTAGAATTAACTAAACTATGTTCTAGTGATTACAAGTTTAAACCTTCGAATAAGATAGCTTTATATGTATGAATTGAATGATGTTATGAACATCATTACTACCTTAAGTTCCTTGGATAAACCTACTGGAAAAGAGAAAAATGGATCTAGCTTCAATGGATCCTTGGATGGCTCGAAGTTCTTGAAGCAGAATCATGACACGAAAACAAGTTCAAGTAAGATCATCACTTGAAATAAGATTGTTATAGTTATAGAAATTGAACCAAAGTTTGAATATGATTATTACCTTGTATTAGAATGATAACCTACTGTAATAAACAAAGATTTCTTGAGGTTGGATGATCACCTTACAAGATTGGAAGTGAGCTAGCAAACTTGAAAGTATTCTTGATTTTATGAAACTAGAACTTTTGGAATTTATGAAGAACACTTAGAACTTGAAGATAGAACTTGAGAGAGATCAATTAGATGAAGAAAATTGAAGAATGAAAGTGTTTGTAGGTGTTTTTGGTCGTTGGTGTATGGATTAGATATAAAGGATATGTAATTTTGTTTTCATGTAAATAAGTCATGAATGATTACTCATATTTTTGTAATTTTATGAGATATTTCATGCTAGTTGCCAAATGATGGTTCCCACATGTGTTAGGTGACTCACATGGGCTGCTAAGAGCTGATAATTGGAGTGTATATACCAATAGTACATACATCTAAAAGCTGTGTATTGTACGAGTACGAATACGGGTGCATACGAGTAGAATTGTTGATGAAACTGAACGAGGATGTAATTGTAAGCATTTTTGTTAAGTAGAAGTATTTTGATAAGTGTATTGAAGTCTTTCAAAAGTGTATAAATACATATTAAAACACTACATGTATATACATTTTAACTGAGTCGTTAAGTCATCGTTAGTCGTTACATGTAAGTGTTGTTTTGAAACCTTTAAGTTAACGATCTTGTTAAATGTTGTTAACCCAATGTTTATAATATCAAATGAGATTTTAAATTATTATATTATCATGATATTATCATGTATGAATATCTCTTAATATGATATATATACATTAAATGTCTTTACAACGATAATCGTTACATATATGTCTCGTTTAAAAATCATTAAGTTAGTAGTCTTGTTTTTACATATGTAGTTCATTGTTAATATACTTAATGATATTTTTACTTATCATAGTATCATGTTAACTATATATATATCCATATATATGTCATCATATAGTTTTTACAAGTTTTAACGTTCGTGAATCACCGGTCAACTTGGGTGGTCAATTGTCTATATGAAACATATTTCAATTAATCAAGTCTTAACAAGTTTGATTGCTTAACATGTTGGAAACATTTAATCATGTAAATATCAATCTCAATTAATATATATATACATGGAAAAGTTCGGGTCACTACAGTACCTACCCGTTAAATAAATTTTGTCCCGAAATTTTAAGCTGTTGAAGGTGTTGACGAATCTTCTGGAAATAGATGCGGGTATTTCTTCTTCATCTGATCTTCACGCTCCCAGGTGAACTCGGGTCCTCTATGAGCATTCCATCGAACCTTAACAATTGGTATCTTGTTTTGCTTAAGTCTTTTAACCTCACGATCCATTATTTGTTCTTCGATGAATTGGAGTTTTTCGTTGATTTGGATTTCATCTAAGGGAATAGTGAGATCTTCTTTAGCAAAACATTTCTTCAAATTCGAGACGTGGAAAGTGTTATGTACAGCCACGAGTTGTTGAGGTAACTCAAGTCGGTAAGCTACTGGTCCGACACGATCAATAATCTTGAATGGTCCAATATACCTTGGATTTAATTTCCCTCGTTTACCAAATCGAACAACGCCTTTCCAAGGTGCAACTTTAAGCATGACCATCTCTCCAATTTCAAATTCTATATCTTTTCTTTTAATGTCAGCGTAGCTCTTTTGTCGACTTTGGGCGATTTTCAACCGTTGTTGAATTTGGATGATCTTCTCGGTAGTTTCTTGTATAATCTCCGGACCCGTAATCTGTCTATCCCCCACTTCACTCCAACAAATCGGAGACCTGCACTTTCTACCATAAAGTGCTTCAAACGGCGCCATCTCAATGCTTGAATGGTAGCTGTTGTTGTAGGAAAATTCTGCTAACGGTAGATGTCGATCCTAACTGTTTCCGAAATCAATAACACATGCTCGTAGCATGTCTTCAAGCGTTTGTATCGTCCTTTCACTCTGCCCATCAGTTTGTGGATGATAGGTAGTACTCATGTCTAGACGAGTTCCTAATGCTTGCTGTAATGTCTGCCAGAATCTTGAAATAAATCTGCCATCCCTATCAGAGATAATAGAGATTGGTATTCCATGTCTGGAGATGACTTCCTTCAAATACAGTCGTGCTAACTTCTCCATCTTGTCATCTTCTCTTATTGGCAGGAAGTGTGCTGATTTGGTGAGACGATCAACTATTACCCAAATAGTATCAAAACCACTTGCAGTCCTTGGCAATTTAGTGATGAAATCCATGGTAATGTTTTCCCATTTCCATTTCGGGATTTCGGGTTGTTGAAGTAGACCTGATGGTTTTTGATGCTCAGCTTTGACCTTAGAACACGTCAAACATTCTCCTACGTATTTAGCAACATCGGTTTTCATACCCGGCCACCAAAAATGTTTCTTGAGATCCTTGTACATCTTCCCCGTTCCAGGATGTATTGAGTATCTGGTTTTATGAGCTTCTCTAAGTACCATTTCTCTCATATCTCCAAATTTTGGTACCCAAATCCTTTCAGCCCTATACCGGGTTCCGTCTTCGCGAATATTAAGATGCTTCTCCGATCCTTTGGGTATTTTATCCTTTAAATTTCCCTCTTTTAAAACTCCTTGTTGCGCCTCCTTTATTTGAGTAGTAAGGTTATTATGAATCATTATATTCATAGATTTTACTCGAATGGGTTCTCTGTCCTTCCTGCTCAAGGCATCGGCTACCACATTTGCCTTCCCCGGGTGGTAACGAATCTCAAAGTCGTAATCATTCAATAATTCAATCCACCTACGCTGCCTCATATTCAGTTGTTTCTGATTAAATATGTGTTGAAGACTTTTGTGGTCGGTATATATAATACTTTTGACCCCATATAAGTAGTGCCTCCAAGTCTTTAATGCAAAAACAACCGCGCCTAATTCCAAATCATGCGTTGTATAATTTTGTTCGTGAATCTTCAATTGTCTAGACGCATAAGCAATCACCTTCATTCGTTGCATTAATACACAACCGAGACCTTGCTTTGATGCGTCACAATAAATCACAAAATCATCATTCCCTTCAGGCAATGACAATATAGGTGCCGTAGTTAGCTTTTTCTTCAATAACTGAAACGCTTTCTCTTGTTCATCATTCCATTCAAATTTCTTCCCTTTATGCGTTAATGCAGTCAAGGGTTTTGCTATTCTGGAAAAGTCTTGGATGAACCTTCTGTAGTAACCAGCTAGTCCTAAAAATTGGCGTATGTGTTTCGGAGTTTTCGGGGTTTCCCACTTTTCAACAGTTTCTATCTTTGCCGGATCCACCTTAATTCCTTCTTTGTTCACTATGTGACCGAGGAATTGAACTTCTTCCAACCAAAATGCACACTTTGAAAACTTAGCGTACAATTCTTCCTTTCTCAATACTTCTAACACCTTTCTCAAATGTTCACCGTGTTCTTGGTCATTCTTTGAGTAAATAAGTATGTCATCAATGAAAACAATGACAAACTTGTCAAGGTATGGTCCACACACTCGGTTCATAAGGTCCATGAACACAGCTGGTGCATTAGTTAAACCAAACGGCATGACCATAAACTCGTAATGACCGTAACGTGTTCTGAAAGCAGTCTTTGGAATATCATCTTCTTTCACCCGCATTTGATGATACCCGGAACGTAAGTCAATCTTTGAATAAACAGACGAGCCTTGTAGTTGATCAAATAAGTCGTCGATTCTCGGTAGTGGGTAGCGATTCTTGATGGTAAGTTTGTTCAACTCTCGGTAGTCGATACACAACCTGAATGTACCATCTTTCTTCTTGACAAACAAAACAGGAGCTCCCCAAGGTGATGTGCTTGGTCGAATGAAACCACGCTCTAAAAGTTCTTGTAATTGGCTTTGCAATTCTTTCATCTCGCTGGGTGCGAGTCTGTAAGGAGCACGAGCTATTGGTGCAGCTCCTGGTACAAGATCTATTTGAAATTCAACGGATCGATGTGGGAGTAATCCCGGTAATTCTTTCGGAAATACATCGGGAAATTCTTTTGCAATGGGAACATCATTGATGCTCTTTTCTTCAGTTTGTACTTTCTCGACGTGTGCTAGAACAGCATAGCAACCTTTTCTTATTAGTTTTTGTGCCTTCAAATTACTAATAAGATGTAGCTTCGTGTTGCCCTTTTCTCCGTACACCATTAAGGGTTTTCCTTTTTCTCGTATAATGCGAATTGCATTTTTGTAACAAGCGATCTCTGCTTTCACTTCTTTCAACCAGTCCATACCGATTATCACATCAAAACTCCCTAACTCTACTGGTATCAAATCAATCTTAAATGTTTCGCTAACCAGTTTAATTTCTCGATTCCGACATATATTATCTGCTGAAATTAATTTACCATTTGCTAATTCGAGTAAAAATTTACTATCCAAAGGCGTCAATGGACAACTTAATTTAGCACAAAAATCTCTACTCATATAGCTTCTATCCGCACCCGAATCAAATAAAACGTAAGCAGATTTATTGTCAATAAGAAACGTACCCGTAACAAGCTCCGGGTCTTCCTGTGCCTCTGCCGCATTAATATTGAAAACTCTTCCGCGGCCTTGTCCATTCGTGTTCTCCTGGTTCGGGCAATTTCTAATAATGTGGCCCGATTTTCCACATTTATAACAAACTACATTGGCATAACTTGCTCCGACACTACTTGCTCCGCCATTACTCGTTCCGACACCATTTGTTCCTTTTGGTCTATTAACCCCTGGTCCGTAGACCTCACACTTCGCCGCGCTATGACCATTTCTTTTACACTTGTTGCAAAATTTGGTGCAGAACCCCGAGTGATACTTTTCACACCTTTGGCATAGCTGTTTCTGATTGTTGTTGTTGTTGCGGTTATTATTGTTGTTGGGATGATTGTTGTAGTTGCTGTTGTTGTTGTTGTTGTTGTTGTTGTTGTTGTTGAGCCGTTTGTTGTAGTTGCGATTGATGTTGCGATTGTTGTTGTTGTTGTATTGGTGATTCTTATCACCATTTTCCTCCCACTTTCTTTTGACTTGCTTCACATTGGCCTCTTCAGCAGTCTGTTCTTTAATTCTTTCTTCAATCTGGTTCACTAGTTTGTGAGCCATTCTACATGCCTGTTGTATGGAGGCGAGCTCGTGTGAACTTATATCTTCTTGGATTCTTTCCGGTAATCCTTTCACAAATGCGTCGATCTTCTCTTCCTCATCTTCGAATGCTCCCGGACACAATAGGCACAATTCTGTGAATCGTCTTTCGTACGTGGTAATATCAAATCCTTGGGTTCGTAACCCTCTAAGTTCTGTCTTGAGCTTATTGACCTCGGTTCTGGGACGGTACTTCTCGTTCATTAAGTGCTTGAATGCTGACCACGGTAGTGCGTACGCATCGTCTTGTCCCACTTGCTCTAGATAGGTATTCCACCATGTTAACGCAGAACCTGTGAAGGTATGCGTAGCGTACTTCACTTTGTCCTCTTCAGTACACTTACTTATGGCAAACACCGATTCGACCTTCTCGGTCCACCGTTTCAATCCGATCGGTCCTTCGGTTCCATCAAATTCCAAAGGTTTGCAGGCAGTGAATTCTTTGTAGGTGCATCCTACATGATTTCCTGTACTGCTAGATCCAAGGTTATTGTTAGTATGTAGCGCAGCCTGTACTGCGGCTATGTTTGAAGCTAGAAAAGTACGGAATTCCTCTTCATTCATATTCACGGTGTGTCGAGTAGTCGGTGCCATTTCCTTCAAAATAGTCAAATGGAACAAGTTAATCATACAGAATATTAAGAGTAGTTAATAGTATTTCGTAGCATAATATGAACTCATTTATAAAAGCTTTTTCTTCATATTAGCGTTTTATAAGTTTAAATTCGGGTAGTACCTACCCGTTAAGTTCATACTTAGTAGCTAATATACAATTCAACTACTACAATTCTATATGAAAAACTTATTATAATAATATTTCGCGTTCAAACTTTTACACAATATTTTACAAACTTACAATACCGCTTATTTTACATATAGCATGAAATATAGCACACAATAAATTTGATACAAGATGGTTGTGAAGATAATTCTAGCTAGTACACAAGTCGTTCAGCAAAGGCAATAAAGACACGTAATTCATACGTCCAGAAACAAGTCATGCATTCTGGTTTTACTAGGATTACTTCCCATCCTTGGTCTTGTGGAACATAACCGTTATGGCCGTTGATAAGACAGCGTGTTGTAACGTCGTCAAAGGGACGAGGGTTACGTAATGTCCAACAGTCCCGTAATAATCTAAAAACCTCATTTCTTACCCCAATTACCGACTCCGTCACTTGTGGAAATGTTTTGTTTAATAGTTGTAGCCCGATGTTCTTGTTCTCACTTTGGTGAGAAGCGAACATTACTAATCCGTAAGCATAACATGCTTCTTTATGTTGCATGTTAGCCACTTTTTCTAAATCACGAAGTCCAATATTCGGATATATTGAGTCAAAATAATTTCTTAACCCGTTGCGTAAAATAGCATTTGGGTTCCCCGCAATATATGCGTCAAAGTAAACACATCGTAACTTATGGGTTTCCCAATGTGATATCCCCCATCTTTCAAACGAAAGTCTCTTATAAACCAAGACATTCTTGGAACGTTCTTCGAATGTCTTACAAACTGATCTAGCCTTAAATAGTTGTGCCGAGGAATTCTGGCCGACTCTAGATAAGATTTCATCAATCATGTCTCCGGGTAGGTCTCTTAAAATATTGGGTTGTCTATCCATTTTGTGTTTTTAAACTGTAAAATAGACAAGAGTTAGATTCATAAAAAAAATACTTATTAATACAAGCAATTTTTACATATATCATAAAGCATAAGAACACTATATTACATATATTACACCACACGAATACAACTATCTTATTCCGACTCGTTCGTTTCTTCTTCTTCTTCGATTTTGGTTCGTTTTGCCAAGTTTCTAGGGATATATGATGTTCCCCTAATACGAGCCGTCGTTATCCACATTGGTTTAGAAAAACCTGGTGGTTTAGAGGTTCCCGGGTCATTGTTACAACTTAAGGACTTCGGGGGTTGACGATACATATACAGTTCATCGGGGTTGGAATTAGATTTCTCTATTTTTATGCCCTTTCCCTTATTATTTTCTTTTGCCTTTTTAAATTCAGTTGGGGTAATTTCTATAACATCATCGGAATTCTCGTCGGAATCTGATTCATCGGAGAATTGGTAATCCTCCCAATATTTTGCTTCCTTGGCGGAAACACCATTGACCATAATTAACCTTGGTCGGTTGGTTGAGGATTTTCTTTTACTTAACCGTTTTATTATTTCCCCCACCGGTTCTATTTCTTCATCCAGTTCCGATTCTTCTTCCGGTTCCGATTCTTCTTCCGGTTCCGACTCTTCTTCCGGTTCCTCTTCGGGAACTTGTGAATCAGTCCACGAATCATTCCAATTTACATTTGACTCTTCATTATTATTAGGTGAGTCAATGGGACTTGTTCTAGAGGTAGACATCTATCACATAATATCAAACGCGTTAAGAGATTAATATATCACATAATATTCACATGTTAAAAATATATAGTTTCCAACAAAATTTGTTAAGCAATCATTTTTCAAGTAAACACGGTCGAAGTCCAGACTCACTAATGCATCCTAACAAACTAGATAAGACACACTAATGCAAAATTCTGGTTCTCTAAGACCATCACTCGGATACCAACTGAAATGTCCCGTTCTTATTGATTAAAAACGTTCCATATTAATTGGTTTCGTTGCGAGGTTTTGACCTCTATATGAGACGTTTTTCAAAGACTGCATTCATTTTAAAACAAACCATAACCTTTATTTCATCAATAAAGGTTTAAAAAGCTTTACGTAGATTATCAAATAATGATAATCTAAAATATCCTGTTTACACACGACCATTACATAATGGTTTACAATACAAATATGTTACAACAAAATAAGTTTCTTGAATGCAGTTTTTACACAATATCATACAAGCATGGACTCCAAATCTCGTCCTTATTTAAGTATGCGACAGCGGAAGCTCTTAATAATCACCTGAGAATAAACATGCTTAAAACGTCAACAAAAATATTGGTGAGTTATAGGTTTAACCTATATATATCAAATCATAATAATAGACCACAAGATTTCATATTTCAATACACATCCCATACATAGAGATAAAAATCATTCATATGGTGAACACCTGGTAACCGACATTAACAAGATGCATATATAAGAATATCCCCATCATTCCGGGACACCCTTCGGATATGATATAAATTTCGAAGTACTAAAGCATCCGGTACTTTGGATGGGGTTTGTTAGGCCCAATAGATCTATCTTTAGGATTCGCGTCAATTAGGGTGTCTGTTCCCTAATTCTTAGATTACCAGACTTAATAAAAAGGGGCATATTCGATTTCGATAATTCAACCATAGAATGTAGTTTCACGTACTTGTGTCTATTTTGTAAATCATTTATAAAACCTGCATGTATTCTCATCCCAAAAATATTAGATTTTAAAAGTGGGACTATAACTCACTTTCACAGATTTTTACTTCGTCGGAAAGTAAGACTTGGCCACTGGTTGATTCACGAACCTATAACAATATATACATATATATCAAAGTATGTTCAAAATATATTTACAACACTTTTAATATATTTTGATGTTTTAAGTTTATTAAGTCAGCTGTCCTCGTTAGTAACCTACAACTAGTTGTCCACAGTTAGATGTACAGAAATAAATCGATAAATATTATCTTGAATCAATCCACGACCCAGTGTATACGTATCTCAGTATTGATCACAACTTAAACTAAATATATTTTGGAATCAACCTCAACCCTGTATAGCTAACTCCAACATTCACATATAGAGTGTCTATGGTTGTTCCGAAATATATATAGATGTGTCGACATGATAGGTCGAAACATTGTATACGTGTCTATGGTATCTCAAGATTACATAATATACAATACAAGTTGATTAAGTTATGGTTGGAATAGATTTGTTACCAATTTTCACGTAGCTAAAATGAGAAAAATTATCCAATCTTGTTTTACCCATAACTTCTTCATTTTAAATCCGTTTTGAGTGAATCAAATTGCTATGGTTTCATATTGAACTCTATTTTATGAATCTAAACAGAAAAAGTATAGCTTTATAGTCGGAAAAATAAGTTACAAGTCGTTTTTGTAAAGGTAGTCATTTCAGTCGAAAGAACGACGTCTAGATGACCATTTTAGAAAACATACTTCCACTTTGAGTTTAACCATAATTTTTGGATATAGTTTCATGTTCATAATAAAAATAATTTTCTCAGAATAACAACTTTTAAATCAAAGTTTATCATAGTTTTTAATTAACTAACCCAAAACAGCCCGCGGTGTTACTACGACGGCGTAAATCCGGTTTTACGGTGTTTTTCGTGTTTCCAGGTTTTAAATCATTAAGTTAGCATATCATATAGATATAGAACATGTGTTTAGTTGATTTTAAAAGTCAAGTTAGAAGGATTAATTTTTGTTTGCGAACAAGTTTAGAATTAACTAAACTATGTTCTAGTGATTACAAGTTTAAACCTTCGAATAAGATAGCTTTATATGTATGAATTGAATGATGTTATGAACATCATTACTACCTTAAGTTCCTTGGATAAACCTACTGGAAAAGAGAAAAATAGATCTAGCTTCAATGGATCCTTGGATGGCTCGAAGTTCTTGAAGCAGAATCATGACACGAAAACAAGTTCAAGTAAGATCATCACTTGAAATAAGATTGTTATAGTTATAGAAATTGAACCAAAGTTTGAATATGATTATTACCTTGTATTAGAATGATAACCTACTGTAAGAAACAAAGATTTATTGAGGTTGGATGATCACCTTACAAGATTGGAAGTGAGCTAGCAAACTTGAAAGTATTCTTGATTTTATGAAACTAGAACTTTTGGAATTTATGAAGAACACTTAGAACTTGAAGATAGAACTTGAGAGAGATCAATTAGATGAAGAAAATTGAAGAATGAAAGTGTTTGTAGGTGTTTTTGGTCGTTGGTGTATGGATTAGATATAAAGGATATGTAATTTTGTTTTCATGTAAATAAGTCATGAATGATTACTCATATTTTTGTAATTTTATGAGATATTTCATGCTAGTTGCCAAATGATGGTTCCCACATGTGTTAGGTGACTCACATGGGCTGCTAAGAGCTGATAATTGGAGTGTATATACCAATAGTACATACATCTAAAAGCTGTGTATTGTACGAGTACGAATACGGGTGCATACGAGTAGAATTGTTGATGAAACTGAACGAGGATGTAATTGTAAGAATTTTTGTTAAGTAGAAGTATTTTGATAAGTGTATTGAAGTCTTTCAAAAGTGTATAAATACATATTAAAACACTACATGTATATACATTTTAACTGAGTCGTTAAGTCATCGTTAGTCGTTACATGTAAGTGTTGTTTTGAAACCTTTAAGTTAACGATCTTGTTAAATGTTGTTAACCCAATGTTTATAATATCAAATGAGATTTTAAATTATTATATTATCATGATATTATCATGTATGAATATCTCTTAATATGATATATATACATTAAATGTCTTTACAACGATAATCGTTACATATATGTCTCGTTTAAAAATCATTAAGTTAGTAGTCTTGTTTTTACATATGTAGTTCATTGTTAATATACTTAATGATATTTTTACTTATCATAGTATCATGTTAACTATATATATATCCATATATATGTCATCATATAGTTTTTACAAGTTTTAACGTTCGTGAATCACCGGTCAACTTGGGTGGTCAATTGTCTATATGAAACATATTTCAATTAATCAAGTCTTAACAAGTTTGATTGCTTAACATGTTGGAAACATTTAATCATGTAAATATCAATCTCAATTAATATATATATACATGGAAAAGTTCGGGTCACTACAGTACCTACCCGTTAAATAAATTTCGTCCCGAAATTTTAAGCTGTTGAAGGTGTTGACGAATCTTATGGAAATAGATGCGGGTATTTCTTCTTCATCTGATCTTCACGCTCCCAGGTGAACTCGGGTCCTCTATGAGCATTCCATCGAACCTTAACAATTGGTATCTTGTTTTGCTTAAGTCTTTTAACCTCACGATCCATTATTTCGACGGGTTCTTCGATGAATTGGAGTTTTTCGTTGATTTGGATTTCATCTAAGGAAATAGTGAGATCTTCTTTAGCAAAACATTTCTTCAAATTCGAGACGTGGAAAGTGTTATGTACAGCCGCGAGTTGTTGAGGTAACTCAAGTCGGTAAGCTACTGGTCCGACACGATCAATAATCTTGAATGGTCCAATATACCTTGGATTTAATTTCCCTCGTTTACCAAATCGAACAACGCCTTTCCAAGGTGCAACTTTAAGCATGACCATCTCTCCAATTTCAAATTCTATATCTTTTCTTTTAATGTCAGCGTAGCTCTTTTGTCGACTTTGGGCGATTTTCAACCGTTGTTGAATTTGGATGATCTTCTCGGTAGTTTCTTGTATAATCTCCGGACCCGTAATCTGTCTATCCCCCACTTCACTCCAACAAATCGGAGACCTGCACTTTCTACCATAAAGTGCTTCAAACGGTGCCATCTCAATGCTTGAATGGTAGCTGTTGTTGTAGGAAAATTCTGCTAACGGTAGATGTCGATCCCAACTGTTTCCGAAATCAATAACACATGCTCGTAGCATGTCTTCAAGCGTTTGTATCGTCCTTTCACTCTGCCCATCAGTTTGTGGATGATAGGCAGTACTCATGTCTAGACGAGTTCCTAATGCTTGCTGTAATGTCTGCCAGAATCTTGAAATAAATCTGCCATCCCTATCAGAGATAATAGAGATTGGTATTCCATGTCTGGAGATGACTTCCTTCAAATACAGTCGTGCTAACTTCTCCATCTTGTCATCTTCTCTTATTGGCAGGAAGTGTGCTGATTTGGTGAGACGATCAACTATTACCCAAATAGTATCAAAACCACTTGCAGTCCTTGGCAATTTAGTGATGAAATCCATGGTAATGTTTTCCCATTTCCATTTCGGGATTTCGGGTTGTTGAAGTAGACCTGATGGTTTTTGATGCTCAGCTTTGACCTTAGAACACGTCAAACATTCTCCTACGTATTTAGCAACATCGGTTTTCATACCCGGCCACCAAAAATGTTTCTTGAGATCCTTGTACATCTTCCCCGTTCCAGGATGTATTGAGTATCTGGTTTTATGAGCTTCTCTAAGTACCATTTCTCTCATATCTCCAAATTTTGGTACCCAAATCCTTTCAGCCCTATACCGGGTTCCGTCTTCGCGAATATTAAGATGCTTCTCCGATCCTTTGGGTATTTTATCCTTTAAATTTCCCTCTTTTAAAACTCCTTGTTGCGCCTCCTTTATTTGAGTAGTAAGGTTATTATGAATCATTATATTCATAGATTTTACTCGAATGGGTTCTCTGTCCTTCCTGCTCAAGGCATCGGCTACCACATTTGCCTTCCCCGGGTGGTAACGAATCTCAAAGTCGTAATCATTCAATAATTCAATCCACCTACGCTGCCTCATATTCAGTTGTTTCTGATTAAATATGTGTTGAAGACTTTTGTGGTCGGTATATATAATACTTTTGACCCCATATAAGTAGTGCCTCCAAGTCTTTAATGCAAAAACAACCGCGCCTAATTCCAAATCATGCGTTGTATAATTTTGTTCGTGAATCTTCAATTGTCTAGACGCATAAGCAATCACCTTCATTCGTTGCATTAATACACAACCGAGACCTTGCTTTGATGCGTCACAATAAATCACAAAATCATCATTCCCTTCAGGCAATGACAATATAGGTGCCGTAGTTAGCTTTTTCTTCAATAACTGAAACGCTTTCTCTTGTTCATCATTCCATTCAAATTTCTTCCCTTTATGCGTTAATGCAGTCAAGGGTTTTGCTATTCTGGAAAAGTCTTGGATGAACCTTCTGTAGTAACCAGCTAGTCCTAAAAATTGGCGTATGTGTTTCGGAGTTTTCGGGGTTTCCCACTTTTCAACAGTTTCTATCTTTGCCGGATCCACCTTAATTCCTTCTTTGTTCACTATGTGACCGAGGAATTGAACTTCTTCCAACCAAAATGCACACTTTGAAAACTTAGCGTACAATTCTTCCTTTCTCAATACTTCTAACACCTTTCTCAAATGTTCACCGTGTTCTTGGTCATTCTTTGAGTAAATAAGTATGTCATCAATGAAAACAATGACAAACTTGTCAAGGTATGGTCCACACACTCGGTTCATAAGGTCCATGAACACAGCTGGTGCATTAGTTAAACCAAACGGCATGACCATAAACTCGTAATGACCGTAACGTGTTCTGAAAGCAGTCTTTGGAATATCATCTTCTTTCACCCGCATTTGATGATACCCGGAACGTAAGTCAATCTTTGAATAAACAGACGAGCCTTGTAGTTGATCAAATAAGTCGTCGATTCTCGGTAGTGGGTAGCGATTCTTGATGGTAAGTTTGTTCAACTCTCGGTAGTCGATACACAACCTGAATGTACCATCTTTCTTCTTGACAAACAAAACAGGAGCTCCCCAAGGTGATGTGCTTGGTCGAATGAAACCACGCTCTAAAAGTTCTTGTAATTGGCTTTGCAGTTCTTTCATCTCGCTGGGTGCGAGTCTGTAAGGAGCACGAGCTATTGGTGCAGCTCCTGGTACAAGATCTATTTGAAATTCAACGGATCGATGTAGGGGTAATCCCGGTAATTCTTTCGGAAATACATCGGGAAATTCTTTTGCAATGGGAACATCATTGATGCTCTTTTCTTCAGTTTGTACTTTCTCGACGTGTGCTAGAACAGCATAGCAACCTTTTCTTATTAGTTTTTGTGCCTTCAAATTACTAATAAGATGTAGCTTCGTGTTGCCCTTTTCTCCGTACACCATTAAGGGTTTTCCTTTTTCTCGTATAATGCGAATTGCATTTTTGTAACAAACGATCTCTGCTTTCACTTCTTTCAACCAGTCCATACCGATTATCACATCAAAACTCCCTAACTCTACTGGTATCAAATCAATCTTAAATGTTTCGCTAACCAGTTTAATTTCTCGATTCCGACATATATTATCTGCTGAAATTAATTTACCATTTACTAATTCGAGTAAAAATTTACTATCCAAAGGCGTCAATGGACAACTTAATTTAGCACAAAAATCTCTACTCATATTGCTTCTATCCGCACCCGAATCAAATAAAACGTAAGCAGATTTATTGTCAATAAGAAACGTACCCGTAACAAGCTCCGGGTCTTCCTGTGCCTCTACCGCATTAATATTGAAAACTCTTCCGCGGCCTTGTCCATTCGTGTTCTCCTGGTTCGGGCAATTTCTAATAATGTGGCCCGATTTTCCACATTTATAACAAACTACATTGGCATAACTTGCTCCGACACTACTTGCTCCGCCATTACTCGTTTCGACACCATTTGTTCCTTTTGTTCTATTAACCCCTGGTCCGTAGACCTCACACTTCGCCGCGCTATGACCATTTCTTTTACACTTGTTGCAAAATTTGGTGCAGAACCCCGAGTGATACTTTTCACACCTTTGGCATAGCTGTTTCTGATTGTTGTTGTTGTTGCGGTTATTATTGTTGTTGGGATGATTGTTGTAGTTGCTGTTGTTGTTGTTGTTGTTGTTGAGCCATTTGTTGTAGTTGCGATTGATGTTGCGATTGTTGTTGTTGTTGTATTGGTGATTCTTATCACCATTTTCCTCCCACTTTCTTTTGACTTGCTTCACATTGGCCTCTTCAGCAGTCTGTTCTTTAATTCTTTCTTCAATCTGGTTCACTAGTTTGTGAGCCATTCTACATGCCTGTTGTATGGAGGCGGGCTCGTGTGAACTTATATCTTCTTGGATTCTTTCCGGTAATCCTTTCACAAATGCGTCGATCTTCTCTTCCTCATCTTCGAATGCTCCCGGACACAATAGGCACAATTCTGTGAATCGTCTTTCGTACGTGGTAATATCAAATCCTTGGGTTCGTAACCCTCTAAGTTCTGTCTTGAGCTTATTGACCTCGGTTCTGGGACGGTACTTCTCGTTCATTAAGTGCTTGAATGCTGACCACGGTAGTGCGTACGCATCGTCTTGTCCCACTTGCTCTAGATAGGTATTCCACCATGTTAACGCAGAACCTGTGAAGGTATGCGTAGCGTACTTCACTTTGTCCTCTTCAGTACACTTACTTATGGCAAACACCGATTCGACCTTCTCGGTCCACCGTTTCAATCCGATCGGTCCTTCGGTTCCATCAAATTCCAAAGGTTTGCAGGCAGTGAATTCTTTGTAGGTGCATCCTACACGATTTCCTGTACTGCTAGATCCAAGGTTATTGTTAGTATGTAGCGCAGCCTGTACTGCGGCTATGTTTGAAGCTAGAAAAGTACGGAATTCCTCTTCATTCATATTCACGGTGTGTCGAGTAGTCGGTGCCATTTCCTTCAAAATAGTCAAATGGAACAAGTTAATCATACAGAATATTAAGAGTAGTTAATAGTATTTCGTAGCATAATATGAACTCATTTATAAAAGCTTTTTCTTCATATTAGCGTTTTATAAGTTTAAATTCGGGTAGTACCTACCCGTTAAGTTCATACTTAGTAGCTAATATACAATTCAACTACTACAATTCTATATGAAAAACTTATTATAATAATATTTCGCGTTCAAACTTTTACACAATATTTTACAAACTTACAATACCGCTTATTTTACATATAGCATGAAATATAGCACACAATAAATTTGATACAAGATGGTTGTGAAGATAATTCTAGCTAGTACACAAGTCGTTCAGCAAAGGCAATAAAGACACGTAATTCATACGTCCAGAAACAAGTCATGCATTCTGGTTTTACTAGGATTACTTCCCATCCTTGGTCTTGTGGAACATAACCGTTATGGCCGTTGATAAGACAGCGTGTTGTAACGTCGTCAAAGGGACGAGGGTTACGTAATGTCCAACAGTCCCGTAATAATCTAAAAACCTCATTTCTTACCCCAATTACCGACTCCGTCACTTGTGGAAATGTTTTGTTTAATAGTTGTAGCCCGATGTTCTTGTTCTCACTTTGGTGAGAAGCGAACATTACTAATCCGGCACCAACGGCCGAGGCCCAATCGGGCAACAACAAAAGAAAACAGGAAGCCTCTCCATCAAGCAACCACAACCACAACGACTCCACCAAGAAGCCTTTCACCCCCGGCGGCAGGAAGAGTTATGCCGGAACTCGACCTTTTTGCAACAAGTGCCACAAACATCATTATGGTGAATGTAGCAAACCATTTTGCAACAAGTGCCGCAACCATCATTATGGAAAATGTGGCAAGCCATTTTGCATCAAGTGTCAAGGAAGTGGCCATGTGGCCCATAGTTGTGAAAGTACCGCCCCCGTCGCTCAAAAGGGGCCCAATGTACCGAAAACGGGTGTTTGTTATAAATGTGGCAAACCGGGTCATTTTAGAAATGCATGCCCAAAGAATAAAGCTAAAACCAATGCATGCGGTTGAACTTTGAACATCAACGCCAAGGATGCCCGCGATGACAAGGAACTAGTCACGGGTACGTTCTCCTCAACAACTCTTAAGTTTCATGTTTATTCGATTCGGGTACCGTTAGACGTTTTATAACCAAGGCTTTGACTCGTACTCTTTGCACTCCACCACTTCCCCTAGACACTACTTATGCCATTCAAGTGACCGACGGAAAACTGTTACGTTAAACTTTGTAGGTGAAGAATTTGAATTTTGACTTGATACCTATAGAACTAGGGAGCTCGAAACCTATTTGTTAGGAAGAAAATGTTTCCCCACAAATATGTACCGATTATCGTGAACTAAATAAATTCCGGTTATGAACCAATATCCTTTTCCCCGTATCAACGACCTCATGATCAATTACAAGGATTCCGTGTGTATTCCAAAATCGACCTCCATTCCGGTTATCATCAATTGAGGGTTAAGGGAGAAGATGTCTCCAAAACCGCTTTCCGAACTCGTTGCGATAGTTATGAATTTCTTTTAGTGACTGTTCAGTTTATCTAAGGCTCCGTCCGTATTCATAGACCCCCTGAACCGCGTATGCAAACTCATGTAGACAAATCCATTATCGTATTTATAAATGATGTCTAAATCTATTCAACAGTAAAGAAGAAAAATGAACAACATCTCCGTCTTACGCTCGAACTCTGTTGAAAAGAGCAACTCTACGCCAAATCCTCTAAGTGTGAATTTTGGCTAAACGAAGTCCAATTCTTAGACCATGTTGTTAGTGGTCCAGGTATTAAAGTAGACCCTGCAAACGTCGAAGCCCCACGTAATCGGGAGACACTCACGACTCCGACTTATATTCGTAAAATCTTAGATCTCGCTGACTATTACCTAAGATCTGTTCCCAACTTTCCCCTTATTACTCGACCTTTAACCTCGTTGACTCACTAAGGGAAAATTTAAACCTCTCTGTGTCCGAACCTTGAACGTAATTATTCACACCCACCTTACTAGCCAAATTCGTGTAGCACAAAATGGAACTCAAATATGGAAATATTTCTACGTGAACGCCCGAAAGGCATACTCTCTCGACTGGAAATCAAGGAAGCCAAAATCAGTTATTTTGCATGAAGAATTTAAAAACTTAATTATGGATCCGATCAATCTTCTCATCACCACGTACCACGTTACATAACTCTGTTATTCACTGTTACAATCTGATATTACTGGAACCTAAGATAACACATAATCCAAGGATACCTCTTTCTTCTTTGACTTATCATCCTTATGCTTCTGATATACGGCCAACTACTACTCAACACCGAACTATACAACTACGTGTACTATCCCGTTCCCACTAAGTCTCAACATTTGGCCACAAGATGCGCGATGTGACTACATCAAGATGAAAACTCATACTATTCTAAATTCTCATTTGCTCCTATCTTTTTCGCTCGTACTTCCGTTTATGGAAAACCTTTTATCTAAATTCTCAATGGAGAGAGAGACTCTCACCTATTACTAGTATTCGCCACGAGGGTGAATAGCTGTAACATCCTCAATCGGGCCTAGATGTAAGATTACTAGATTGCCCTTAAGTTAGTATTGTGTTACTATATTCTTTTATTTTTATTTAATATTTATTATTATTTGATGATGTGGTTAGGACCAGTTTGTGACAAGGGTCACAGAACATGTTTGTTTATTCAATTTGGACTCCGTTTGGGTTGCCAAATGATGTATGAAAGATATCAGATAACTGATAAATACACGTGTGTTGCACTGTGTGGGAAATTAACCTAAATTAAGTGACTAGTCCGTGTGTTCTTCTTCCCATTTCTAGAAAATTCCCAAACACACCCGTTCTTCATCTCTCTCACCTACTTCAAACCCTAATCCTTGATTCTTGTTTTAGAGCTCAAATTGTTCATATCTTTGTGTTTCTTGTGATTCACTGATTCTTTTAAGGTAAGAATCACAAGCTTCCATGCTTTAATCTTTGAGAAATTTAAGGTTTTGTGTTAGTTTTCATAAAAGTGTAAATTTGTGTCAAAACAAGTGATTTAAGTGTTGTTATGGTCAAATTGTTGTGGGTTTTGAGTCTATAACAAGTAGTGAACAAGTTGTGGTCGATTTTGGTGTTTAAAACGAGCTCTAGATCGAGATTTGAGGATTTCATCGTGAAGTCCGTAGCCTTTGTTCAGTTTCTGATGAAGATGAACACACTCGGCCGACTGTCGGTCGACAGTCGACCGACTGAGGGTTGAACCGACCGATTGACGAAGACAACCGACCGACTGTTGAGTGAACCGACCGACTGAGATTTACCTTCGGCCGATTGATGTAATACCAAATGAATCGACCGACTGGGAAGGTCATTCAACCGGTTGTGTCGACAGTCGACCGACTGTAAGAGTCAGTCGACCGACTGAGTGTCCAGAGCAGAATATTTTACCTAACTGTTGATTTTTTAGCCGTTATGCTGCCCGTTTGTATTTTGGTGTTTAGGATGTAAATTTCGAAAGTGCACAAGTGTCAAGCAGAAAATTTTTAGCGGACAGTTTTCTGACAAAATTTTCTGTATTGTGTTATTTGGTGTTTATGGACATAAACTAACTAGTGTATATGTATTTCTCAGGAGAAAAGGAGAAAGAGAAGGTTCAGTGATTAGATAGCTGAACACCTTCTCGTTTGCTGGTATTTGGTGAGTGGGACTAACTGGAGAATATAGTATATAGAAGCATGTTATATTATGATTGCCATGCTTGTTAGATATACTTATTGTTGTGGTTAGTTAGTTCTTGTGATGACTGCATGTTAGTTGATGCTTGTCTGCTGGAGCCCAGTGCGTCCCTATTGTGTGGTAGCCTCGGTAGGAGAGATCAACCTGCGAGTTGGGTTCCTCTGTGGTAGCCTAGACAACCGTGGTGTATATATATGTGAATGACTCGTCCGTCGCGTGTGGATTATGTATATACATACGGTGGTGGAGGAACTTCTGGTAAGCCCCAGTCCGATCAGCTGGTGGTTAATGGTTTGGCCGAGCCGCCAGAGTCTCTGTAGACGGCACTTGGGTGATGTTTGCGTGTTAGACTATTGTGACATGATTAGTATAACACTTATGTATGCTATGGCCTGTAGTTAGTCGTACTCACTTAGCTTCGTGCTAATTCCCCTCTATCTCCTCCCTGCAGGTTGTTAGCTTTTGTAGATAGTGCTTTTGGGAGAAGACGGGCATGATGATGTTATGTTTGACAGGGTTAAATCTGATGTGGCCTTTTAGAATATGAACCATGTACTTTTGAAAACAGAATGTATTTACATCTCTTCCTGTTAATATGTAAATTGTTTTAATGACACGTGACATCGGTTTGTACAAATGTCGATATCGTATTTAATTAATATTATGCTTCTGCCACGTATTTAAAAAAAAAAAAAATAGCGGTGTCACAATATTCTGATGAACGTTTTCAGTAGACGATTAGAAACTTGTTCCAACAAACGTTTTCGAGCCCTAACTAACTTGTTCAAACATATCTTAAAGAATTCTATTCCAACCCGATGTACGTTTATCAATTATCTCGGATCGAAATACTCGTTTCACTTCTAGTTTTACAAGAAGCCTCAGAAACACGTTAAAACGTGAGTACCGCATATCATCTACAAACCGACAAACCAAGCAAATGAACGATTTACATCTTGGAAAGACATGTTACAAACTTGTATTGTCGCCTTTAGTTGATCGCTCTTACAACAGTAGTTACCACTCGTGTGTTAACGCGCACTTTTCGAAACTTTATATAACCGCAAATGTCGTTCTCCTATTCGTTGGACCGAAGTAGGTGACAAGTAAATCACAGGATCTGAACTTATTCAAGAAACAACCGTTGAGATAGTTTAAGTCCGAGAAGGGCTCAAGACGACCCGTAGTCGCCAAAAGGACTATGCCGATGTTAGGCGTAAACCTTCCGAATTCCAAGTCAGTAACCGTGTAATATTGAAAAACCGCACCTTGGAAAGGTGTAATCCGTTTCGAGATATCGAGGAAAGTTATATCCGCAATATTGAGTCTTTTGAAATCTTGGGGCGTATTGGAACCGCTTCCTACCGTTTAGAACTTCCGACTCAATTAAGTTTCCGTTTACCCTACGTTCCATGTAACAAACTTAGAGACGTGTCCTGCGGAACAGGAACGTGTTACTCTTCTAGATAAACTTACTATCAATGACAAACTTCTCTTCGTAGAAAGACCGGTTGAAATTGTGGATCGTAAAACCAAGCCTTAATACAACGTAAAACCCCGACTATCCAGATTCGTGGAAATGCCCAAGGATGTATCTTCACTTATTCGTAGATTGGACAACACAAGGTCCCGAGTAAGAGACATCGACTATTACTTCCAACTAAATTTCGGGACGAAATTTCTTTTAAGGTGTGGGTAATGTAACATCCCGCATTTTTCCGTTAAATTATTTTAACGTCCGTCTTTTTATTTTAATAATACCCTTCGTATCTAGATTCGTATCCTCCGTTAGCTAACATTCTTAATATTTTCGTAATCGGATTATAACGTCTCCCGTACTCTCGTGTAATTCAAAATAATTCGTTCAGTTAATTCCCGCACCCGACTACAAACTTGAGAGACCAATGTTGCCAAATGACCAAAGTTTTGACTAGGTCAAATGGTCAACATTCACCACCTCCACTCATTCATCTCTTTCTTTCCTTCATACTTCCATTATTTTCTCTCAACTTTCAAATCCTTAATTCATCATCTAAATTCGATTTTGGAGGCTAACATAAAAACAAATTACATATTTGGAATCCTCTCTTCATCCTCTACAACTTGATACAAATTTCATCTCATTTGGGTAACTTTCTAAAATCACTAGATTTTGTGTTCTTGATGTTTTTAACTTATAAAAGTGTTAATTAGTGTCTATGGCTCAAGTCTAACATGAATATATGATTTGTATGCTCGATCTTGTTGTTTTGAAGTAACTAGCATGAACTTAAATTTTGGTGTGTTGTTCTTGAGATTTAGTTGCTTAAAAGTTGTTAGATGTTAAAAGTTCATGTTTTAATTGTGTTAGTAGTATCACTAGCTTCAATCTGATGTGTAGGTTGCTTTAGAAAACTTCATAGACTTGATTATTGATTTTGGTGATGATGGTTAGGGTTTGATAGAACTAAATGTGAACATTTGATGCATTGAATGCCATGAATTGTTGTTGGTAAGTGTTTGGTTGGATTGTATGCTTGATTACCTTCGAAACGGCATATCATACATGTAAATTGGTTGCCCGAATCATGAAATGAGATTTATGAACTTGGATACAATTAAGGATGAGCATTTAATGAGGTTTTGGTTGTTGTAAGTGGTAGATTGATTGATGAAATATGCTTAGTTGTTTTCCTCGTCAAAATACCTTTTCGATGATATAAAATACATGTTTTGATGGTTTGCGAATCATAAATTGTGAATGTTTGAAGTTTGGTTCGTGCATTTGTTTGTTGCAGCAAAACAGGCCTGCATACTGATCTGGATGCCGTCCAGATTTTTGGACGCCGTCCAGGCCTTCACATCTGGACGCCGTCCAGCAAATCTGGACGCCGTCCAGATGAACTACCAGGGACTATTTTGCTTGGTCGTTTTACGAAAAATGTTTGCTATGCTATGGACCTCCGATTCACATGTAACTTGTTCTAACATGATTATATATAATTAAAAACCTCAGAAAAATAGTTCGGGACCCGACCCGAATGTGTTGACTTTTTCGTTGACTTTGATCCGACCAAAGTTGACTTTTAATCAAACTTAACCAAATACTTATGCAACCATTCTAACATGTTTTTATACTTGTACCTCGTATGAAACTTGACAATTTGATTTACATGCTATAATAATCGAGTCGAAACGAGCCATAGGACTAATTGAACAGTTTGACCAATGGTGTTTATCGTTATTGATACAACCTATTTGTTTAGGTCGAGACTAGCATTCTTTCTTGCACACGTTTACTTGTGAAGTACTTTATTACTCGTGCACTCAAGGTGAGATCATAGTCCCACTTTTACTCTTTTAAACTTACATTTGGGATGAGAGAACATAAACGTTTTGTTTTACTAAGTGAACACAAGTATAAAAACAAACATTCTGCATACGAGTTTAGAACAAAATCCTTAATTCGATTATCATTAGTTACACTTGCCGGGTGTAAGCGTGAACTTATGTTATGTGGATCCATATGGGTTTGATAAACCCTCATTCGGACGGTTCGCCACCGTCATATCGGATGAAATATATTTTCGAGAATCAGTGTATGTTCTAACACTATTGTGATGGGGTTCTATGGAAGGAAAGTTAAGCCTTGATAATTGGGTGCTCGTGAATATTAACTTTTGGAATGTATTACTATTATTTCAATCTTGCAAATCTTGTGATTCAACTTACTTATTTACTCACTTACTTACTTAAACCTATGATTTCACCAACGTTTTCGTTGACAGATTTCTATGTTTTTCTCATGTCTTTGAACGATATGTGATACATGCTTCCGCTCATTATTTTGATACTTGCATTGGATGTCGAGTATATATGCATACATGGAGCATCTTTTGACTTTATTTAAAACTGTGTCGCATAGGTTTCATTTGTACTTATAACCTTGTAACGTAATTTTTGGTTGAACAATTCCTGTAAACTTTGAAACAAATCTTTACATTTGAAATGAATGCGACATATCTTTGGTCAAACGCTATTTTAAAGACTTATGACCACGTAACGGGACCTAAGTAGATGGCGCCATCAATGATGATTTTGTCGGGTCGTTACAGATGGTATCAGAGCGTTGGTTGTAGGGATTTAGGGTTCATTGGTGTCGACCCCGAGTCATAGGGTACATTAGTGAATCTAGACTACAACCGGCATATAGACTTGAAGTAGGAATTAATTGACTAATTGTGCATTTATACTCGAACTCATCTATTCACATCTAACTCTATTTCATCTTAATCGCACGTTGTTTAATTTGATTGACGCGCCACCTTGACTTTATGAAGCAATGTTAAATGCACACGTGAATTAGGATAATATAATTGCTGGGATTATATTATGGTGATTCATGTGGACATTCCAACATTATGACATAAAGAATTTAAAGCGAGTCAAGTAAAATTTTCTCTCTATCCTTATTCCATATCACGGTTAGTATTATTGAGAATACTAATCAACGATATCTTTGTGTCATGAAGGAACGATGGCTAACCAAGGTCAACACAATACTCCTCCCGAAACTCTCGAACAAGCTCTTCAACGAATGATAGCCACCGCCATGGGAGAGGCTGTGGCCAGTCACTTCTCCAACAGCAACAACAATCATGGGGCCGGTAATTCAAACGAGCGGTACTCCTACAAAAACTTCATGAAGTACAACCCTCCCACTTTCGATGGAACCGGGGGACCGGTTGCTCTCACTCGATGGTTCGAACAAACGGAATCCGTTTTTAGCATAAGCGGTTGTCGGGACCAAGATAAGGTCAAGTTTTCCACCCTCACTCTCACCGGTATTGCTCTCTCATGGTGGAACACGTATGTACAATCGGTGGGTATCGATGAAGCCCTTACACTCTCTTGGACCGAATTAGGAGAAAGAATGATCACCGAATACTTCCCGCGCGAAGAGACTCGAAGGCTCGAATAGGGGCCAAGAAATTTAAAAATAGCCCGAAATGACCTCGAAGCCTATAATCAACGGTTTGCCGAACTAACCTCAATTTGTCCAAACCTCCGGGCTCCCGGGCCCCAAGGAGTTGAGTTTTACATGGATGGACTCCCTAAGAGCATTCCACACGGGGTAATGCCATCAAGACCCGCCGACCTACAAGAGGCTGTGATGATAGCCCGCCGATTTATAAAAACGGTGAACGAAATTGAAGCGCCGGCACCAACGGCCGAGGCCCAACCGGGCAACAACAAAAGAAAACATGAAGCCTCTCCATCAAGCAACCACAACCACAACGACTACACCAAGAAGCCTTTCACCCCCGGCGGCAGGAAGAGTTATGCCGGAACTCGACCTTTTTGCAACAAGTGCCACAAACATCATTATGGTGAATGTAGCAAACCATTTTGCAACAAGTGCCGCGACCATCATTATGGAAAATGTGGCAATCCATTTTACATCAAGTGTCAAGGAAGTGGCCATGTGGAGGAAGTGGCCATGTGGCCCATAGTTGTGAAAGTACCGCCCCCGTCGCTCAAAAGGGGCCCAATGTACCGAAAACGGGTGTTTGTTATAAATGTGGTCAACCGGGTCGAAATGCATGCCCAAAGAATAAAGCTAAAACCAACGCACGCGGTTGAACTTTCAACATCAACGCCAAGGATGCCCGAGATGACAAGGAACTAGTCACGGGTACGTTCTCCTCAACAACTCTTAAGTTTCATGTTTATTCGATTCGGGTACCGTTAGACGTTTTATAACCAAGGCTTTGACTCATACTTTTGCACTCCACCACTTCCCCTAGACACTACTTATGCCATTCAAGTGACTGACGAAAAACTATTACGTTAAACTTTGTGGGTGAAGAATTTGAATTTTGACTTGATACCTATAGAACTAGGGAGCTCCAAACCTATTCGTTAGGAAGAAAATGTTTCCCCACAAATATGTACCGATTATCGTGAACTAAATAAATTTCGGTTATGAACCAATATCCTTTTCCCCGTATCAATGACCTCATGATCAATTACAAGAATTCCGTGTGTATTCCAAAATCGACCTCCATTCCAGTTATCATCAATTGAGGGTTAAGGGAGAAGATGTCTCCAAAACCGCTTTCCGAACTCGTTGCGATAGTTATGAATTTCTTTTAGTGACCGTTCAGTTTATCTAAGGCTCCTTCCGTATTCATAGACCTCCTGAACCGCGTATGCAAACTCATCTAGACAAATCCATTATCATATTTATAAATGATGTCTAAATCTATTCAACAGTAAAGAAGAAAAACGAACAACATCTCCGTCTTACGCTCGAACTCTGTTGAAAAGTGCAACTCTACGCCAAATCCTCTAAGTGTGAATTTTGGCTAAACGAAGTCCAATTCTTAGACCATGTTGTTAGTGGTCCAGGTATTAAAGTAGACCCTGCAAACGTCGAAGCCCCACGTAATCGGGAGACACTCACGACTCCGACTTATATTCGTAAAATCTTGGCTCTCGCCGACTATTACCGAAGATCTGTTCCCGACTTCCCTCGTATTACTCGACCTTTAACCTCGTTGACTCACTAAGGGAAAATTTAAACCTCTCTGTGTCCGAACCTTGAACGTGATTATTCACACCCACCTTACTAGCCAAATTCGTGTAGCACAAAATGGAACTCAAATATGGAAATATTTCTACGTGAACGCCCGAAAGGCATACTCTCTCGACTGGAAATCAAGGAAGCCAAAATCAGTTATTTTGCATGAAGAATTTAAAAACTTAATTATAGATCCGATCAATCTTCTCATCACCACGTACCACGTTACATAACTCTGTTATTCACTGTTACCGTCTGATATTACTGGAACCTAAGATAACACACAATCCAAGGATACCTCTTTCTTCTTTGACTTATCATCCTTATGCTTCTGATATACGGCCAACTACTACTCAACACCGAACTATACAACTACGTGTACTATCCCCTTCCCACCAAGTCTCAACATTTGGCCACAAGATGCGCGATGTGACTACATCAAGATGAAAACTCATACTATTCTAAATTCTCATTTTGCTCCTATCTTTTTCGCTCGTACTTCCGTTTATGGAAAACCTTTTATCTAAATTCTCAATGGAGAGAGAGACTCTTCACGTATTACTAGTATTCGCCACGAGGGTGAATAGCCTGATGAACGTTTTCAGTAGACGATAAGAAACTTGTTCCAACAAACGTTTTCGAGCCCTAACTAAATTGTTTAAACATATCTTAAAGAATTCTATTCCAACCCGGTGTACGTTTATCAATTATCTCTGATCGAAATACTCGTTTCACTTCTAGTTTTACAAGAAGCCTCGGAAACACGTTAAAACGTGAGTACTGCGTATCATCCATAAACTGACGAACCAAGCAAACGAACGATTTACATCTTGGAAAGACATGTTATAAACTTGTATTGTCGCCTTTAGTTGATCCCTCTTACAACAGTAGTTACCACTCGTGTGTTAACGCGCACTTTTCGAAACTTTATATAACCGCAAATGTCGTTCTCCTATTCGTTGGACCGAAGTAGGTGACAAGCAAATCACAGGATCCGAACTTATTCAAGAAATAACCGTTGAGATAGTTCAAGTCCGAGAAGGGCTCAAGACGACCCGTAGTCGCCAAAAGGACTATGCCGATGTTAGGCATAAACCTTCCGAATTCCAAGTCAGTAACCGTGTAATATTGAAAAACCGCACCTTGGAAAGGTGTAATCCGTTTCGGGAAATTGAGGAAAGTTATATCCGTAATATTGATTCTTTTGAAATCTTGGGGCGTATTGGAACCGCTTCCTAACGTGTTGACTTTTTCGTTGACTTTGACCCGACCAAAGTTGACTTTTAATCAAACTTAACCAAATATTTATGCAACCATTCTAACATGTTTTTATACTTGTACCTTGCATGAAACTTGACAATTTGATTCACATGCTATAATAATCGAGTCTAAACGAGCCATATGACTAATTGAACACGTTGACCAATCGTGATTACCGTTATTGATACAACCTATTTGTTTAGGTCGAGACTAGCATTCTTTCTAGCACACGTTTACTTGTGAAGTACTTTATTACTCGTGCACTCAAGGTGAGATCATAGTCCCACTTTTACTCTTTTAAACTTACATTTGGGATGAGAGAACATAAACGTTTTGTTTTACTAAGTGAACACAAGTATGAAAACAAACATTCTACATACGAGTTTAGAACAAAATCCTCAATTCGATTATCATTAGTTACACTTTCCGGGTGTAAGCGTGAACTTATATTATGTGGATCCATATGGGTTTGACAAACCCTCATTCGGACGGTTCGCCACCGTCATATCGGATGAAATATATTTTCGAGAATCAGTGTATGTTCTAACACTATTGTGATGGGGTTCTATGGAAGGAAAGTTAAGCCTTGATAATTGGGTGCTCGTGAATATTAACTTTTGGAATGTATTACTATTATTTCAATCTTGCAAATCTTGTGATTCAACTTACTTATTTACTCACTTACTTACTTAAACCTATGATTTCACCAACGTTTTCGTTGACAGATTTCTATGTTTTTCTCAGGTCTTTGAACGATATGTGATACATGCTTCCGCTCATTATTTTGATACTTGCATTGGATGTCGAGTATATATGCATACATGGAGCGTCTTTTGACTTTATTTAAAACTGTGTCGCATAGGTTTCATTTGTACTTATAACCTTGTAACGTAACTTTTGGTTGAACAATTCTTGTAAACTTTGAAACAAATCTTTACATTTGAATTGAATGTGACATATCTTTGGTCAAACGCTATTTTAAAGACTTATGACCACGTAACGGGACCTAAGTAGATGGCGCCGTCAATGACGATTTTGTCGGGTCGCTACAATAAATACATAAATAGTTATAAAAGCTTTAGCTATTCAAATTGATTTGGAAATTATCATTATGATATAATGAATACTCTGATTGCAAGTAGAAAACTCAACTTGACCCAAGATCTCAAAAAACGAGTAACTTCATGTTTCCCTCTCATGATATAAGATATAAATGAACATTAGATACATCAACCAAAATATAATATGCGAATGGTAATCGTTTAAAACCTCCTAAAGCGCATAATTTGAAGTCAAAATTATCATCCAAGGGCTAATATTAAACTTGTTGGTCCAACAAAATGTTAATCCCTCCTAAAGTGCCTAATTTGTACAGGAATTCTTATACATGTCCCATAATTCTTTAACATTTTTCAACAAGACGAACGGTTCGTTTGTCATTATTGTACATAGAGAAAATGGGTGAAAATTGGAAACTTCTAGTACTGCTTAAGAAATCTTTATAAATTCATACATCACAAACGCGTACGGATGCAGAGATCATATCAAGATCATATCATCGATATGGCCAATGCATTTAACGCTCCCATCAACACCTCCCATAAATTCTTTTATGCCCATTTGTCTATGTTTTAATGTTTAGCTACAAAATTATCTAAAGGTATCTTTTTATCCTCTTGAAAAACAGCTAAATCCAAAAAACAATCTCGAACCTTTTGATAAGAAAGGCAATCGACGCTTAGTTTCATCCATTTAAGCAACTCATTTTCGTGTGTCACATATCGGTTGAGCTTTTGACAACCGATTTTTAGCTGCTTCCCAATACTATTCAGATTGGTCTCTTAATGAAGCTCCAATCACTTATAGCGCTAAAGGCAGCCCTTAACATTTCTTCATAATCTGTCAAACCAAATTATCAATTTATTAACTTTAACACAAAAATCTTTATATCAAACTTCATATTAGCATTAAATATTAAATATATATTATACCTGTTTGATCAAATATTATTATTATTATTATTATTATTATTATTATTAAACTGAAGTGTCCATGGAGGTGCAATATTCATATTAGAATAAGCATTAGACTTGCTTTTAGAAACAAATCCTAAAATCTTTTGTCTTAATTCTTTCACATTTAGAGACCGTGACACTGTCAGCACCAGAATCTTGTTATTGTAATAACCTGAAACAAGACAAACATAATCCATTTCACAGAAAAAAAATAAAAATAAAAAAAAAATAAATAAAAATAAAATAATTAATTTTTTTTAAATTGAACACAAATATCGAAATTCTTCCATGAAATTTATCACATACGATTCGTTACAGTACAAAGAGAAAATGGTTCAACATAAACGGTTTAGCCAACACGATCACCTCCTACAGCTAATTAAAATGGTTCACAATTGATAAAATATTAGCCATGACAACCTCTAAAATGATCATGGATTGATTCCAAGTTTAAACATCAAGACCTATCTTCCATACAGAACTCACACCTAGAAGCATGTGAAACATTAATTTTAGAAGATTAATTACTACACGGACACCGAAAAAAAGTCTCGCTACTTCGGCTCATTTAACTGAGAAATTTAAGCACATAAACAGCATAAACTTAAAGCTTCAAAATGGTTAACCTCCTCGCATATGAGCACCCAATTCACCAAACTGGTCATCAGCTTCCACAGATTCCTCCAACAGACGAACATCATCCAGCTTCTTCTGTTTAAGAACATCGATTGCATTAATTACCAACTGAGACGCTTTGACTGCACCAGTGGATTCAACACTTCCACTTTCTTCAACACTTTATCATCATACGTGTACGCCTTAGGATCCACCACTTCCACCTAATTACAAGAAGATTAAATGCAACATCCAAAAGGTACAATCAGAGTTAGGTAATTTTTTATTTTTATTTTTAGAAAAAGAAGAAGAGTGCTTATCTATGACATTATTACTGTATACAAATATTAAAAAGTTAAAATGAATCAACCTGTTGGGTGTGTGGATTTATGCCAAAGACTTTGGTAGGGCTGCTATCCACAACACAAGTCTTCTCCTCAAGTGATAAAGTCTCCATCATTCGTTAATGTGAATCTCGGGCTCATACATGAAAGTGACAGTTGCAGCAGGTGACCATTTGGCATGATCTTTTCCAATCCCCTTTCGAGCTATTGTTCTTAGCCTCAATTCTTCCCCTTTGTGCAACTTTACAATTGTGATGCCCCTAAGCACAACAAACCATCATTAAGTATTGATATCTTATTTCATCACAAGTAATGGGTTTATGTACAATAAGGCAAAGAATATTTCTATTTGAACACATATTAAATAGTTATTTAATTGAAATATCAACTAACTCATTTTCGGGTAAAAGCAAATCTTCAGATCGAGCCATATACAACACCCCTGATATTCGATTCTGCAAGCTTAATCTTTATCTTTATATAAATTAAATATCAGTGATTACGATAGTAAACTCATCCATTTGAAATAAATTTATACATGTTAATGTGTACCTATAGAAACCATTCTTTTAGCGAACTTTTCATTTTAACTATGAGATAAGTCGAACTTGAATCAAACAAATTTGTAAAGGGTCAGAGCTTGACCCGACCCGACCCACCCATTTTCAATCCCTCAAAATAATCTACTTTATTATGCTGCATACCCTTAACCCGATCCGCCCATTTTACCACCCCTGGAAAAAGGCCAGAGCTTTACCTTTCAAGGCCTAATTTGACACCTTCAGAAGTAACCTCAGTGTAAAAAGCATCCCATGTACGCCATCCAAACCAATTCAATATATCTAGCATCTGAATCAATAATAATGTGTAACAACAACATTATTGTATTATCAAAAATCGATCAATTATTTACATACCTGCAAAATAAGTATTAAAGAGAATTAATCAAATTACCTCCTTTCTTTTGCGATGAGAAAATGTCTGTAAATATCTCTCCACACTCTGCTGCAAAGTTAGTACTTCAGCAATTAAGCTAGAAACTTAGATGCATATCACACAACAGAACAATTTTTTTTTTATGATAATCGTGTTAATAATTTTTAATGTGCATATTTGACTGCGTTAGTAACGACGTTAAACATGTCAGGTCCAGCAGCAACAAATACAAGATGACTCCCTTCGAATAACAACCCCCGAATGAAAACATGTTATACCACTTTCCAATAGAATCTCCGATTCGTTGTCAACGTTTCCTTGTATAAGAGCTCCAAAATCACCCTCAAGAATGGGAAAAAAGACGGTGTATAGAGCAGACTGATGACACCCGTCGTCAACTTCATTAATTTCACCAAAATGTGAACCATCGCGCGTTTCAACTATTAAATTCTGCTTCTCAGTAGGTATATCATGACCACATGTCCCCATTCTATGGGTCATCCACCATAATTTGAACCGGAACACACACATAATAATAATGTACAGAAAAAATGAATCTAAAGCACACATATTAAATATCAATGAGAACAATCAAAATCTGAAATAAAAGATTCAAGAACAAATAATCTCGGAAAAATAAAAACTCAAATTAAGAAACCCAAATGAAAAATACAAGACATAAATAATCTGAAATAAAAGATTCAAGAACAGATAAACTCAAAATAAAATGGGTTAAAGTTGTCACCCCTTGAACCAACACAAGAACCTTCAAAATATAGATAAACAAAAAACCTAGAGACAATTTTCACAAACTGATTATTTCTCAATTTAGCACATTTATCATTCCATGGGTATCAAATGGGTCAATTTACGTAACTCTAATCTTTTAACGGGTCAAATGGGTTGGACTAAAACTTGTAATTTATCAAAGAATTCATCCGTAAATGTTTTCAAATACATATATTTACTGTCGGTATTATCACAGTTACCACGTTAAAGGAATAATAAGTTATCTGATATGTTTTGACTCACACTAAAAAAATACTTGTTTTGACCCGTTACCCAACCCACCCATTTTGCCACTGTAACATAACATGACCGAATATAAGTCATTTACCAGGGAAAATCAAGCAAAACCACCAGCCTTCTCAATTAGTTCTTCAATTGGGATATCTAAGATAACCGAATCTTTGTTTTCACCAAGAAGTGAAGAAGATGGATACATGTTCGTTCCCATTCCAAATCCGCGACCCGTTTCCTTTCTGATAGCTAACTGATCACCGGTGATCATTTTTGACTCTATATGACATTAGTATTGAAATTCAAAACTTTAGTCATACCTTGATAAGCCTTTCAATTTATCATCATAAACAACAAACCCTATACTAATGATGAAATAGAATACTCTGTAGTTTTAAAAATACTGATAGGCCTTTAATTGTTAAAAGTAATGGAGAACTACCAGATCTTAATGGATGATTAGGACTTTCAAATGCTCATTAATTTTAAAAATCAATTGACACAACCAGAAAACTACGTTATGACACTAACATAGTGGGAAAAAAAATAGCTGTTAGTTCAATAATAAAAATCAAAAACTTACTTTGTTCTTTGAAGGTTGGATGCATACCAAATTAAAAAGAAACCTTATATGATATGCGATGATCTAAAAGATAAATGATACATATTGCAACACCTTTTTGTATACTCAGGATACTTATAGTAGTTCAATTGTGACTAATCAAACATACAAAAACAGTAAAACGATGAAACAAATTTAGACCAAGTAAATACAGTAATCAACAAATACGCAACCTAACCCGGCATGATACGCAAGAGTGTAAGTTATTACTAAAATATGCAAATAAATGTGAAGTAAACATACTATTTTGCAATTTCCAGTGCCGATAAAAAATAAGAATTCAAAAGACATACCTCCAATATTGACATGCTTCGTTATCGCAATTATTGAGGTGCCAACATATGTTGTGTTAGTGGATATGAATTGACTACCTGACACATAATACAATAATTACCAAGGGATGTCAATAACACCAACATATAAGTATATCATTTAAACACAACTATCTATACATGTAGACACCTCGGATGAACGCCATAATTTGCAGACAGACTTACATCGTAACAGCGATTCAACGGGAAGTCTCGTGAGAATTTCGATAATGATTTCTGACAGTAGTGTAGGAACAGATTGAGTTTCTTCAGATGTTTCCGATGATTGTGATGTTATGATTCTTTTTGGTTGACGATGTTCGTCTTCCAGTTTCATTTTAGGGTTTATTTTTTGATGATTGATTTGGGGAAAAATATGATCCGTGTTTTGTTAATGAGAAGTTTTGAGATGAACGTGACTGTTTTGATCAGATAAAATAACTTCCTCAGTGTTATATTAGGAAAGACACATAAATCTAACATCAGAGACATAATTTTGACATCAGATAAATGTGAGCCTTTGGATCAATCAAGAATATTCTATTTTAAGGGTAGGGATCTATTTTTGTAATGGATAATTTTAAAAGCTGACTCAAATACAGCTTTGCTTTAATATATAGAGTAGATAGATAGATTGAGGCCTCTATTTGTAGAAAAGCATGAATTAAAAAAACTGTAATCAAATTGTAAATTTCGCCCCCGTCAAATTAAGTAAAAAATTGTTACTCATTTCTTCTGATTTAACCGTCAATTTCTCTCACAGTTTCTTCTGGTTTGTATCTATCTCATTAATTTTCTTGTGAATAATAACATTACTGAGAATTTTAACTAAGATTAACGGTTGAAAAACATAAGCATGCAATTGTGCAAGCCAACTATCAAAAGCAGACCGTAGTTGCACACTAAATAATTACATACAAATTTAACTATTTCATGTAATATTAATTATGTGCTGATCATGTATGTATTAGATGTAGATTTAAGACTTTTATTTTAAGGATATCTATTAGTCTATTAATTACAGTAATAATTAATGAACAATAAGCAAACACTATTTGCCAAGTATTATTAACAACTATTAGTCTATTAATATTGTGCTAATGATAGAACAATAGATGAAGACATCATATCATATCCATCAATTTCTTATTCTCATGTAATAAATAACTACTACTCACATAACACATTTCATATTTGATGTTATGAAATGAAGCCATGCAAACCAAACACATTACTTATTACATATTTATTTATTTATTTATTATAATAACAAACTAGTTAAGTTAGCAAATTAACTGTATGCTAGCTCATTACTCCTTGAAGTTGCATATTTATTCTAATTTTCAGTGTCCTCATGGTCCCTTAGCCAAGTTTCCTCCTGAGCTTTCGTTTCCGCCCCCACTTCCCTTTTCCGACCCTTTGCCGGCATGACCTCCTAAACTCGCATCTCCCCTTAATCCAAACCCTCCGTTTCCTTCGAAGTTGAATGATCCGCCTATTTTTCCTTTTGCTGTTAACTTTGTTGGAAACACACGACCAGCGTCAATGTGTTCATCAAGAGATGTTTTTTCCTCTTTAACAAAGTTTCTTCCACTAACAATTTCAATGCTAATAGTACAAATCAAAAGACCAAATGCAAGTATCACAAGCTTATGAATCATGGTTAATTAATGTTAATGTTTTGAAGTATGTAGATATGACAAGATTAATAAAATATTTATAGATATAGATACTTGTATGGAAATAAATCTAATAAGATGGGTAAGACACTAGTTAAACTAATCATTATTTCATGTAAGGAAATTAATATTACTAAATTTTGTGTTTAGTGATACTCATAAGAGTATGATTAAGCTATTCGGATAATCTTAATGGTATGAGTAATAAATTAGCTTATATTAAATGTCCTTTTTGTAATAAACCATGTTGTTAAGTAGATATTTTACTTCCTTAATCCCTTATTCATTGTTCAGTATTTCATTTTATGATGTGTTCCAAATTTATTGTTTACTTCTATAGATATAAAAAAAAATAAGAAGATTTAGTCTGTTATGCGCATGTATGTAGATAAGATTAAAGAAGAAAGAAAAAATAAGAATAAATTGGGACATTTAAATTTGAACGGAGAGAGAATCTTTGTTCCTTTAAGGGGACCTCGATTCTATATAAGTTTTTTGCTTTTATAAAAATAAATAAATAATGGAACGACCAGAAAAGGACTTGACAATCAATTTGTTGTTAATTTTATGTGTGTTTAGATTCGCATTTTGAAAAACTGATCATGCGTTTTAAATGATTATAATCAAATTCATTAATGGTGATTGGATTTATTATTTGGTTTAATAACGTAATAATCAAATAATTAATTTTAAGTTGTTTGATAATTAGATCATTTGATAACATAAGGAGTAATTAGTGGAAAGAATAAGTGGGAAAGAAAACTGATTATCACATTTGCGATAGTAAAAACTTACTTATATTTTTCATTTTCACCGTTTGAGACTCAAATCGCAATTAATTAACGTTATGCTTAACTTGCCAAAAGCGATTAATTAATCATTTATGAAATGAAAACATAACAAACAAATAATCAGATTCTAAAGCAAAGCCAAACACATCCGTGTTAATTGGCAACGAAACCAATCAAAGACTTCAAAACTATTCTCTCGTCTCTAAGAATCTTAATAACCATTACTATGGCCCAATAATACAAAAGTAATATTCTTTTGTAATAACAATATTCATCACGAAGAATATTTTATTCTTTGATAAGAAGATTATCTTTTTTTTTTAACAACAGTTTTAGATCAAATAGGGGGACTAAATCACCCACGGGTTCATCTATCGTAGTTGCATAAGCCGCCCTCAACTGATTTCCAGAAAGAAACCAGGCCCAATCTGAGGGCCTGGACGATAAAACCCCCCTCCCCCACTGGACCCACAACGTGATGTGCGAAAGGCACCATTGGGTGAAATTCAAGAGTTAAGGGGCAACCTTGTGTGCACTGCTACACCTCACGGGAGTCGAACTCATGACCTCTCGTTAAGAGAGGCAGACCACTACCACATAAGCTACAACACAAGATTATAAAAATACTATTTTTTGTGAAGAACATTAACTTTCTAATAAAGATTAGTAATATGGTTTTCCTTAAAATATTCTTTGTTGAAAAGAATGTTAACTTTCTGGGCAAAAATTTATAATATTCTTCGATAAGAATATTATTGTTTGAGAAGAATATTTACTTTCTAAGCAGTAATGAGTAATGATCTTCGGTAAAAATATTATTTTTAAAAAGAATACTAATTTTCAAGACAAATTTAACAATATTCTTCAATAATAATATTATTCTTTCTAAACAAACAATAGTACTTTTAGAAAAGATTATTATTTTTTGAAAATTATATTAACAATCTGGGCGAAAATGATTAATTCAATCGATTTAATTTTATACGAAAAAAACAGTGAACATTAATCAAAAATATTATATATATATATATATATATATATATATATATATATATATATATATATATATATATATATATATACTTGTTGGATGTGTGAAGAATATCAAAACAACAAGGAAAACAAGAAGAAGAAAAAAGGTTGTTTTGGATTTTGTTGTGGAGGAGCGGCGCGGCCCATTTAGGCGTGACGCGGCCCAAGCCTGACGGGAAGGAAACTTTCAGATTTGCAGTTTCTTGTTCCCTAAGTTGTTTACTTCCTATATAAACACCTTAATGTAACATGTAAATGTGTGCACGAATTACTAATGAAATTTTCTCTGGTTTGCACCCGTGGAGTAAACCCTTCTCCGTGTTTGGAGTTGGGATATAACCACGTTAAATCCTTGCGTCATTTACTTTATGCTTTAGTTTTAATTCGTTTTTCGTTCGTGGATTTAGTGATTGTGATCGATCACTTGTCTTGTTTGGGTCCTAAATCCTTACAAGTGGTATCAGGAGCTCATGGTTTCGAGTGGGAGCGATGGCGAGTTGAAAGCATGAACAAACGATAGATCTAGAGTTTGTGCAACATGGATCTAGATCTAGAGACTTAGTTGATCGCGAAGAACTCACGGGTATGGTCTATGTACTCGTGATATACTATTATAATTGTCTATGATTACTAATAGATTATTATGGTAGCTCGCGGTGGTAACGGAGTTGGTGGTCGGATCAATAAGTTATGTTGCGGGAGAGGTTTGCAAAATTCGGATGTTCATAAACTGCTGCAGAAGAAAATTCCTAGCGGGTTCGTTACCGTTGGATCACCATGATATTTTAACTGGGGGTTGTCGTCTCATAGTCCTAATTGTATTCAAAATTTCGTAGATATCGGACCGTTCAATTGGGAGATATGATTTTCCGAAGTTGCAGCAACTCAGGTTGGGGTTTTATTGTGCAGCTGTAGTAGGAAAATCATTGCGGATTCGTCTACCGTTGGATTGACTTGAAAATTGGACTGTAGGTGGTCGACAAGTATATCTAGAGTCTATAAAAATTTGAAAGTGATCGGACCGTTAGATTTGGAGTTATGTGTTTTCGAAGTTGACAGCTGTCATGAAAACTCTTGGGGTTTTGTGATTGTGCAGCAGAAGTAGAAAATTCATTCAAAATTCGTCTACCGTTGGATTGATCTGAAATTTGTATTGGTATTGCAAAACACTCGGATCTAATGGTGGTTTAAATTTGGTGATGATCGAACCGTTGGATTTGAGATACGATTTTTTGAATCTGGGCAGTTTTCAGGGTGAACTTTTCGGGTTTTGATGACGCGAGTGCGAGATAGTTTAGTCTCGGAAACTTCGGGCGATACGAGCTGGATATTTTGGGATGTTGGATTGTTGCAGAAGCTCACGAGGGTGATCTCTCAGGTTTGGGGTTTGGATAACGAGGGGATTACATCCGGGTTATTATCGACAGTGAGAGTTATCGGGAAAGTTTTTATGCTTGCGGTTTTGAAACGGGACGACCAAAGGTTTTGGTTGGATATTACAAAGTGTGTGGAATATGCAGGCGGGTTAGAGCTTCTCTCACTAAGAAGATTCGTTGACGAAGGGTGTCGGATAGAACGCGTTCAACCAGTGCTCAGGGTTTTGGGAGATGTTTGATTCAACAAACGAGCTTTTTTTTTTGGGGTTACTGATGGGCAAAAGTGTGCAGTGCTTAATTTGCCTTTCAAACTTTTAAATTTATATAACCTTTATTTAATATACTTTTAACACCCTAACGAGCAACAAAACCCGGTTAGATGTGCCACACCCCCTAAATGGAACAGGGGGTAATATGTGACTAACCAATATCATAACACAAGGGTAAAACGAGAACGACTCTATATGAGACGCTTTAATTAAAAACCAATGTATTAACGCAGTGGAAAGTATTAAGTCATTACAAATGAATCCTTAACAAAAGTAAATGTAATCTAAGTGTTTTAATGCAATAACATAAATGATAAAATGCGGACTCCAAAAGCAGCAAAGTCCAAATAGCACATAAAATATTTAGCAATCTTCACCTGAGACAAAACATTCTTAAAGTGTCAACCAAAATGGTTGAGTGAACAACATAGGTTTATAATAGTGTTTAGACCACAAGATTTAATTATAAAGTTTAATCAATTCGTTAGTAGTGATGAGGTATATGATATCGAGACTAAACAAAGTTACCCCGTGATCACTTTATTCGTTCGTGTCGTTAAATCATTATTATGTAACCAAAGACCAACGGTCAAATGGTTAGAGACGTCGCTCTCAATAGGCCTACTCACAATAACTAAGTTTGCATTTATACGTAGCAATTAACGATATCATGGCAGGGATTTAGCATGAATCAAAGCATGGCAGCACAGTTTGAACTAATCAAAATAAAGTTTTAATGTACTTGTGTCTAAGCGTAAAACAGTTTAAAAGCAAGCATGTGTCTCACCCTAAAAGTTCAAAATAAGTAATAGAAACAGTTAAAAAGTGGGTCTATGAAGTTCACCTTAGTACCAAGCAAGAAATTCCACGCAAGTGTATGAATGGAGTGTGTAATCGAAAATCTCAACCTAGAGATATAATGTTTAATTAGTTAATGTCTAATAGACATAAAGTTTGTTTATTAATATAGCAAACTATATTAACAGTGACGGTTTTCTAGAAAAGTTACTATTTCTCTAAAGTTTCTATATTTGAAAACCCACTATTTATGGAAAGCTTCCACTTATAGTAAGCTCCTAATTTATGGAAAACTTCGTTGCTAACATGCAAGTCACTCGAATGATCTATTGTTACCGAGCGGCCCAGGATTTCTTGACCAGAATCTAAGTCATGGCATTTGAGATCCACAAGCGTCCTATAATGGTACCAAGGATCACCCTAGGCCACAAGTAGCGGTGATGTTTGTAGTCTTTGTACGCTATCTTTAATTATAACCTTCACGTTATGGTGTATACACATAACAAGTTATATATATATATATATATATATATATATATATATATATATATATATATATATATATATATATTTAGTGTAATTAAGTGTTACTATATAATTAAGTGTGTAAGTTATACTAATAATAGTATTATTATTTACTTTAATCAACTATTATGTATACTTATCATTATATGTTACATATATAAATATATTTCTATGTGATACATACATGTACATATATATATTCTTTATTTTTATTATACATATATGTATTCATAACTATATGATATATACATATATATTAGGTGTAGGTGTTACACATATATATGTGTAAGATGATACATATATATATATATATATATATATATATATATATATATATATATATATATATACACTTACTACTTTTTATTATTATATTTACTAACTTTATATAATACTTTCATAATACACATTCATACATACATACATACACACGTACATATACATACATATATACACATACATATACACGTATGTATATATTTACATATACACACACATATACCTATAATGTATACATGCACATATGTACGTATACATGCATGCATGCACATACACCATGATCATAATTACTTTACTAAGCCATAATCATAAAATTTTATCATAAACTTAACCTAGTAACTTTAACATAAAATCATAAACTTTTTATTCATATTCATAAACTAAACTTTTTAATAATCATAATACTTTTAACCTAATCATACATAATAGTTATCAAATTATTAATACTTCATAATCTTCTTATTAATCATAATACTTAATAACTGAAATGTCCCGTTCATATTGATTATAAACGTTCCATATTAATTGATTTCATTGCGAGGTTTTGACCTCTATATGAGACATTTTTCAAAGACTGCATTCGTTTTTAAAACAAACCATAACCTTTATTTTATCGACAAAGTTAAAAATTCACCACCTAAATTATCCAGAAATGATAATCTAAAATATCACACTTACACACTACCAATACATATTGGTTTACAATATTAATATGTTACAATAAATTAAATCTCGAATGCAGTTTTAAACAATATTATACAAGCATGCTGACACCAAATCTTGTCCATATTTTAGCATGCAACAGCTGAAGCTCTTAATAATCACCTGAGAATAAACATGCTTTAAACGTCAACAAAAATGTTAGTGAGTTATAGGTTTAACCTATATATTTATCAAATTGTAATAATAGACTACAAGATTTCATATTTCAATATACATCCCATACATAGAGATAAAAATCATTCATATGGTGAACACCTGGTAACCGACCTTAACAAGATGCATATAGAATATCCCCTATCATTCCGGGACTCCCTTCGGACATGATGAATTCGAAGTACTAAAGCATCCGGTACTTTGGATGGGGCTCGTTGGGCCCAATAGATCTATTTTTAGGGTTCGCGTCAATTAGGGTGTATGTTCCCTAATTCTTAGATTACCAGACTAAAAAGGGGCATATTCGGTTTAATAATCCAGCCATAGAATGTAGTTTCAATTACTTGTGTCTATTTTGTAAAACATTTATAAAACTGCATGTATTCTCATCCCAAAATATTAGATTTTAAAAGTGGGACTATAACTCACTTTCACAGATATTTACTTCGTCGGGAAGTAAGACTTGGCCACTGGTCGATTCACGAACCTATAACAAATATGTACATATATATCAAAGTATGTTCAAAATATATTTACAACATTTTTAATACGTTTTGCTGTTTTAAGTTTATTAAGTCAGTTGTCCTCGTTAGTAACCTACAACTAGTTGTCCACAGTTAGATGTACAGAAAATAAAGCAATATATATTATCTCGAATCAATCCACGACCTCGTGTATACAAGCCTCAGGCTAGATCACAACTCAAAGTATATATAATATTTTGGAATCAACCTCAACCTTGTATAGCTAACTCCAACATTACTGCATATAGAGTGTCTATGGTTGTTCCGAAATATATATATAGATGGGTCGATATGATATGTCAAAACATTGTATTCGTGTCTATGGTATCCCAAGATTTCATAATATATTAGAATACATGTATAATACAATATGAGTTAGCTAGGATATGATTAATATAGATTTGTTACCAATTTTCACGTAGCTACAACAAGAAAAATTATCCAATCTTGTTTTACCCATAACTTCTTCGTTTTAAATCCGTTTTGAGTGATTCAAGTTGCTATGGTTTCATATTGAACTTAAGTTTATGAATATAAACAGAAAAATTATAAGTTTGTAGTCGTAAATACAGATTACAAGTCATTTTTGTAAAGGTAGTCATTTCGGTCGAAAGAACGACGTCTAGATGACCATTTTGGAAAACATACTTCCACTTTGAGTTTAACCATGATTTTTGGATATAGTTTCATGTTCATAAGAAAAATCATTTTCCTAGAAGAACAACTTTTAAATCAAAGTTTATCATAGTTTTTAATTAACTAACCCAAAACAGCCCGCGGTGTTACAACGACGGCGTATATCCGATTTTACGGTGTTTTTACAGTTTTCAGATTTAAATCATTAAGTTAGCATATCATATAGATATAGAACATGTGTTTAGTTGATTTTAAAAGTCATGTTAGAAGGATTAACTTTTGTTTGCGAACAAGTTTAGAATTAACTAAATTATGTTCTAGTGATTATAAGTTTAAACCTTCAAATAAGGTAGTTTTATATATATGAATCGAATGATGTTAAGAACATTATTACTACCTCAGGTTTTGTGGATAAACCTACTGGAAATGAGAAAAATAGATCTAGCTTCAAAGGATCCTTGGATGGCTTGAAAGTTCTTGAAGTAGAATCATGACACGAAAACAAGTTCAAGTAAGATTTCCACTCGAAATGAGATTGTTAAAGTTATAGAAATTGAATCAAAGTTTGAATATGAGTATTACCTTGTATTATAAAGATATCTTACTGTAAATAAGAAAGATTTTTTGAGGTTGGATGATCACTCAAAGTGGATTTTCAAGATTGGAAGTAAGCTAGCAAACTTGGAAGTGTTGTTGGTGTGTTCTTGAGTAGTTATTTTATAACTTGGTTTATGTATGGATTTATGAACTAGATTGAGCTAGATTTTGATGAAGATGATGAAGACACTTAGAACAATGGAAGAACACTTGAGAGAGAGTAGTTTGATGCATGAAAATTGAAAATGAAAGTGTGTTTGTGGTTCCTCATTCACGTGAATGTTGGAGTCTATATAGGCTCCATTAGTTTGTTGTTTTGTTAGATATTTCATGCTAGATGTTAAATGATGGTTCCCAAATGTGTTAGGAGACTCACAAGGGCTGCTAAGAGCTGATCATTGAAGTATATATACCAATAGTAAATATATTTAGAAGCTGTGTATTGTACGAGTACAAATACGAGTGCATACGAGTAGAATTGTTGATGAAAATGAATGAGGATGTAATTGTAAGCATTTTTGTTAAGTAGAAGTACTTTGATAAGTTTCTTGAAGTCTTTCAAAAGTATATGAATACATATTAAAACACTACATGTATATGCATTTTAACTGAGTCGTTAAGTCATCGTTAGTCGTTACATGTAAATGTTGATTTGAAACCTTTAAGTTAACGCTCTTGTTAAATGTTGTTAACCCAATGTTTATTATATCTAATGAGATGTTAAATTATTATATTATCATGATATATTAATATATCTTAATATGATATATATACATTTAAATGTCGTTACAACGATAATCGTTACATATATGTCTCGTTTCGAAATCTTTAAGTTAGTAGTCTTGTTTTTACATATGTAGTTCATTGTTAATATACTTAATGATATGTTTACTTATCATTTATCATGTTTATATATAGTGTAACAATATCTTAAAATGATTCATATGTAATTAGTAAAACGTTGTTATAACGATAATCGTTATATATATCGTTTTCAAGTTTCTTAATTCAATAGTCTCATTTTTATGTATATAACTCATTGTTAAAATACCTAATGAGATACATACTTATCATAATATCATGTTAACTATATATATCCATATATATGTCATCATATAGTTTTTACAAGTTTTAACGTTCGTAAATCACCGGTCAACTTGGGTGGTCAATTGTCTATATGAAACCTATTTCAATTAATCAAGTCTTAACAAGTTTGATTGCTTAACATGTTGGAAACACTTAATCATGTAAATATCAATTTCATTTAATATATATAAACATGGAAAAGTTCGGGTCACTACAGTACCTACCCGTTAAATAAATTTCGTCCCGAAATTTTAAGCAGTTGGAGGTGTTTACGTATCTTCTGGAAATAAGTGCGGGTATTTCTTATTCATATGATCTTCTCATTCCCAGGTGAACTCGGGTCCTTTACGAGCATTCCATCGAACCTTAACAATTGGTATCTTGTTTTGCTTAAGTCTTTTAACCTCACGATCCATTATTTCGACCGGTTCTTCGATGAATTGAAGTTTTTCGTTGATTTGGATTTCGTCTAACGGAATAGTGAGATCTTCTTTAGCAAAACATTTCTTCAAATTCAAGACGTGGAAAGTGTTATGTACAGTCGCGAGTTGTTGAGGTAACTCAAGTCAGTAAGCTACTGGTCCGACACGATCAATAATCTTGAATGGTCCAATATACCTTGGATTTAATTTCCCTCGTTTACCAAATCGAACAACGCCTTTCCAAGGTGCAACTTTAAGCATGACCATCTCTCCAATTTCAAATTCTATATCTTTTCTTTTAATGTCAGCGTAGCTCTTTTGTCGACTTTGAGCGGTTTTCAACCGTTGTTGAATTTGGATGATCTTCTCGGTAGTTTCTTGTATTATCTTCGGACCCGTAATCTGTCTATCCCCCACTTCACTCCAACAAATCGGAGACCTGCACTTTTTACCATAAAGTGCTTCAAACGGTGACATCTCAATGCTTGAATGGTAGCTGTTGTTGTAGGAAAATTCTGCTAACGGTAGATGTCAATCCCAACTGTTTCTGAAATCAATAACACATGCTCGTAGCATGTCTTCAAGCGTTTGTATCATCCTTTTACTCTGCCCATCAGTTTATGGATGATAGGCAGTACTCATATCTAGACGAGTTCCTAATGCTTGCTGTAATGTCTGCCAGAATCTTGAAATAAATTTGCCATCCCTATCAGAGAAAATAGAGATTGGTATTCCATGTCTGGAGACGACTTCCTTCAAATACAGTCGTGCTAACTTCTCCATCTTGTCATCTTCTCTTATTGGCAGGAAGTGTACTGATTTGGTGAGACGATCAACTATTACCCAAATAGTATCAAAACCACTTGCAGTCCTTGGCAATTTAGTGATGAAATCCATGGTAATGTTTTCCCATTTCCATTCCGGGATTTCGGGTTGTTGAAGTAGACATGATGGTTTCTGATGCTCCGCTTTAACCTTAGAACACGTCAAACATTCTCCTACGTATTTAGCAACATCGGCTTTCATACCCGGCCACCAAAAATGTTTCTTGAGATCCTTGTACATCTTTCCCGTTCCAGGATGTATTGAGTATCTGGTTTTATGAGCTTCTCTAAGTACCATTTCTCTCATATCTCCAAATTTTGGTACCCAAATCCTTCAGCCCTATACCGGGTTCCGTCTTCCCGAATATTAAGATGCTTCTCCGATCCTTTTGGTATTTCATCTTTTAAACTTCCCTCTTTTAAAACTCCTTGTTGCACCTCCTTTATTTGAGTAGTAAGGTTAGTGTGAATCATTATATTCATACCTTTTACTCGAATGGGTTCTCTGTCCTTTCTGCTCAAGGCGTCGGCTATCACATTTGCCTTCCCCAGGTGATAACGAATCTTAAAGTCGTAATCATTCAACAATTCAATCCACCTGCGCTGCCTCATGTTCAGTTGTTTCTGATTAAATATGTGTTGAAGACTTTTGTGATCGGTATATATAATACTTTTGACCCCATATAAGTAGTGCCTCCAAGTCTTTAATGCAAAAACAACCGCGCCTAATTCCAAATCATGCGTCGTATAATTCTGCTCGTGAATCTTCAATTGTCTAGACGCATAAGCAATTACCTTCATTCGTTGCATTAATACACAACCAAGACCTTGCTTTGAGGCGTCACAATATATCACAAAATAATCATTCCCTTCAGGTAATGACAATATAGGTGCCGTAGTTAATTTTTTTTTTAACAATTGAAACGCTTTCTCTTGTTCATCCTTCCATTCAAATTTCCTCCCTTTATGCGTTAATGCAGTCAAGGGTTTTGCTATTCTGGAAAAATCTTGGATGAACCTTCTGTAGTAACCAGCTAGTCCTAAAAATTGGCGTATATGCTTCGGAGTTTTCGGGGTTTCTCACTTTTCAACGGTTTCAATCTTTGCTGGATCCACCTGAATACCTTCTTTGTTCATTATATGACCGATGAATTGAATTTCTTCCAACCAAAATGCACACTTTGAAAACTTAGCGTACAGTTTTTCTCTCCTTAACAACTCTAGCACTTTTCTCAAATGTTCTTCGTGCTCCTAGTCAATCTTTGAGTAAATAAGTATGTCATCGATGAAAATAATGACAAACTTGTCAAGGTATGATCCACACACTCGGTTCATGAGGTCCATGAACACAGCTGGTTAGTCAACCCAAACGGCATAACCATAAACTCGTAATGACCGTAACACGTCCTAAAAGCAGTCTTTGGAATATCTTCCTCCTTCACCCGCATTTGATGATACCCAGAACGTAAATCAATCTTCGAATAAACCGATGAGCCTTGTAGTTGATCAAATAAGTCGTCAATTCTTGGTAGTGGGTAGCGGTTCTTGATGGTAAGTTTGTTCAACTCTCGGTAGTCGATACACAACCTAAATGTACCATCCTTCTTCTTGACAAAACAAAACAGGAGCTCCCCATGGTGATGTGCTTGGTCGAATGAAACCATGCTCTAAAAGTTCTTGTAACTGACTTTGTAATTCTTTCATTTCGCTGGGTGCGAGTCTGTATGGAGCACGAGCTATTGGTGCAGCTCCTGGTACAAGGTCTATTTAAAATTCAACAGATCGATGTGGGGGTAATCCCGGTAATTCTTTCGAAAATACATCGGGAAATTCTTTTGTGACGGAAACATCACTGATGTTCTTTTCTTTAGGTTTAACTTCCTTGATGTGTGCTAGAATGAAGTGACAACCTTTTCTTATTAGTTTTTGCGCCTTCATACTAATAATAAGATTTAATTTCGCGTTATTCTTTTCTCCGTACACCATTTAGGGTTTTCCTTTTTCCCGTACAATGCGAATTTCATTTTTGTAACATACGATCTCTGCTCTCACCTTTTTCAACCATTCCATGCCAATTATCACATCAAAACTTCCTAAATCTACTGGTATCAAATCAATCTTAAATGTTTCACTAACCAGCTTAATTTCTCGATTCCGACATATATTATCTGCTGTAATTAATTTACCGTTTGCTAATTCGAGTAAAAATTTATTAGCTAAAGGCGTCAGTGGAAAACTTAATTTAGCACAAAAATCCATACTCATATAGATTCTATCCGCACCCGAATCAAATAAAACATAAGCAGTTGTATTGTCATTAAGAAACGTACCCGTAACAAGCTCCGAGTTTTCCTGCGCTTCTGCCGCATTAATATTGAAAACTCTTCCGCGGCCTTGCCCATTAGTATTCCCTTGGTTTGGGCAATTTCTAATAATGTGGCCCAGTTTTCCACATTTATAACAAACTACATCGGCATTATTTGTTCCGACCTTATTTGTTTCTTTATTTTTGTTGTTCTTTGGTCCGTAAACCTCACATTTTGCCGTGCCATGACCACTTCTCTTACACTTGGTGCAAACTGTTGTGCAAAACGCATTCGGATGGTACTCTGCACACCTGAAGTATGGTTGTTTCTATTGTTTGTTGTTATTGAGGTTGTTGTTGGGATTGTTATTGTTGTTGAAACGGTTGTTGTAGTTGTTGTTGTTGTTGGGACGTTTGTTGTAGTTATTGTTAGGATTGCGGTTATTGTTGCGATTGTTGTTGCGGTTGTGGTTGTAATTGTTATTGTTGTTGTACTGGTGACTCTTGTCACCGTTTTCCTCCCACTTCCTCTTGAGTTGTTTCGTGTTGGCTTCTTCGGCCGCCTGTTCTTTAATTCTCCCCTTAATCTGATTTATGAGTTTATGAGCCATTCGAGTTGCCTTCTGTATGGAAACGGGCTCATGTGAACTCACATCTGCTTGAATCCTTACTGGTAATCCTTTTACAAATGCGTCGATCTTCTCTTCTTCATCTTCGAACGCTCCCGGACACAATAGGCACAACTCTGTGAATCGTCGTTCATATGTGGTAATGTCGAATCCTTGTGTTCGTAACTCTCTAAGTTCTACCGTGAACTTATTGACTTCGTTTCTAGGACGGTACTACTCATTCATCAATTGCTTGAATGCTGACCACGGTAGTGCGTAAGCAGCATTTTGTCCTACCTGTTCAAGATAGGTGTTCCACCACGTTAACGCAGTACCTGTGAAGGTATGCGTAGCGTACTTCACTTTGTCCTCTTCAGTACACTTACTTATGGCAAACACCGATTCAACCTTCTCGGTCTACTGTTTCAATCCAATTGGTCCTTCGGTTCCATTAAATTCCAAAGGTTTGCAGGCAGTGAATTCTTTGTAGGAGCATCCTACACGATTTCTTGTGGAATTAGTTCCACTGCTAGATCCAGAGTTATTGTTATTTTGCATGGCAGCCTGTACTGCAGCTATGTTTGCTGCAAGGAAAACATGGAAGTCTTCCTCACTCATGTTCAAATTCTGACGAGTTGCCGGTGCCATTTCCTTCAAAAATAGCCCAAAGAATTAAGTTAATCATATAGAATTTTAAGAGTAGTCAATAGTATTTCGTAGCATAGTATGAACTCATTTATAAAAGCTTTTTCTTCATATTAGCATTTTATAGTTTTAATTCGGGTAGTACCTACCCGTTAAGTTCATACTTAGTAGCTAATATATAATTCAACTACTACAATTCTATATGAAAAAACTGATTATAATAAAATTTCGCGTTCAAATTTTATACAATATTTTACAAACTTACAATACCGCTATTATACATATAGGATGAAATATAGTACATAATAACTTTGCTACTCGGCAGCTATAAAGGCAATTCTAGTTAATACGCAAGTTGTTCAGTAAAAGAAATAAAGGCACGTAATTCATAAGTCCAGAAACAAGTCATGCATTCTGGTTTTACTAAGACGACTTCCCATCCTTGGTCTTGTAGAAAGTAACCGTTATTGTAGTGACCCGAACTTTTCCATGTTTATATATATTAATTGAGATTGATATTTACATGATTAAATATTTCCAACATGTTAAGCAATCAAACTTGTTAAGACTTGATTAATTGAAATATGTTTCATATAGACAATTGACCACCCAAGTTGACCGGTGATTCACGAACGTTAAAACTTGTAAAAACTATATGATGACATATATATGGATATATATATAGTTAACATGATACTATGATAAGTAAACATATCATTAAGTATATTAACAATGAACTACATATGTAAAAACAAGACTACTAACTTAATGATTTTTAAACGAGACATATATGTAACGATTATCGTTGTAAGACATTTAATGAATATATATATCATATTAAGAGATATTCATACATGATAATATCATGATAATATAATAATTTAAAATCTCATTTGATATTATAAACATTGGGTTAACAACATTTAACAAGATCGTTAACTTAAAGGTTTCAAAACAACACTTACATGTAACGACTAACGATGACTTAACGACTCAGTTAAAATGTATATAAATGTAGTGTTTTAATATGTATTTATACAGTTTTGAAAGACTTCAATACACTTATCAAAATACTTTTACTTAACAAAAATTCTTACAATTACATCCTCGTTCAGTTTCATCAACAATTCTACTCGTATGCACCCGTATTCGTACTCGTACAATACACAGCTTTTAGATGTATGTACTATTGGTATATACACTCCAATGATCAGCTCTTAGCAGCCCATGTGAGTCACCTAACACATGTGGGAATCATCATTTGGCAACTAGCATGAAATATCTCATAAAATTACAAAAATATGAGTAATCATTCATGACTTATTTACATGAAAACAAAATTACATATCCTTTATATCTAATCCATACACCAACGACCAAAAACACCTACAAACACTTTCATTCTTCAATTTTCTTCATCTAATTGATCTCTCTCATGGTCTATCTTCAAGTTCTAAGTGTTCTTCATATATTCTACAAGTTCTAGTTACATAAAATCAAGAATACTTTCAAGTTTGCTAGCTCACTTCCAATCTTGTAAGGTGATCATCCAACCTCAAGAAATCTTTGTTTCTTACAGTAGGTTATCATTCTAATACAAGGTAATAATCATATTCAAACTTTGGTTCAATTTCTATAACTATAACAATCTTATTTCAAGTGATGATCTTACTTGAACTTGTTTTCGTGTCATGATTCTGCTTCAAGAACTTCGAGCCATCCAAAGATCCGTTGAAGCTAGATCCATTTTTCTCTTTTCCAGTAGGTTTATCCAAGTAACTTAAGGTTGTAGCGATTCATAAGATTACCAAATATCCATATCCATATATGTATGTGTCAAAAGTCAAATTTATTAATAAGTAAGCGGAAGCATTTTAAATCTAATCTTTTAACAAGTTTAACCATTTAAACATGAATCCCTTTGATAGATCTAGTCTTGTAATATATGCTAAAATGTAAATAGAGCTAGTTATGGAGTTTTTACCTCCTCTAATCAAAGAGGGTGAAGAAACTAGATGTAGAGAAGAAGATGATGAAAAAGGGCTTGTTTCTCACTTGAAACCTCAAGTTTTGTATACCCACAAGTATGCAACCAACACCACCTTTAGTTAGGATTTACAAGACACCAAATTACAAGCAAAATCAAACCAAAACCACCTTTTGGAACCCCTTCAAAATCGGCCAAAAAAATGGAGGAGGAAGAAGAAGATTTTTTGATAGTTTGAAACTTGAGAGAAGTGTGTGTAAAGTTGTGCAAGAGTCATCTTGCATGTATGGGAGACTACAACTAGTTAAAGCAAGCATGGGAGGTGTCTTGGGACTCCCCAAAACCGTCCTCCTTTGTTCCTTTTTTTTTTTTTTTTTTTTTTTTTAATTAATGATTAAAGCATGCTTGAAACTAGTTACATACACTTTATTATGCATGTACATTTATATATGTTATAAACCTTTTATAAACATATAAATATACATATGTTACATGTACATGTATATTATTTATAAGCCACTTATAAATATATACATATAAGTTACTTGCACATCTATTCTATTTCATAACCATTTTATAAAATTATAACACACAAATAAGTTTAATCAACCAATTAAACTTATACTTAAAATTATCCAAATAATTTAATCTCAAGTATTTTACTTTAGAGAACCAATTTTCTAAAGTTTAAGTGTCAAGTATTAGTTTTAATAATCCAATCATTAAACAAATACATAAAGGTGTTGATAAACTTGTTATTGGGTATGACCCGACTTGGATCATAACATATTAGCCACATTAATTTATTATGTCTCTCGGGCATATAAAATACTATCAATCTCCCACTTGCACGAGAAACATAAGGAATTAATGCAAGTGACGGATACCACCTAACGACCGTCCATCACCCCCAATATGTTATGACTTAGTGCCATTCAATAACATCATCCCTTTCGAGTTCCCATCTCGAATATGATTAGGTGAATCTTTCACTATATCCTTTTGTCCTAGATGTCATGCTAAATCCAAGAGACATAGAGTGATCACTCTCTTATAGATTTAGCTTTATCAGGCCTTAGACTTCTGACTCTCAACGAATAAGAGGGACAAATTCCATCTTGACTACATACGTCCTAGACACTACACCTTGCATCATACCTGAAGCCTCCCTTATGAGCTACCATGTTTCAGAATAGCGAAGGAAGGAATCAAAGCACAATACTCGGTGAATATCTGAACCCAATATGTATTTCAGGTCAGAGGATACAATGATATTCTCCTTTACTCAAGATTACATGTGATCAACCACAAAGGCTCCATACAGTAAACCTTGAGAGCGGGTCTTCCAATATTTGTGTCCCACAAATATCTATGAACCTTGGTTGCAACCTTGCCCCACATTCAGTCCTTGAATGTTAACCAATCCAAGTTCATAATAGTCTAAACCTCACACTTGTTCCCACAATTGTGATCAACTACGGAATTTAGAATAATAATTTATTCATGGATAAATATGCAACATTGGAACATGACTCATAATTAAATTAATACCATAATTATATTAATGAGTTTGAACTAATTCGTTCCGTTACAATACATAAAGTAGATCAATTCCAATCACTAGAATATCGAAGCCCTAACGCACAAACATGTCCCTCATGTTTTGGCCCATGTAAAAGCTTCGTGAGTGGATCCGCAACATTATGATCTGTGTGAACTTTGTGAATACATATCTTTCCCTTTTCAACCTCATCCCTGATGTAGTTGAATCTCCGCTCAATGTGACGAGTCTTTTGATGAGCACGAGGTTCCTTGATTTGAGCAATCGCACCCTCGTTGTCACAAAAGATCTCAAGAGGGTCCTGAATGGAGGGGACCACTCCTAAGTCGTCGATGAATTTCTTCATCCATGCAGCTTCCTGAGCTGCCAGTGAGGCGGCAATGTACTCCGACTCTGTAGTGGATAACGCAACAACCTCCTGTTTCGAACTCTTCCAAGAGACCGCACCACCATTTAACATGAAGACATAACCGGATTGTGATCGAGAGTCATCTCGATCAGTTTGGAAACTCGCGTCCACGTAACCTTTTACGGCGAGTTCCTCCTCACCAGACCCATATATTAGAAACATATCCTTAGTTCTCCTAAGGTATTTCAATATACTTTTAACAGCAATCCAATGACTGTTTCCTGGGTTATTCTGGTATCTACTTGTCAAGCTTAGAGCGCATGACACATCCGGTCTAGTACATATCATCGCATACATGATAGACCCAATAGCAGATGAGTATGGGACTTTCTTCATTCTCTCTTGTTCATCTTTCGTGGTAGGACACTGAGATGAATTGAGAACGGTTCCTCTTTGAATAGGTACCAAACCTTTCTTAGAGTTTTCCATCTTGAACCTTTTCAAGATTTTATCAATGTATGTACTTTGACTTAAACCTATCAATCTCTTGGATCTACTCCTATAGATCCCTATCCCCAATATGTATTGTGCGTCTCCAAGATCCTTAATGGAGAAGCAACTCTTTAGCCAAGTTTTGACTCCTTGCATCGTGGTAATATCATTCCCAAATAATAATATATCATCCACATATAGCACAAGGAACATTATAGAGCTCCCACTAGCCTTCTTGTACACACAAGCTTCATCACCATTTTTAATGAAGCCAAATTTCTTTGCCTCTTCATTAAAGCGATGATTCCACATTCTAGATGCTTGTTTCAATCCGTAGATTGATTTCTTCAACTTGCATACCTTTTTAGGATTTTTCGGATCAACAAAACCTTCGGGCTGTACCATATAGACATCTTCCTCAAGATATCCATTTAGGAAAGCGGTTTTGACATCCATTTGCCATATTTCATAGTCATAGTGAGCAGCAATGGCAAATAATATCCTAATAGACTTTAGCATTGCCACTGGCGAGAAAGTTTCATCATAATCAACCCCTTGAGTTTGAGTGAAACCTTTTGCTACAAGTCTAGCTTTGTATGTATCCAAGTTTCCATGTATGTCGGTTTTCTTCTTGAAAAGCCATTTGCAATCAATTAGCTTGGAGCTAGGAGGTTGCACAACAAGTTCCCAAACTTGGTTTTCATACATGGATTGCATCTCGGCGTTCATGGCTTCCTGCCATTTATCTTTATCAATTCTTGATAAAGCATCTTTGTAGTTTGTCGGTTCATCCAAATCAACCGTATAGCAACCTTCCACGAGAAACCCATATCTCTCGGGAGGATTACTAATTCTACTAGATCTTCGAACGTCTTGTGTACCTTGATCATCCACTTGATCATTTTCAACATCCTCATGTTGAGTACTAGTGCCAACCAATTGTGTATCATCGGCTTGATCTTGTACCTCTACAAGATCTATCTTCCTTTCACCATCACCTTCCATAAGGAACTTGGTTTCAAGGAATTCCGCTTTCCGAGCAACAAATACGGTTTGCTCGGATGGATCATAGAAGTAATATCCCATGTCATCTTTGGGATATCCTATGAAGATACACTTTGTGGATCGAGCATGTAGCTTATTTGCTACATAACGCTTAGGATAAGCTTCACATCCCCATACTTTCAAGTATGAAAGTGAAGGAGGTTTTCCAAACCACATCTCATGAGGAGTTCGTTCCACCTTCTTGGTTGGGGCCATATTTAAAATACGAGCCGCGGAGCTTAGACAATAACCCCAAAATGATAGAGGCAACGAGCTTCTTGCCATCATAGATCGAACCATATCCATTAGGGTTCGGTTCCTCCTTTCGGAAACTCCATTAAGTTGGGGTGTTCCAGGTGGAGTAAGTTGTGAGATAATCCCACAACTCCTAAGATGATCTTGGAATGCATCGCTTAGGTATTCACCTCCTCTATCGGTACGTAGTACCTTAATTGTCTTATTGAGTTGATTTTGTACTTCGTTTTGATATTCTTTGAATGCTTCAAACGTTTCGTCCTTGTGTCTTAATAAGTAGACATATCCGAAACGACTAAAGTCATCAATGAAAGTAACAAAGTATCTTTCACCTTTCCTAGTCATGGGTTTAAAGGGTCCACATACATCCGAATGTATTAATCCCAATAAATCTTTAGCCCTTTCATAGGTCCCTTTGAAAGGTGTTTTAGTCATCTTGCCTTGTAAACAAGATTCACATACTTCAAACGAATCCATTTCATTTGATTTCAAAAGTCCATTCTTTTGAAGTGTATGTATTCGGTTCTTGTTTATGTGACCAAGGCGACAATGCCATAAGTAGGAATCACTCAAATCCCTTTTGAGTTTCTTGGTGCTTGTATGGTACATTGAGCTACTAGATGATGTGTCATCATGAACCAATTCATAAATTCCATTTGAAGGCGAAGCCTTGAAATAGAATACATTATCTTTAGAAACATGAATATCATCATCAATAAAATTAACAACGTAACCACATTGTTTTAAGCGAGAAATAGAAATAATGTTTCTACACAAATCCGGAGCATACAAAACATTTTCTAAAATAAGTTCCAATCCGCTTGGAAGCTTCAAAATAAAATCTCCTTGAGCTTTAACATGCACCTTTGCACCATTGCCCATATAGAGACTTGATGTTCCCGCCTTATAATTACTTCTTTTGAACCCCTGCAAAGAATTGCAAATATGAGTTCCACATCCAGTGTCTAATACCCATGTATTAGAAGAAGTAATACTTAGCTCTATATATACCATATATATATTACCTGAGGTTTGCCCTGCATCCCTCTTGTCCTTCAACTCCTTAAGGTAGACCGGACAGTTTCGTTTCCAATGACCCATCTCACCGCAACCGAAACATGGGTCTTCCTTGGGGTTTGCCTTCTCGGTGACCTTTTGCTTCTTGGCCTTGTTGATGGTTGGGGTAACCATCTTCCCCTTCCCTTTGCCTTGATAGGCGGGTCCTTTTCTCTTAGCCACCTTTGGCTTAGAGGTGTTACCTTTGGACCCACCTTGATCGATTGCTAACACGGGTAAAGCCCTTTTACCCATGCTAGTTTCCGCCGTCTTAAGCATCCCGTGGAGCTCACCAATGCTCTTATCCATCCCATTCATATTGTAATTAATTACAAATTGATCAAACCTTTTTGATAGGGAGTTTAGGATAAGATCGGTGGCAAGCTCTTTTGATATGTTTAGATTGAGACGGTTGGCGCGATCGATAAGGCTTTTCATTTTGAGGACATATGTTGAAACGGATTGGGAGTCGTCCATACGACATGCATGAAGCGCTCGAACGGTCTCGAAGCGCTCAACTCGTGCTTGTTGAAGGAACATCTCCTTCAATTGAGTGATCATGTCGTATGCGGTATGAAACTCGAAATCCTTTTGGAGTTCGGGTATCATAGTCCCAAGCATTAGACATGATACTTGCACGGAATCGTTGACATACTTATCCCAAGCAGCCATGCCCACTACATCCGCCTCGTCTGGTTGGTCGGGAATAGGGTCCTCCAACACATACGCCTTGTCCTCATGCCTAAGGACAATTCTTAAATTACGGAACCAATCCATAAAGTTCGTATGGTTGAGTTTGTCTTTCTCTAAGAGAGACCGTAACGATAGGTTGTTCATGTTAATTGGTACGTTTTGCAAGTTGTTGTTGTTGTTGGCGGCCATCTACAAAATTTAACAAAGTTCTTTTAAGTATCGATTTTAGATTTAATAAACAATACCCTTTTATGATTTTTAATTGTTTTATTAAATCTTAGAATCTAACGGTAAATCAAATTTCGGTTAGGTGACCTTTATCCCGTCATTTGATTTAGCTAGGTAGTCATTTACATGACAATTGCAATCCTTTTGCAACTTCTAAGTTATGGGATCATGCAATCCTTTTGCATGGCATATTAATCCCATCAACGCCTAATTGTTCCTCATGCTTCGGTGACCCTAAGTTCATGATTCCCAATTCAAGTCGTCCTACTTGTGTAAACATGTAAATTTAACAAACAAGTGGTTAGGTGACCTTTATCCCACTAGTGTGCGGAATTTACCTTATTCACATTAATCCGCTCATGACGGTTAGGTGACCTTTATCCCGTCAAGAGTTTCTTAATATGTCTAAGCGTTTTCACAAAAGGATGGCGTTCAACTTGTTTTCTTTGTTTTAGTTAAAGGGATTTTAAGTCTTCCTAAATTCTAGTTTATGAAAACCCTTTCCATACACCAACATGCATTTGATGTATGGTACATTATGAAAAACCCATTTCATGTCATTAGTAAAAAAAACCAATTTTTACTTGATATAAACCATTTTATATGCACTTTTCATCTAGTTCCTAATAACCATTTATTAGTGTCTTATGTTGTTTTTAATTATAACCAATTATAATGTCATTTTGCAAGTTTGTTTCATGAGATATTGTATCAACCAAACACATACACAAAATCATACAAGCATGCAAAATAGAAGTCCACAATCATGCCAAAGTGGTGAACACTTGTTTAGCCAAAACAAGTGTTACCTAAAGGGTTAAAACCACAAAGTAGGAGATTAACAAATCTCCCACTAACTCTTGCATCCTAATGCTCCATCTTGTAATCTTCATACATCTTCTTGAGTCTTCATTTCTTTTACAAAATTATGTAACCTACTACATTTTTCTAGTAAAAGGAAATTACAACCTACTCTATTTTTACAAACCAAAATAGAATAAATTACAACATGAAATTACAAAATAATTATTACAAGCTTTACAACCAAATGAATGAATAATTATTACATGCCATAAGAATGAATAATCAACCATGAATATAATCAAACCACACACAAATCCAACCACAAGGTCAAGGCATGATTGTGAACCAAAACAACAACAAATCTTGGCCAAACTTGAAGTCCCAAAACCCACTTTTGGGGTCCAAAATTTCGGCCAAGAACCAAACCCCACCAAAACTCAAGATTTTTTTACATTCTACTTTCATGCATGTTAGTAGATTGTAAAATAAATGAGTTTTCTAGCCAAAAACAAGAAGCATATTAACAAGACTTTGGCTCTAGATACCATTGTAGCGATTCATAAGATTACCAAATATCCATATCCATATATGTATGTGTCAAAAGTCAAATTTATTAATAAGTAAGCGGAAGCATTTTAAATCTAATCTTTTAACAAGTTTAACCATTTAAACATGAATCCCTTTGATAGATCTAGTCTTGTAATATATGCTAAAATGTAAATAGAGCTAGTTATGGAGTTTTTACCTCCTCTAATCAAAGAGGGTGAAGAAACTAGATGTAGAGAAGAAGATGATGAAAAAGGGCTTGTTTCTCACTTGAAACCTCAAGTTTTGTATACCCACAAGTATGCAACCAACACCACCTTTAGTTAGGATTTACAAGACACCAAATTACAAGCAAAATCAAACCAAAACCACCTTTTGGAACCCCTTCAAAATCGGCCAAAAAAATGGAGGAGGAAGAAGAAGATTTTTTGCTAGTTTGAAACTTGAGAGAAGTGTGTGTAAAGTTGTGCAAGAGTCATCTTGCATGTATGGGAGACTACAACTAGTTAAAGCAAGCATGGGAGGTGTCTTGGGACTCCCCAAAACCGTCCTCCTTTGTTCCTTTTTTTTTTTTTTTTTTTTTTTTTTAATTAATGATTAAAGCATGCTTGAAACTAGTTACATACACTTTATTATGCATGTACATTTATATATGTTATAAACCTTTTATAAACATATAAATATACATATGTTACATGTACATGTATATTATTTATAAGCCACTTATAAATATATACATATAAGTTACTTGCACATCTATTCTATTTCATAACCATTTTATAAAATTATAACACACAAATAAGTTTAATCAACCAATTAAACTTATACTTAAAATTATCCAAATAATTTAATCTCAAGTATTTTACTTTAGAGAACCAATTTTCTAAAGTTTAAGTGTCAAGTATTAGTTTTAATAATCCAATCATTAAACAAATACATAAAGGTGTTGATAAACTTGTTATTGGGTATGACCCGACTTGGATCATAACATATTAGCCACATTAATTTATTATGTCTCTCGGGCATATAAAATACTATCAAAGGTAGTAATGATGTTCATAACATCATTCGATTCATACATATAAAGCTATCTTATTCGAAGGTTTAAACTTGTAATCACTAGAACATAGTTTAGTTAATTCTAAACTTGTTCGCAAACAAAAGTTAATCCTTCTAACTTGACTTTTAAAATCAACTAAACACATGTTCTATATCTATATGATATGCTAACTTAATGATTTAAAACCTGGAAACACGAAAAACACCGTAAAACCGAATTTACGCCGTCGTAGTAACACCGCGGGCTGTTTTGGGTTAGTTAATTAAAAACTATGATAAAATTTGATTTAAAAGATGTTATTCTGAGAAAATGATTTTTATTATGAACATGAAACTATATCCAAAAATTATGGTTAAACTCAAAGTGGAAGTATGTTTTCTAAAATGGTCATCTAGACGTCGTTCTTTCGACTGAAATGACTACCTTTACAAAAATGACTTGTAACTTATTTTTCCGACTATAAACCTATACTTTTTCTGTTTAGATTCATAAAATAGAGTTCAATATGAAACCATAGCAATTTTATTTACTCAAAACGGATTTAAAATGAAGAAGTTATGGGTAAAACAAGATTGGATAATTTTTCTCATTTTAGCTACGTGAAAATTGGTAACAAATCTATTCCAACCATAACTTAATCAACTTGTATTGTATATTATGTAATCTTGAGATACCATAGACACGTATACAATGTTTCGACCTATCATGTCGACACATCTATATATATTTCGGAACAACCATAGACACTCTATATGTGAATGTTGGAGTTAGCTATACAGGGTTGAGGTTGATTCCAAAATATATATAGTTTGAGTTGTGATCAATACTGAGATACGTATACATTGGGTCGTGGATTGATTCAAGATAATATTTATCGATTTATTTCTGTACATCTAACTGTGGACAACTAGTTGTAGGTTACTAACGAGGACAGCTGACTTAATAAACTTAAAACATCAAAATATATTAAAAATGTTGTAAATATATTTTGAACATACTTTGATATATATGTATATATTGTTATAGGTTCGTGAATCGACCAGTGGCCAAGTCTTACTTCCCGACGAAGTAAAAATCTGTGAAAGTGAGTTATAGTCCCACTTTTAAAATCTAATATTTTTGGGATGAGAATACATGCAGGTTTTATAAATGATTTACAAAATAGACACAAGTACGTGAAACTACATTCTATGGTTGAATTATCAAAATCGAATATGCCCCTTTTTATTAAGTCTGGTAATCTAAGAATTAGGGAACAGACACCCTAATTGACGCGAATCCTAAAGATAGATCTATTGGGCCTAACAAACCCCATCCAAAGTACCGGATGCTTTAGTACTTCGAAATTTATATCATATCCGAAGGGTGTCCCGTAATGATGGGGATATTCTTATATATGCATCTTGTTAATGTCGGTTACCAGGTGTTCACCATATGAATGATTTTTATCTCTATGTATGGGATGTGTATTGAAATATGAAATCTTGTGGTCTATTATTATGATTTGATATATATAGGTTAAACCTATAACTCAACAACATTTTTGTTGACGTTTTAAGCATGTTTATTCTCAGGTGATTATTAAGAGCTTCCGCTGTCGCATACTTAAATAAGGACGAGATTTGGAGTCCATGCTTGTATGATATTGTGTAAAAACTGCATTCAAGAAACTTATTTTGTTGTAACATATTTGTATTGTAAACCATTATGTAATGGTTGTGTGTAAACAGGATATTTTAGATTATCATTATTTGATAATCTACGTAAAGCTTTTTAAACCTTTATTGATGAAATAAAGGTTATGGTTTGTTTTAAAATGAATGCAGTCTTTGAAAAATGTCTCATATAGAGGTCAAAACCTCGCAACAAAATCAATTAATATGGAACGTTTTTAATCAATAAGAACGGGACATTTCAGTTGGTATCCGAGCGTTGGTCTTAGAGAACCAGAATTTTGCATCAGTGTATCTTATCGAGTTTGTTAGGATGCATTAGTGAGTCTGGACTTCGACCGTGTTTACTTGAAAAATGATTGCTTAACAAATTTTGTTGGAAACTATATATTTTTAACATGTGAATATTATGTGATATATTAATCTCTTAACGCGTTTGATATTATGTGATAGATGTCTACCTCTAGAACAAGTCCCATTGACTCACCTAATAATAATGAAGAGTCAAATGTAAATTGGAATGATTCGTGGACTGATTCACAAGTTCCCGAAGAGGAACCGGAAGAAGAGTCGGAACCGGAAGAAGAATCGGAACCGGAAGAAGAATCGGAACCGGATGAAGAAATAGAACCGGTGGGGGAAATAATAAAATGGTTAAGTAAAAGAAAATCCTCAACCAACCGACCAAGGTTAATTATGGTCAATGGTGTTTCCGCCAAGGAAGCAAAATATTGGGAGGATTACCAATTCTCCGATGAATCGGATTCCGACGAGAATTCCGATGATGTTATAGAAATTACCCCAAATGAATTTAAAAAGGCAAAAGAAAATAATAAGGGAAAGGGCATAAAAATAGAGAAATCTAATTCCAACCCCTATGAACTTTATATGTATCGTCAACCCCCGAAGTCTTTAAGTTGTAACAATGACCCGGGAACCTCTAAACCACCAGGTTTTTCTAAACCGTTGTGGAAAACGACAGCTAGTATTAGGGGAACATCATATATCCCTAGAAACTTGGCAAAACGAACCAAAACCGAAGAAGAAGAAACGAGCGAGTCGGAATAAGATAGTTGTATTCATGTGGTGTAATATATGTAATATAGTGTGCTTATGCTTTATGATATATGTAAAAATTGCTTGTATTAATAAGTATTTTTTTTTATGAATCTAACTCTTGTCTATTTTACAGTTTAAAAACACAAAATGGATAGACAACCCAATATTTTAAGAGACCTACCCGGAGACATGATTGATGAAATCTTGTCTAGAGTCGGTCAGAATTCCTCGTCACAACTATTTAAGGCGAGATCAGTTTGTAAGACATTCGAAGAACGTTCCAAGAATGTCTTGGTTTATAAGAGACTTTCGTTTGAAAGATGGGGGAGGTACTGTGATGACCCGAAAATTTTTGACTTATTTAAACCAATTCTCTATACGATTTATTATTTTAACACGTTAAACAAAGTCTGTTAGATTGAGTCTCAAAATTTTAGAACTGTTACATATATACAATTACCTTTGACTACTCTCGACGATTCATGAACAATTATATGTATGTATATATATATGTACAAGTAAAAACGACTTTCCTACAGTAAAAATTAATTTGCTACAGTAAAACACTATTTGCTACAGTGAAACCGTATTTTGCTACAGTGCTACAGTAAACACTATTTGCTACAGTAAAACACTATTTGCTACAGTAAAACACTATTTGCTACAGTAAAACACTATTTGCTACAGTAACACTATTTGCTACAGTAAACACTATTTGATGTCGACGAACTAGCAAACAAAAACAGAAAAGGCGGCCATGCGATCGCATGGCAAAAACACTGAAAACTCATGCGATCGCATGAGCTACAGTAAATCGAAAAGTACTATAAAAGGTCAGTTTTGCTCGACGAAATATTTCATAAATATATATGTACGTTATTTTATAATTATAATTTTAAGTTTAATAATAATAAAGTATATTCGAGGGTATTTTTAATTCGGGTTTCAAACCGTTTTAAAATAAGGAAATATTGGGTATTGTTCGGGGTATTGTTCTTGAATCCGAGACCAACCATACAGTCGTCTACCATCATTACGTCTACGCAATTTGCCTACAATATTGAATCGCAATATTGAACTGTGAGTTATAGTCTCCCTTTTTAAATACTTTAAATATTTTTGGGCTGAGAATACATGCAATTTATTTTAAACGCAATAAGACACAAGTACATACAAAATTCTACACTGAGTTAAACCGAAAATCCCTTAGCTTTGGTAACTAGTAGCTGCCAGTACATAGGATATGGACTGGTGGGCGCGAATAATTGTATATGGATCCATAGGGCTTGACATCCCCGTCCGAGCTAGAGCGCTAGCCTTTCAACGGACGTATGTTATTTGAGTTTAAGACACGTTGGTTTGCGTGTATTAAAACGAATGGGGTAATTATCACTATAGCGTTAAGTTTAGTTACCAGGGTGCTCTGTTACGTAGAATCTATTGATAAACTTTTGATAAAATCTTGTGGTCTATCTTTATATATGTTTATGACTCGAGCAATTAAACCTATAACTCACCAACATCCGTGTTGACTTTTTAGCATGTTTTATTCTCAGGTCCTTAGAATGCTTCCGCTGTGATGTGCTTGTTGCCTGCATGGAGTCTCTCATGCTTTGTACAAAGTTTATTGCATTCAAAATAAAACTGCGCTGTGTAATAAATAATTGGACTGTGATGTCAACCTGTAAATTAAAGACTTATGTATTTTGGGGTTTTGCTTATACCTAAGCACTCGCCCACATGTTTATAACTTTCTATGTTTAGAAAGTCACTTATTTTAATGAATGCAATATTTTATCAAAACGTATCATATAGAGGTCAAAACCTCACTGTGGAATCAATGATTAACGTGCCGCGTCAATAGCGATTTTGACGGGTCGTTACAGTTGGTATCCGAGCTTGAGGTCATAGGGAACCAGAAATTACATTATTGTGTTTAACTGGTAATTTTTAGGATGCATTAGTGAGTCTGGACTATGACCATATCTGTTTTTCCTAATTTTTGCTTATTATTTGGTCAAAAACATTATATGTGATATATTTATATGCTAACGTAATTGTTGTTTCAATTATGTGATAGATGACTTCCTCTAATCCTATCATTTTGTACGACTCGGAATCGGACACTGAATCTATTCTATCCACAACTGAAAAGGGCGTTCCAATACCTATTAAAGAAGAAATTGTGTTAGCCGGGGAATCTCAACTCCCGGTAAACCCAGAGGAGGTTCCGGCTCCACCCAGCTTTAGTTTTCCGGAGCCACAGTATCGTTGGCATGGACCCATGATCCCTGGAGTAAACGAGGATCGTCCATTTCTAAACAAATATGGACATTGGTCCAGATATACCGCCGACGGGCGGGTTGTGCCGATTACGCCTGGCAGATTTCGGTTCATGACCACCGGTACATATTCTTGCAGTTCGTCATCATATTCTCCTACACATGACTCAGACAGTTCGTCATCAGACGAGATCAGTAAGGAGGAGGATTTCGCTAATGAAATAAAAGAGATCACTAAGGAGAAATTCCAACTTGCTATAGATAATAAAAATAACCACAATAATAAAATGTCCTTAGTTATTAAAAAAGAACAGGACCATTCGATCCATAACCACCCTTATTGTATAAAACCCACTGAGGTAACGGGTACCTCAAAACCCCAACTAAAAATAAAATACACTGCCAGAATGTCTGTCGGACCATGTGCACACAAACAATTGGCAGAGAGAACCAAATGGGAAGAAGTTTCTGATAGTTCTGAATGAACGACCTCGCAACCATAAATCTTCCATGCGCTATTTTATTACTTATGTGTGCTACTCTATCTTGTTATGTAAAATAAGCATATGTAAAATAACAGTATTGTATGGTATTGTATTATTTTGGTTTATTAATAATAAATGCATGGAATGATTATTTGTATTATTACTACTTCTTATTATTATTATTACATAATAATGTAGTAACTCGCTATAATTTTTCATAGTGGAATATTATTAGGATTTTAGTAGTTAATTCCTTTTACTAGCTATTATGTATGAACTTAACGGGTAGGTAATACCCTAGAAATAATTATAAAATGCTAATAAGAAGAAAAGGCTTTTATAATAATCGGTTCATATTATTAATATGCTACGATTAACTATTGACAACTCATTTTACCTATAATATTCTATATGATTAAATTATATCTGTTGTGTTTATTGAAGAAACATGTCTCAAATGTCGGATGCTGAGTTTGAGCAACTAGTCGAGAAACGTGTGAATGAAAGAATTGCTGCAACCGAAGCAGCAAAAGCAACATCCGAAGCAGCAGCCAAAGCAGCAGCCGTAAACACAAATTCACGAAACGGATGCTCATACAAAACTTTTCAAGGATGCAAACCACAGACGTTTAGTGGAACTGAGGGACCAGTCGGTCTAACCCGATGGTTTGAAAAGATGGAGTCCGTTTTCAAAATCAGTAATTGTGCGAACGAAGACAAGTCAAAGTATGCTTCGTGCACGTTGCAAGATGGTGCACTTACTTGGTGGAACAATTATGCTAAAGCAGAAGGAATAGATGCGGCATATGATATCTCTTGGGAAGAACTGAAAAAGATGCTAATCGAGGAGTACTGTCCTCGAAACGAGATCAGAAAAATGGAATCTGAGTTACGTAATCTGAAGGTTATCGGCGCGAATCTCAATAACTATGAAAAGCGTTTCATGGAACTAGCCTTGTTGTGTCCCGAATTGGTGCCAAATGAGAAACGAAAGATAGAAATGTATATTGACGGTTTATCGATCAATATCAAAGGAAATGTTACATCGTCCAAACCGAATACGATGCAGGAAGCCATGACAATGGCTCACCAACTCATGGACCAGATCACAGAGAGTTCGATTAAGGCACCAATTACCGAAGTCAAGACAACTGAAGGAAAGAGGAAATGGGAAGACTATAAGGGCAAAAGTACTCACCTGAAGAAACAAGAAACTTTTAAAGGTAAACAAGATGGGGCAACTGCAAGTCCAAACTATAAGGGACCCCATCCGTTCTGCAAAAGATGTTACACACATCATGCAGGTTATTGTCAAGTGGTCTGTGATAAGTGCAACAAGAAAGGACATGTGGCGAAAGATTGTTATGCCACCGTTTCTGAAGTAAAGACAAAACTGACCGATGTCAAGAAATGTTTTGGATGCGGGAAGTCTGGTCACTTTATAAATCAATGCCCTGATAAGGAGAAGAACAAAGAACCCGCACGTGGGAGGGCATTTAATGTTAGTGCCAGTAAAGCACGTGAGGATCCTAATCTTGTCACGGGTACGTTTACCGTTAATAATCAACTAGCTTCTATTATGTTTGATACGGGTGCTGATAGAAGTTATATGTGTAAAGACTTTAGTTTTAAACTAAAATGTGCATCATTACCTCTAGACGATAAATATACTATTGAATTAGCTAATGGTAAACTGATAAAAGCCGATAAAATTTGCCATGGTTGCGAAATGAATCTCGCTGGTGAAACCTTCAAAATCGATTTGATACCCGTAGAATTAGGAAGTTTTGACGTAATCGTTGGCATGGACTGGATGTCCAAAACAAGAGCGGAAGTTGTTTGCGCTGAGAAAGCAATCCGCATCCCTCGTAAGGATGAAACGTCATTAATGATTTATGGGGAGAAGAGCAACTCAAAGCTGAACTTTATCAGCTGTATGAAGGCCCAGAAACTTATAAGAAAAGGTTGTTATGCTATTCTGGCACATGTAAAGAAGATCGATACTGAAGAAAGAAGCATTAATGACATGCCGGTTGTAAGAGAATATCCCGGAGTATTTCCAGAAGAATTACCGGGGCTACCTCCACACAGATGTGTAGAATTCCAGATTGATCTCATACCAGGAGCTGCACCTGTAGCCCGATCTCCATATAGACTTGCACCTTCAGAAATGCAAGAATTACAAGACCAGTTGCAAGAATTATCGGACCGTGGATTTATTCGTCCTAGTTTTTCACCTTGGGGTGCTCCTATTCTGTTCGTCAAGAAGAAGGATGGATCTATGAGAATGTGCATAGATTACCGAGAATTAAACAAATTAACGATCAAGAATCGGTACCCATTACCGAGGATTGATGATTTGTTTGATCAATTGCAAGGATCAAGTGTTTATTCTAAGATTGATCTACGCTCTGGATATCATCAACTGAGAGTGAAGGAAGAAGATGTTCCTAAAACCGCGTTCAGAACCCGTTACGGTCACTATGAGTTTCTAGTCATGCCTTTTGGATTAACTAATGCTCCAGCAGTATTCATGGATCTAATGAATCGCATCTGTAGACCGTATTTAGACAAATTTGTCATTGTTTTTATCGACGACATATTGATTTACTCGAAGAACAAGGAAGAACATGAGCAACACTTAAGACTGGTACTGGAGATACTCAAGAAAGAAGAATTGTACGCAAAATTTTCGAAGTGTGATTTCTGGTTACAAGAAGTACAATTTTTGGGCCATGTTGTCAGTAAACATGGAATTAAAGTTGACCCCGCCAAGATCGAAGCCATTAGTAAATGGGAAACACCGAAGACTCCAACACAAATCCGCCAATTCTTAGGTCTTGCTGGTTACTACCGAAGATTCATTCAAGATTTCTCTAGAATCGCCAAACCCTTAACTGCATTGACTCAAAAGGGAAAGAAGTATGATTGGTCTACGGAACAGGAATCCTCATTCCAGTTATTAAAGAAGAAGTTAACGTCTGCACCCATTTTGTCATTACCAGAAGGAAATGATGATTTCGTGATCTATTGTGATGCTTCACGCCAAGGTTTAGGATGTGTATTAATGCAACGCACAAAAGTCATCGCATATGCCTCACGACAACTAAAAATTCATGAAAAGAACTATACGACGCACGATTTAGAACTTGGAGCAGTAGTTTTTGCACTCAAAATATGGAGACACTATCTATATGGCACCAAGTGTACAGTGTACACCGACCATAAGAGTCTTCAGCATATTTTTGATCAAAAACAACTCAATATGAGGCAACGTCGCTGGGTAGAGTTGTTAAACGATTACGATTGTGAAATTCGTTACCACCCCGGAAAGGCTAATGTTGTAGCTGATGCCCTAAGTCGAAAAGAAAGAGTAAAACCTCTTAGGGTCCGAGCTTTGAATATTACAATTCGTACTGATCTCACAAAACAAATTCAAGCAGCACAGTTAGAGGCTTTAAAAGAAGAAAACGGAAAAGGCGAAATAAGCAAAGGGTTAGAAAAACAACTTGAAGAAAAAGCCGATGGAACCCTGTATTTTGCTGGTAGGATATGGGTACCAAAACATGGTAACCTAAGGCAACTAGTACTGGATGAAGCACACAAAACGAGGTACTCAATTCACCCAGGAAACGGAAAAATGTACCACGATCTCAAGAAGTTTTATTGGTGGCCTAATATGAAAACAGAAATTGCTACTTATGTAAGCAAATGTTTAACGTGTGCAAAGGTCAAAGATGAGCACCAAAAGCCGTCAGGATTACTGCAACAACCAGAAATTCCGCAGTGGAAATGGGAAAGAATAACCATGGATTTCATTACGAAATTGCCAAGGACTGCAAGTAGTCATGATACTATTTGGGTGATAGTTGATCGTCTAACTAAATCAGCTCACTTTCTACCAATAAAGGAGACAGACAGTATGGAGAAATTAGCATGCCTATATTTGAAGAAAGTAGTTTCCAGGCATGGTGTACCCATCTCTATCATATCTGATCGCGACACCCGATTCACATCACGTTTCTGGCAGTCATTACAAAAAGCATTGGGAACTCGATTAGATATGAGCACCGCTTATCACCCACAGACAGATGGTCAAAGTGAAAGAACAATACAAACATTGGAAGACATGTTACGGGCATGCGTGATTGACTTTGGAACCAGTTGGGATCGACACTTACCGTTGGCAGAATTTTCATACAATAACAGCTATCATACGAGCATCAACGCAGCACCATTTGAAGCACTTTACGGTAGAAAGTGCAGATCTCCTATCTGTTGGAGTGAAGTAGGAGAAAGACAACTTACTGGACCAGAAATTATTCACGAAACCACCGAAAAGATCATTCAAATACAACAGCGATTGAAAACGGCCATGAGTCGCCAAAAGAGTTATGCTGATGTAAGAAGAAAACCGCTAGAATTTCAAGTGGGCGACAAAGTCATGTTGAAAGTGTCACCCTGGAAAGGCGTTGTACGATTCGGTAAACGAGGAAAGCTAAGTCCTAGGTACGTAGGACCCTTTGAAATCACCGAAAGAATTGGAACAGTTGCTTATCGATTAAAGCTACAGCAAGAACTTAGTAGTGTTCACAACACATTTCACGTGTCAAATTTGAAGAAATGTTTAGCTGAAGAGGATGTCGTAATTCCTCTTGACGAAATACGAATCAATGATAAACTCCATTTTATCGAAGAACCTGTTGAAATCATGGACCGTGAGGTCAAACAATTAAAACAAAGCAAAATACCGATAGTTAGAGTTCGTTGGAACGCAAGACGAGGACCCGAGTTTACTTGGGAACGTGAAGATCAGATGAAGCAAAAGTATCCACATTTGTTCACTGATATCGCTCATGAAACAGGTACTACTCAAAATTTCGGGACGAAATTTTCTTTAACGGGGAGGTACTGTGATGACCCGAAAATTTTTGACTTATTTAAACCAATTCTCTATACGATTTATTATTTTAACACGTTAAACAAAGTCTGTTAGATTGAGTCTCAAAATTTTAGAACTGTTACATATATACAATTACCTTTGACTACTCTCGACGATTCATGAACAATTATATGTATGTATATATATATGTACAAGTAAAAACGACTTTCCTACAGTAAAAATTAATTTGCTACAGTAAAACACTATTTGCTACAGTGAAACCGTATTTTGCTACAGTGCTACAGTGAAAACGAGTTTGCTACAGTGATTTGCTACAGTAAAACACTATTTGCTACAGTAAAACACCATTTGCTACAGTAAAACACTATTTGCTACAGTAACACTATTTGCTACAGTAACACTATTTGATGTCGACGAACTAGCAAATAAAAACAGAAAAGGCGGCCATGCGATCGCATGGCAAAAACACTGAAAACTCATGCGATCGCATGAGCTACAGTAAATCGAAAAGTACTATAAAAGGTCAGTTTTGCTCGACGAAATATTTCATAAATATATATGTACGTTATTTTATAATTATAATTATAATTATAATTTTAATTTTAAGTTTAATAATAATAAAGTATATTCGAGGGTATTTTTAATTCGGGTTTCAAACCGTTTTAAAATAAGGAAATATTGGGTATTGTTCGGGGTATTGTTCTTGAATCCGAGACCAACCATACAGTCGTCTACCATCATTACGTCTACGCAATTTGCCTACAATATTGAATCGCAATATTGAACTGTGAGTTATAATCTCCTTTTTTAAATACTTTAAATATTTTTGGGCTGAGAATACATGCAATTTATTTTAAACGCAATAAGACACAAGTACATACAAAATTCTACACTGAGTTAAACCGAAAATCCCTTAGCTTTGGTAACTAGTAGCTGCCAGTACATAGGATATGGACTGGTGGGCGCGAATAATTGTATATGGATCCATAGGGCTTGACATCCCCGTCCGAGCTAGAGCGCTAGCCTTTCAACGGACGTATGTTATTTGAGTTTAAGACACGTTGGTTTGCGTGTATTAAAACGAATGGGGTAATTATCACTATAGCGTTAAGTTTAGTTACCAGGGTGCTCTGTTACGTAGAATCTATTGATAAACTTTTGATAAAATCTTGTGGTCTATCTTTATATATGTTTATGACTCGAGCAATTAAACCTATAACTCACCAACATCCGTGTTGACTTTTTAGCATGTTTTATTCTCAGGTCCTTAGAATGCTTCCGCTGTGATGTGCTTGTTGCCTGCATGGAGTCTCTCATGCTTTGTACAAAGTTTATTGCATTCAAAATAAAACTGCGCTGTGTAATAAATAATTGGACTGTGATGTCAACCTGTAAATTAAAGACTTATGTATTTTGGGGTTTTGCTTATACCTAAGCACTCGCCCACATGTTTATAACTTTCTATGTTTAGAAAGTCACTTATTTTAATGAATGCAATATTTTATCAAAACGTATCATATAGAGGTCAAAACCTCACTGTGGAATCAATGATTAACGTGCCGCGTCAATAGCGATTTTGACGGGTCGTTACAATATCACATTGGGAAACCCATAAGTTACGATGTGTTTACTTTGACGCATATATTGCGGGGAACCCAAATGCTATTTTACGCAACGGGTTAAGAAATTATTTTGACTCAATGTATCCGAATATAGGACTTCATGATTTAGAAAAAGCGGCTAACATGCAACATAAAGAAGCATGCTGTGCTTACGGGTTAGTAATGTTCGCTTCTCACCAAAGTGAGAAAAAGAACATCGGGCTACAGCTATTAAACAAAACGTTCCCACAAGTGACGGAGTCGGTAATTGGGGTAAGAAATGAGGTTTTTAGATTGTTACGGGACTGTTGGACATTACGTAACCCTCGTCCCTTTGATGATGTTACAACACGCTGTCTTATCAACGGCCATAACGGTTATGTTCCACAAGACCAAGGATGGGAAGTAGTCCTAGTAAAACCAGAATGCATGACTTGTTTCTGGACGTATGAATTACGTGTCTTTATTGCCTTTGCTGAACGACTTGTGTACTAGCTAGAATTATCTTCACAACTATCTTGTATCAAAGTTATTGTGTGCTATATTTCATGCTTTATGTAAAATAAGCGGTATTGTAAGTTTGTAAAATATTGTATAAAAGTTTGAACGCGAAATATTATTATAATCAGTTTTTCATATAGAATTGTAGTAGTTGAATTGTATATTAGCTATTAAGTATGAACTTAACGGGTAGGTACTACCCGAATTTAAACTTATAAAACGCTAATATGAAGAAAAAGCTTTTATAAATGAGTTCATATTATGCTACGAAATACTATTAACTACTCTTAATATTCTGTATGATTAACTTGTTCCATTTGACTATTTTGAAGGAAATGGCACCGACTACTCGACACACCGTGAATATGAATGAAGAGGAATTCCGTACTTTTCTAGCTTCAAACATAGCCGCAGTACAGGCTGCGCTACATACCAACAATAACATTGGATCTAGCAGTACAGGAAATCGTGTAGGATGCACCTACAAAGAATTCACTGCCTGCAAACCTTTGGAATTTGATGGAACCGAAGGACCGATCAGATTGAAACGGTGGACCGAGAAGGTTGAATCGGTGTTTGCCATAAGTAAGTGTACTGAAGAGGACAAAGTGAAGTACGCTACACATACCTTCACAGGTTCTGCGTTAACATGGTGGAATACCTATCTAGAGCAAGTGGGACAAGATGATGCGTACGCACTACCGTGGTCAGCATTTAAGCACTTGATGAACGAGAAGTACCGTCCCAAAACCGAGGTCAATAAGCTCAAGACAGAACTTAGAGGGTTACGAACCCAAGGATTTGATATTACCACATACGAAAGACAATTCACAGAATTGTGCCTATTGTGTCCGGGAGCGTTCGAAGATGAGGAAGAGAAGATCGACGCGTTTGTGAAAGGATTACCGGAAAGAATCCAAGAAGATATAAGTTCACACGAGGCCGCCTCCATACAACAGGCATGTAGAATGGCTCACAAACTAGTGAACCAGATTGAAGAAAGAATTAAAGAACAGACTGCTGAAGAGGCCAATGCGAAGCAAGTCAAAAGAAAGTGGGAGGAAAACGGTGATAAGAATCACCAATACAGCAACAACAGCAATTACAACAATAATCGCAACAATTATCCCAACAATCGCAACATCAATCGCAACTACAACAAACGGCCCAACAACAACAACAACAACAACAACAACAGCAACTACAACAATCATCCCAACAACAATAATAACCGCAACAGCAACAACAATCAGAAGCAGCTATGCCAAAGGTGTGAAAAGTATCACTCGGGGTTCTGCACCAAATTTTGCAACAAGTGTAAAAGAAATGGTCATAGCGCGGCGAAGTGTGAGGTCTACGGACCAGGGGTTAATAGAACGAAAGGAACAAATGGTGTCGGAACGAGTAATGGCGGAGCAAGTAGTGTCGGAGCAAGTTATGCCAATGTAGTTTGTTATAAATGTGGAAAACCGGGCCACATTATTAGAAATTGCCCGAACCAAGAGAACACGAATGGACAAGGCCGCGGAAGAGTTTTCAATATTAATGCGGCAGAGGCACAGGAAGACCCGGAGCTTGTTACGGGTACGTTTCTTATTGACAATAAATCTGCTTACGTTTTATTTGATTCAGGTGCGGATAGAAGCTATATGAGTAGAGATTTTTGTGCTAAATTAAGTTGTCCATTGACGCCTTTGGATAGTAAATATTTACTCGAATTAGCAAATGGTAAATTAATTTCAGCAGATAATATATGTCGGAATCGAGAAATTAAACTGGTTAGCGAAACATTTAAGATTGATTTGATACCAGTAGAGTTAGGGAGTTTTGATGTGATAATCGGTATGGACTGGTTGAAAGAAGTGAAAGCATAGATCGTTTGTTACAAAAATGCAATTTGCATTATACGAGAAAAAGGAAAACCCTTAATGGTGTACGGAGAAAAGGGCAACATGAAGCTACATCTTATTAGTAATTTGAAGGCACAAAAACTAATAAGAAAAGGTTGCTATACTGTTCTAGCACACGTCGAGAAAGTACAAACTGAAGAAAAGAGCATCAATGATGTTCCCATTGCAAAAGAATTTCCCGATGTATTTCCGAAAGAATTACTGGGATTACCCCCACATCGATCCGTTGAATTTCAAATAGATCTTGTACCAGGAGCTGCACCAATAGCTCGTGCTCCTTACAGACTCGCACCCAGCGAGATGAAAGAACTGCAAAGCCAATTACAAGAACTTTTAGAGCGTGGTTTCATTCGACCAAGCACATCACCGTGGGGAGCTCCTGTTTTGTTTGTCAAGAAGAAAGATGGTACATTCAGGTTGTGTATCGACTACCGAGAGTTGAACAAACTTACCATCAAGAACCGCTACCCACTATCGAGAATCGATGACTTATTTGATCAACTACAAGGCTCGTCTGTTTATTCAAAGATTGACTTACGTTTCGGGTATCATCAAATGCGGGTGAAAGAAGATGATATTCCAAAGACTGCTTTCAGAACACATTACGGTCATTACGAGTTTATGGTCATGCCATTTGGTTTAACTAATGCACCAGCTGTGTTCATGGACCTTATGAACCGAGTGTGTGGACCATACCTTGACAAGTTTGTCATTGTTTTCATTGATGACATACTTATTTACTCAAAGAATGACCAAGAACATGGTGAACATTTGAGAAAGGTGTTAGAAGTATTGAGGAAGGAAGAATTGTACGCTAAGTTTTCAAAGTGTGCATTTTGGTTGGAAGAAGTTCAATTCCTCGGTCACATAGTGAACAAAGAAGGTATTAAGGTGGATCCGGCAAAGATAGAAACTGTTGAAAAGTGGGAAACCCCGAAAACTCCGAAACACATACGCCAGTTTTTAGGACTAGCTGGTTACTACAGAAGGTTCATCCAAGACTTTTCCAGAATAGCAAAACCCTTGACTGCATTAACGCATAAAGGGAAGAAATTTGAATGGAATGATGAACAAGAGAAAGCGTTTCAGTTATTGAAGAAAAAGCTAACTACGGCACCTATATTATCATTGCCTGAAGGGAATGATGATTTTGTGATTTATTGTGACGCATCAAAGCAAGGTCTCGGTTGTGTATTAATGCAACGAACGAAGGTGATTGCTTATGCGTCTAGACAATTGAAGATTCACGAACAAAATTATACGACGCATGATTTGGAATTAGGCACGGTTGTTTTTGCATTAAAGACTTGGAGGCACTACTTATATGGGGTCAAAAGTATTATATATACCGACCACAAAAGTCTTCAACACATATTTAATCAGAAACAACTGAATATGAGGCAGCGTAGGTGGATTGAATTGTTGAATGATTACGACTTTGAGATTCGTTACCACCCGGGGAAGGCAAATGTGGTAGCCGATGCCTTGAGCAGGAAGGACAGAGAACCCATTCGAGTAAAATCTATGAATATAATGATTCATAATAACCTTACTACTCAAATAAAGGAGGCGCAACAAGGAGTTTTAAAAGAGGGAAATTTAAAGGATGAAATACCCAAAGGATCGGAGAAGCATCTTAATATTCGGAAAGACGGAACCCGGTATAGGGCTGAAAGGATTTGGGTACCAAAATTTGGAGATATGAGAGAAATGGTACTTAGAGAAGCTCATAAAACCAGATACTCAATACATCCTGGAACGGGGAAGATGTACAAGGATCTCAAGAAACATTTTTGGTGGCCGGGTATGAAAGTCGATGTTGCTAAATACGTAGGAGAATGTTTGACGTGTTCTAAGGTCAAAGCTGAGCATCAGAAACCATCAGGTCTACTTCAACAACCCGAAATTCCGGAATGGAAATGGGAAAACATTAACATGGATTTCATCACTAAATTGCCAAGGACTGCAAGTGGTTTTGATACTATTTGGGTAATAGTTGATCGTCTCACCAAATCAGCACACTTCCTGCCAATAAGAGGAGATGACAAGATGGAGAAGTTAGCACGACTGTATTTGAAGGAAGTCGTCTCCAGACATGGAATACCAATCTCTATTATCTCTGATAGGGATGGCAGATTTATTTCAAGATTCTGGCAGACATTACAGCAAGCATTAGGAACTCGTCTAGACATGAGTACTGTCTATCATCCACAAACTGATGGGCAGAGCGAAAGGACGATACAAACGCTTGAAGACATGCTACGAGCATGTGTTATTGATTTCGGAAATAGTTGGGATCGACATCTACCATTAGCAGAATTTTCCTACAACAACAGCTACCATTCAAGCATTGAGATGGCGCCGTTTGAAGCACTTTATGGTAGAAAGTGTAGGTCTCCGATTTGTTGGAGTGAAGTGGGGGATAGACAGATTACGGGTCCGGAGATTATACAAGAAACTACCGAGAAGATCATCCAAATTCAACAACGGTTGAAAACCGCCCAAAGTCGACAAAAGAGCTACGCTGACATTAAAAGAAAAGATATAGAATTTGATATTGGAGAGATGGTCATGCTTAAAGTTGCACCTTGGAAAGGCGTTGTTCGATTTGGTAAACGAGGGAAATTAAATCCAAGGTATATTGGACCATTCAAGATTATTGATCGTGTCGGACCAGTAGCTTACCGACTTGAGTTACCTCAACAACTCGCGGCTGTACATAACACTTTCCACGCCTCGAATTTGAAGAAATGTTTTGCTAAAGAAGATCTCACTATTCCGTTAGATGAAATCCAAATCAACGAAAAACTTCAATTCATCGAAGAACCCGTCGAAATAATGGATCGTGAGGTTAAAAGACTTAAGCAAAACAAGATACCAATTGTTAAGGTTCGATGGAATGCTCGTAGAGGACCCGAGTTCACCTGGGAGTGTGAAGATCAGATGAAGAAGAAATACTCGCATCTATTTCCAGAAGATTCGTCAACACCTTCAACAGCTTAAAATTTCGGGACGAAATTTATTTAATGGGTAGGTACTGTAGTGACCCGAACTTTTCCATGTTTATATATATTAATTGAGATTGATATTTACATGATTAAATGTTTCCAACATGTTAAGCAATCAAACTTGTTAAGACTTGATTAATTGAAATATGTTTCATATAGACAATTGACCACCCAAGTTGACCGGTGATTCACGAACGTTAAAACTTGTAAAAACTATATGATGACATATATATGGATATATATATATAGTTAACATGATACTATGATAAGTAAACATATCATTAAGTATATTAACAATGAACTACATATGTAAAAACAAGACTACTAACTTAATGATTTTTAAACGAGACATATATGTAACGATTATCGTTGTAAAGACATTTAATGGATATATATCATATTAAGAGATATTCATACATGATAATATCATGATAATATAATAATTTAAAATCTCATTTGATATTATAAACATTGGGTTAACAACATTTAACAAGATCGTTAACCTAAAGGTTTCAAAACAACACTTACATGTAACGACTAACGATGACTTAACGACTCAGTTAAAATGTATATACATGTAGTGTTTTAATATGTATTTATACACTTTTGAAAGACTTCAATACACTTATCAAAATACTTCTACTTAATAAAAATTCTTACAATTACATCCTCGTTCAGTTTCATCAACAATTCTACTCGTATGCACCCGTATTCGTACTCGTACAATACACAGCTTTTAGATGTATGTACTATTGGTATATACACTCCAATGATCAGCTCTTAGCAGCCCATGTGAGTCACCTAACACATGTGGGAACCATCATTTGGCAACTAGCATGAAATATCTCATAAAATTACAAAAATATGAGTAATCATTCATGACTTATTTACATGAAAACAAAATTACATATCCTTTATATCTAATCCATACACCAACGACCAAAAACACCTAAAAACACTTTCATTCTTCAATTTTATTCATCTAATTGATCTCTCTCAAGTTCTATCTTCAAGTTCTAAGTGTTCTTCATATATTCTACAAGTTCTAGTTACATAAAATCAAGAATACTTTCAAGTTTGCTAGCTCACTTCCAATCTTGTAAGGTGATCATCCAACCTCAAGAAATCTTTGTTTCTTACAGTAGGTTATCATTCTAATACAAGGTAATAATCATATTCAAACTTTGGTTCAATTTCTATAACTATAACAATCTTATTTCAAGTGATGATCTTACTTGAACTTGTTTTCGTGTCATGATTCTGCTTCAAGAACTTCGAGCCATCCAAAGATCCGTTGAAGCTAGATCCATTTTTCTCTGTTCCAGTAGGTTTATCCAAGTAACTTAAGGTAGTAATGATGTTCATAACATCATTCGATTCATACATATAAAGCTATCTTATTCGAAGGTTTAAACTTTTAATCACTAGAACATAGTTTAGTTAATTCTAAACTTGTTCGCAAACAAAAGTTAATCCTTCTAACTTGACTTTTAAAATCAACTAAACACATGTTTTATATCTATATGATATGCTAACTTAATGATTTAAAACCTGGAAACACGAAAAACACCGTAAAACCGAATTTACGCCGTCGTAGTAACACCGCGGGCTGTTTTGGGTTAGTTAATTAAAAACTATGATAAAATTTGATTTAAAAGATGTTATTCTGAGAAAATGATTTTTATTATGAACATGAAACTATATCCAAAAATTATGGTTAAACTCAAAGTGGAAGTATGTTTTCTAAAATGGTCATCTAGACGTCGTTCTTTCGACTGAAATGACTACCTTTACAAAAACAACTTGTAACTTATTTTTCCAACTATAAACCTATACTTTTTCTGTTTAGATTCATAAAATAGAGTTCAATATGAAACCATAGCAATTTGATTCACTCAAAACGGATTTAAAATGAAGAAGTTATGGGTAAAACAAGATTGGATAATTTTTCTCATTTTAGCTACGTGAAAATTGGTAACAAATCTATTCCAACCATAACTTAATCAACTTGTATTGTATATTATGTAATCTTGAGATACCATAGACACGTATACAATGTTTCGACCTATCATGTCGACACATCTATATATATTTCGGAACAACCATAGACACTCTATATGTGAATGTTGGAGTTAGCTATACAGGGTTGAGGTTGATTCCAAAATATATATAGTTTGAGTTGTGATCAATACTGAGATACGTATACACTGGGTCGTGGATTGATTCAAGATAATATTTATCGATTTATTTCTGTACATCTAACTGTGGACAACTAGTTGTAGGTTACTAACGAGGACAACTGACTTAATAAACTTAAAACATCAAAATATATTAAAAATGTTGTAAATATATTTTGAACATACTTTGATATATATGTATATATTGTTATAGGTTCGTGAATCGACCAGTGGCCAAGTCTTACTTCCCGACGAAGTAAAAATCTGTGAAAGTGAGTTATAGTCCCACTTTTAAAATCTAATATTTTTGGGATGAGAATACATGCAGGTTTTATAAATGATTTACAAAATAGACACAAGTACGTGAAACTACATTCTATGGTTGAATTATCGAAATCGAATATGCCCCTTTTTATTAAGTCTGGTAATCTAAGAATTAGGGAACAGACACCCTAATTGACGCGAATCCTAAAGATAGATCTATTGGGCCTAACAAACCCCATCCAAAGTACCAGATGCTTTAGTACTTCGAAATTTATATCATATCCGAAGGGTGTCCCGGAATGATGGGGATATTCTTATATATGCATCTTGTTAATGTCGGTTACCAGGTGTTCACCATATGAATGATTTTTATCTCTATGTATGGGAAGTGTATTGAAATATGAAATCTTGTGGTCTATTATTATGATTTGATATATATAGGTTAAACCTATAACTCACCAACATTTTTGTTGACGTTTTAAGCATGTTTATTCTCAGGTGATTATTAAGAGCTTCCGCTGTCGCATACTTAAATAAGGACGAGATTTGGAGTCCATGCTTGTATGATATTGTGTAAAAACTGCATTCAAGAAACTAATTTTGTTGTAACATATTTGTATTGTAAACCATTATGTAATGGTTGTGTGTAAACAGGATATTTTAGATTATCATTATTAGATAATCTACGTAAAGCTTTTTAAACCTTTATTGATGAAATAAAGGTTATGGTTTGTTTTAAAATGAATGCAGTCTTTGAAAAACGTCTCATATAGAGGTCAAAACCTCGCAACGAAATCAATTAATATGGAACGTTTTTAATCAATAAGAACGGGACATTTCAGTTATGACCATTGGCTAGACAGCATGTTGTAATTTTGTTAAAAGGACGAGGGTTTCGTAATGCCCAATAGCCCCGTAATAATCTAAAAACCTTGTTTCTCACCCCAACTACTGAATCCGTCACTTGTGGGAATGTTTCATTTAATAGTTGTAACCCGATGTTCTTTTTCTCACTTTGGTGAGAAGCGAACATCACTAACCCGTAAGCATAACATGCTTCTTTATGTTGTATGCTAGAAGCTCTTTCTAATTCACGAAATCCTATGTTGGGATATGTTGAGTCAAAATAGGTTCTTAACCCGTAGCGTAAAATTGCATTAGGGTTCCCCGCATTTAACTCTTTAAAGAAAACACGACATAACTTACAGTCTCCCCAATGTGATATACCCCACCTATCAAAGGAAAGCCTTTTATAAACTAAGGCATTTCTGGAAAGTCTTTCAAATGTTTGACAAGTTAATTTTGCCATAACTAAATGTGCTGATGAATTCTGATCGACTCTAGACAAGATTTCCTCAATCATATCCTCTGGTAGGTCTTCTAAAATATTCGATTGTCTACCCTTAACGTCCATTTTATTTTTATACTATAAAATAGACAAGGATTAGATTCGTAAAAGATAATTAACAAACAATACAAGCAATTTTTTACATAGAACATAAAAGTACAAGCATACTACAATACATATAATACACAACATGATTACAACTCCCTAATCTAAATCACTGGTTTCTTCTTCTTCGGACTTGGTTCGCTTTCCTAATTTTCTAGGGATATATGGTGTTCCTCTAATACGAGCCGTCGTTTTCCACAGTGGTTTAGAAAAACCTGGTGGTTTAGAGGTTCCCGGGTTATTGTTACATTTTAGGAAATACGGACGTTGCCGATACATATAAAGTTCATCGGGGTTGGAATCAGGTCTCTCTATTTTTATACCTTTTCCTTTATTATTTTCTTTTACTATATTAAATTGGGTCGAGGTAATTTCTATAACATCATCGGGATCCTCATCGGGATCCGATTCATAAAAAATTGGTAATCCTCCCAATATTTTGCTTCCTCGGCGGAAACACCATTGACCATTATTGACTTTGGTCCGTTGGTTGAGGATTTTCTTTTATTTAATCGATTTACTAGTAGGTATCAATATTTCTTCCTCCGAAACCTCTTCTTCTTCCGGTTCTTCCTCTTTCGGTTCCTCCTCTTCCTCTTCCTCTTCTTCCAGTTCCTCTTCTTCCGGTTCCTCTTCTTCTGGTTCCTCCTCTTCCGGTTCCTCCTCTTCCGGTTCCTCTTCTTTCGGTTCTTCTTTGGGAATTTGTGAATCTTCCCAAAATATATTCAACTCTTCATTATTATTAGGTGAGTTGATGAGATTTGTACTAGTGGTAGACATCTATCACACAATATCAAACACATTAAGAGGTTAATATATCACATAATATTTACATGTTAATAATATATAGTTTCCAACAAAAGTGTTAAGCAATCGTTTTTAAAGAAAACACGGTCGAAGTCCAGACTCACTAATGTATCCTAATAAACTCGATAAGACACACTAATGCAAATTTCTGGTTCTCTAAGACCAACGCTCGGATATCAACTGAAATGTCCCGTTCATATTGATTATAAACGTTCCATATAAATTGATTTCGTTGCGAGGTTTTGACCTCTATATGAGACGTTTTTCAAAGACTGCATTCATTTTTAAAACAAACCATAACCTTTATTTTATCGACAAAGTTAAAAAGTCACCACCTAGATTATCCAGAAATGATAATCTAAAATATCACACTTACACACTACCAATACATATTGATTTACAATATTAATATGTTACAACAAAGTAAATCTCGAATGCAGTTTTAAACAATATTATACAAGCATGCTGACACCAAATCTTGTCCATATTTTAGCATGCAACAGCGGAAGCTCTTAATAATCACCTGAGAATAAACATGCTTTAAACGTCAACAAAAATGTTGGTGAGTTATAGGTTTAACCTATATATTTATCAAATTGTAATAATAGACCACAAGATTTCATATTTCAATATACATCACATACATAGAGATAAAAATCATTCATATGGTGAACACCTGGTAACCGACCTTAACAAGATGCATATAGAATATCCCCTATCATTCCAGGACTCCCTTCGGACATGATGAATTCGAAGTACTAAAGCATCCGGTACTTTGGATGGGGCTCGTTGGGCCCAATAGATCTATCTTTAGGATTTGCGTCAATTAGGGTATATGTTCCCTAATTCTTAGATTACCAGACTAAAAAGGGGCATATTCAGTTTAATAATCCAGCCATAGAATGTAGTTTCAATTACTTGTGTCTATATTGTAAAATATTTATAAAACTGCATGTATTCTCATCCCAAAATATTAGATTTTAAAAGTGGGACTATAACTCACTTTCACATATATTTACTTCGTCGGGAAGTAAGACTTGGCCACTGGTCGATTCACGAACCTATAACAAATATGTACATATATATCAAAGTATGTAAAAAAATATATTTACAACATTTTTAATACGTTTTGCTGTTTTAAGTTTATTAAGTCGGCTGTCCTCGTTAGTAACCTACAACTAGTTGTCCACAGTTAGATTTACAGAAAATAAAGCAATATATATTATCTTGAATCAATCCACGACCTCGTGTATACAAGCCTCAGGCTAGATCACAACTCAAAGTATATATAATATTTTGGAATCAACCTCAACCCTGTATAGCTAACTCCAACATTACTGCATATAGAGTGTCTATGGTTGTTCCGAAATATATATATATAGATGGGTCGATATGATATGTCAAAACATTGTATTCGTGTCTATGGTATTCCAAGATTTCATAATATATTAGAATACATGTATAATACAATATGAGTTAGCTAGGATATGATTAATATAGGTTTGTTACCAATTTTCACGTAGCTACAACAAGAGAAATTATCCAATCTTGTTTTACCCATAACATCTTCGTTTTAAATCCGTTTTGAGTGATTCAAGTTGCTATGGTTTCATACTGAACTTAAGTTTATGAATCTAAACAAAAAAAGTATAAGTTTATAGTCATAAATATAGATTACAAGTCATTTTTGTAAAGGTAGTCATTTCAGTCGAAAGAATGACGTCTAGATGACCATTTTGGAAAACATACTTCCACTTTGAGTTTAACCATGATTTTTGGATATAGTTTCATGTTCATAAGAAAAATTATTTTCCCATAAGAACAACTTTTAAATCAAAGTTTATCATAGTTTTTAATTAACTAACTCAAAACAGCCCGCGATGTTACTACGACGGCGTATATCCAGTTTTACGGTGTTTTTCATGTTTTTAGGTTTTAAATCATTAAGTTAGCATATCATATAGATATGTAACATGTGTTTAGTTGATTTTAAAAGTCAAGTTAGAATGATTAACTTTTGTTTGCGAACAAGTTTAGAATTAACTAAACTATGCTCTAGTGATTACAAGTTTAAACCTTCGAATAAGGTAGTTTTATATATATGAATCGAATGATGTTAAGAATATCATTACTACCTCAGGTTTTGTGGATAAAACTACTGGAAATGAGAAAAATATATCTAGCTTAAAAGGATCCTTGGATGGCTTGAAAGTTCTTGAAGTAAAATCATGACACAAAAACAAGTTCAAGTAAGATTTCCACTCGAAATGAGATTGTTAAAGATATAGAAATTGAATCAAAGTTTGAATATGAGTGTTACCTTGTATTAGAAAGATATCTTACTGTAAATAAGAAAGATTTCTTGAGGTTGGATGATCATTCAAAGTGGATTTGCAAGATTGGAAGTAAGCTAGCAAACTTGGAAGTGTTGTTGCTGTGTTCTTGAGTAGTTGTTTTATAACTTGGTTTATGTATGGATTTATGAACTAGATTGAGCTAGATTTTGATGAAGATGATGAAGAACACTTAGAACAATGGAAGAACACTTGAGAGAGAGTAGTTTGATACATGAAAATTGAAAATGAAAGTGTGTTTGTGGTTCCTCATTCACGTGAATGTTGGAGTCCATATAGGCTCCATTAGTTTGTTGTTTTGTTAGATATTTAATGCTAGATGTTAAATGATGGTTCTCACATGTTTTAGGTGACTCACAAGGGATGCTAAGAGCTGATCATTGGAGTGTATATACCAATAGTAAATACATTTAGATGCTGTGTATTGTACGAGTACAAATACGAGTGCATACGAGTAGAATTGTTGATGAAAATGAATGAGGATGTAATTGTAAGAATTTTTGTTAAGTAGAAGTACTTTGATAAGCGTCTTGAAGTCTTTCAAAAGTGTATGAATACATATTAAAACACTACATGTATATGCATTTTAACTGAGTCGTTAAGTCATCGTTAGTCGTTACATGTAAATGTTGATTTGAAACCTTTAAGTTAACGCTCTTGTTAAATGTTGTTAACCCAATGTTTATTATATCTAATGAGATGTTAAATTATTATATTATCATGATATCATGATATATTAATATATCTTAGTATGATATATATACATTTAAATGTCGTTACAACGATAATCGTTACATATATGTCTCGTTTCGAAATCCTTAAGTTAGTAGTCTTGTTTTTACATATGTAGTTCATTGTTAATATACTTAATGATATGTTTACTTATCATTTATTATGTTTATATATAGTGTAACAATATCTTAAAATGATTCATATGTAATTAGTAAAATGTTTTTATAACGATAATCGTTATATATATCGTTTTCAAGTTTCTTAATTCAATAGTCTCATTTTTATGTATATAACTCATTGTTAAAATGCCTAATGAGATACATACTTATCATAATATCATGTTAACTATATATATATATCCATATAATTGTCATCATATAGTTTTTATAAGTTTTAACGTTCGTGAATCACCGGTCAACTTGGGTGATCAATTGTCTATATGAAACCTACTTCAATTAATCAAGTCTTAACAAGTTTGATTGCTTAACATGTTGGAAACACTTAATCATGTAAATATAAATTTCATTTAATATATATAAACATGGAAAAGTTCAGGTCACTACAATAACAACATACATAACTATAACTTTAAAAGTAATTAAATTAAGAACAAGATTAACTAGGGTTTAGGCTACTGATAGTGCTCCAAATGAACATATATTTAGTATCAATATCCCTCCGATATGTAAAGATTTCAGTTGAAATTGTTCCATTTTCATGTAATATTCATTTATATTAAATAAGTGCGAAGACAAAAGGCGAAAACAACGAATTGAAGACGCAAAGGTCCAAAAAGCTCAAAAGTACAAGATACAATTAAAAAGGTTCAATTTATTGATAAGGAACGTCTAAAAATGACAAGAGTACAAGTTACGAAACGCAAAGTACAAAATATCTCAGCGTACGCAAGGACGTTCGAAAATTCGGAACCGGTACATGAACCAACTCTCAACGCTCGACGCAACGAAAAAAAAAAATTACGAGTCTACTATGTATATAAATATAATATAATATATAAATAATTATAAAAATTATTTATATATTATATATATTTAAATAAAAACCGTCGGCAGCCTTGGATCTTAAACTTGTGGGCTGGTTTTGGAACCTCCGCGACTTGCGGAGCTGGAAGGCCAAAAGTGCCGCGACTCGCGGAGCACAGAAATTTCAGAATCCCTATAAAAGGTCGCGAATTCTGCCGAGTAGAATAATAATAATAATAATAATACTCCATAAGATAATAAATAAATAAATATATATATAGTATAGATTAGTGTTATATTAGATTAGTTCGGGTTATGTAAAGGTTATTTTACGGGTTTTTGAAGTCGAAACTCTGTCCGTGTAACACTACGCGATAAATAATCAATGTAAGCTATGTTCTCCTTTTTAAATTAATGTCTCGTAGCTAAGTTATTATTATGCTTATTTAAAATGAAGTAATCATGATGTTGGGCTAATTACTAAAATTGGGCAATTGGGCTTTGTACCATAATTGGGGTTTGGACAAAAGAACGACACTTGTGGAAATTAGACTATGGGCTATTAATGGGCTTTATATTTGTTTAACTAAATGATAGTTTGTTAATGTTAATATAAAGATCTACAATTGGGCGTCCCTATAAATTACCATATACACTCAATCGGATACGATGGGCGGGGTATTTATATGTACGAATAATCGTTTATTTAACCGGACACGGGAATGGATTAATAGCCACTAGAATAATTAAAACAGGGGTGAAATTACATTCAAGGGTAATTGGTGTAATTGTTAACAAAGTAGTAAAACCTTGGTTTACACGCAGTCGATAACCTGGTGTATTCATTAAACAAAGTATTAAAACCTTGTTACAATTCGAATCCCCAATTAGTTGGAATATTTAACTTCGGGTATAATAATAATTTGACGAGGACACTCGCACTTTATATTTATGACTGATGGACTGTTATGGACGAAAACCAGACGGACATATTAAATAATCCAGGACAAAGGACAATTAACCCATGGGCATAAAACTAAAATCAACACGTCAACCATCATGGTTACGGAAGTTTAAATAAGCATAATATATTTTATTTCATATTTCCTCGTACTTTTATTTATTGTCATTTTAATTATGATTATTTATTTTATTGTTATTTAAATATCATCATTTACTATACGCTTCGCTTAAAATATAAATCGACAAACCGGTCATTAAACGGTAAACCCCCTTTTATATATTATTTTATATAATTATATATATTTTGTACAAATATAGTTGTTTAAAAATATAGTGTGCAATAAGCCCGCTCCCTGTGGAACGAACCGGACTTACTAAAAACTATACTACTCTACAATTAGGTACACTGCCTATAGTGTTGTAGCAAGGTTTAGGTATATCCCATCCGTAAATTAATAAAACTTGTGTCATATTTTGTAGTATTTTGTATTAAAAATACTACTATTTCGTACCCTCACGCTACATCATCAAGTTTTTGGCGCCGCTGCCGGGGAATCGGTGAAACGCTATATTTTTAATATATATTTGTATAAATATATTTTTAGAAAAACAATATAAAATTTATTAAAAAAAAAAAAAAAAAAAAAAAACGTTTTACATCCTCCGCGACTTGCGGAGTTGTAAGGCAAGTGGAACCGCGACTCGCGGAGCCACCCTGACGAGCTGACAGAAACCCTAAAATCGCATTAATTACGGATTATTATTTATTATTATTTAAACCTAATTAGTTTATTATTAATATAATTTAGTTTTAAGTTTTAATTAATTAGTTATAATTAATTATATTTAATTTTAATATATAAAAAAATTAATACTTTTATAAAATATAAAAATAAAAATATAAAAATAATATTTTTATAAAAATTGTACTTTTTACAACTTTAAGTTTATTTTTATTTGTATAAAAAATAATATTTTTGTGTAATATTTGTATCGTTATTGTTCGTAGCTAGTTTTAAGTTCTAGTATTTTGCCGTAGCTTATTTTTATTTTTAGATTTTTAGGCTTTGCCGTAAAATCCCTTAAGTGCTTTTTCTTTAGACTAAGATTTAGGTGCTTTAGAATTTTGCGACGCAGTTTTTAGATTTTAGTGCCTAATTAAGTTATTGCCGTTTTGGATATAGAATTCCTGTAAGCTTTAATACATTTAAGCGCAACTTTTTAGATTTAATTTTTAGACTTTTAAGTTTCGACGCGCTCTTTTCTTATTTTTATTTTTCGACGTTTTTTTTTCGACGCGCATTCTTTTTCTTTCTTATTTCTCAACGCTTTAGTTTTTAGGACTTAGAAATTTTCTCTATTTCTTATCTCAAACGGAAAGAAAAATTATTTAAGTGGTTAAATTAATGGACGTTGACAATTTTCTGCTTCGTAGTAATAGTTGGATTTGTTAGTGGCTGAGTTGTGAGCTTCCGATTTAAAGGGTTCTGGCTCCCTGCTGCATCTTTTGGCTATTCGAAACGTGGGCAAAAGCAGAAAAGTCTATTAATTGGACAACTTATATAAGTTTTTCTATTTTTATAACTAATAGGATAATTAGTAAATGCACCACATTGTAGCTAAAAGCTGGCCATCGCAATAAAATGGAAAATTTTGAAAACAAGGCTATGGAAACTCTTTTTGATATCCGAAATCAATTAAATCAATACTCTCAAACGAGTGTTGATAAAAATTCATTCGGTCAATCTTGGATCACGAACGACGAAACAATAACTGGTTGTGAAATTTGTGGAGATTATCACTCAACATGGGAATGTTACTATTACGTTCCTATGGAAAATTACGCACCCACGGAACCTGAATGGAACGATTACGAAGAATACAATTCAAATTGGGATTATTCCCAAGAATATATCCAAACTCAACAACCAGAAGACGAGGAAAATTATGTGCCTGAAAATTCTTTAGATTATATGAAAATCAAACTCGAAGAACTCAATGCTCAAAATGAACAAATGAGAGAGTTTGTAAACCGGCAAGCTGAAACTCTATCAGACTACACACCTGTTGATCTGAGGAGTCGTGTGCAAGAAAATCTCATATCATCGAATTTTGATGAATTCGAGAGCTCCGAAATCACCAACTATCCCGATGATACTTTTTATTCAGTCTTACCAATTTCACAACATATCGACCCATTAGCCTCTACCGACGAAATCATCGATCCATCAATGGATAAAGAAGAAGTAAGGGTGACAAATTGGTACTCTTGGGAATACGATAACGTTGAAAATTTTACCCCCGAGGCCAAACCGAACTTCACCATTCCACAACCTTCCAACACAATATTCTCAATAGACGAGTCATCCACCGGAAATGAACTACGAGTTGTAATAGATAATGACACCTCGAATTTCACCCAATTGGGTAATAGAGGTGAAAACTTTGATCCTGAGAATAAAAGGAAGGAAATGTTAGGAATTGTCTACCCTATAGAAATATGTATGTCGGTGTATATCGATCCATTTGACCAAGAACCAGAAAAGAGACATATCCATTTACTAAAAGCTACACTTAAAAAAGAATTAAGTAGTGACAATCGGGTGGGTCTAAACTTTAAACCCATTGATATAATATATACCACCCGAGATGTAAATAACTGGCTCACTATTTTAATTCTTGGAACTTATTCTACTGACTTCACATATCGTCAGCTAAGTGTGGGGAAGTTTAACCCTACTTAACGTTAAATTAGGGGTTCGGGTTAGTGCATAACTCGTTAATAAACATGCATAATAAATTAGGGCAAAAGACGTATTTTTAAAGATTAGCAAACAGTTCAGAAAAGCAACCGTTTTTGAAGAAAAATATGTGTGATAAAACATAAAGGAATGAACGATGAGACGCGCCATCTATCATTCGACGAGCTTTGTAATTACAAACTGGGTATTTTTAATTACTTTTCTACACTAATCACCCTCATGAATTTATAATTATAGTCTGATTTCATGTAAATGAGGGCATTGCATGATCTCAAGTGTGGGGAAGGGTTATAAATTCTCTCGGGTTTGCACTTAGTTTATTTGCCAAATTTTGTGAAAATTTGAAAAATTTTCAACTAAATGAAGTCAAAATCATGTTTATACATATTTATGAACGATGAAAACTAGGTGTTAATACCGAAATTATCGTTACCTCGGAAAGGACATAAATTGAGAAACACCCTAAAACGATTGAATTCATTTAAAATAGAATAAAGGAGAATAAAAAGGCAAAGAAAGAAACTAAGTGTGGGGAGAATGTACCAAGTTATTCAATTAAAAACTATCTATCACATGTTTCTGTAAAGTTTATTGCAAGTGTTTTTGTTTTGGACTAAATTAACTGTTTTACCCGATTTATTAAAGAAAGATGGATCTACACGATGAATCAATTCCATCATTAAAAGGAAGTAAAGTCTTCCGAAAAGGACACGCGCTTCTTGATTTAGGTCAAGAAGTTGTCGTCCAGACCAGCTGTAGGTTGACGAAAAATCTAGAAAAGTCATCACTAAAATCAGCATGAAATCCACGGACCTCAGCATAAAACAGGGTCGCCAAGTGGTCAGATTTATCCTAACCATGAGAAGGATTTATCTCGTACAATGGGGAGGCACCGTGCAAATTAGCTTGATAAGACTAATGAATCAGATCCCCAGAAAGGATAATCTCCTTAAAAGATTAAAAATCAGCTTTTAAGCCTGATATTACTCAATCCTTGAGATTGAACTTAAAGATTGAGAATTACAAACTCATGGAATTCAATGATATCTAAACTCGAGCTTGAACGAGAAAATATTTTAATCAAATTATAAACCGATTTGTTTTCTGAAAACCCATTTTCAATGCGTTCATTACCATTGAACGTAAAATCCTAGGAATTCACCTAGAATTCATTAGGTCACCTGAACCAAATCGGGTGTCAACCGTAAGAACGGTGGTTGCATATTGGTCGAAGACAGGACCTTTTGCCAAGACCGAAAAACTATAGGGTGATCTTTACTATTGCTCCTACAAAGGATAGTATTGCATCCGACACGTTAAAGACCATAATCAAAAGCATGTCACGGGACATTGCCTTAACAGTTGCTTGTTCATCGCTTTCCTTTACAACCGGACGGTAGTTTACCGAAAGGTAATATACGGGACAAGTAAACTGGACGTGTTGCTTTCCTAATACAAGGTTAGCAAGTGGGTGAAACAAAACCATAAGTTTTGAGCTAAAATTTTCAAATCTGAAACCCACCAACCCACAAAAATATTTTGCAAACACCGGTGAAGGGTTATTCCGGAAAACCTGTCTAGGGTAAAAACTAGCATGAATTTTCAAAAGATCAAATGTTTTTATAAAGATCCAATTTCCTAACGGATCTAAATTTTCATAGTCATGTGGGACTGTAAACCACAAATGCTACTATCATTGTTTATACCGCCGTATCAAAATCACTGATGTACAAAGTGTGAAGAATAAAGAAGTGATTCTAGTGTGTTTTATTTCAAGACTGTATTGCTTGAGGACAAGCAACGTTCAAGTGTGGGGATATTTGATAGTGCTCCAAATGAACATATATTTAGTATCAATATCCCTCCGATATGTAAAGATTTCAGTTGAAATTGTTCCATTTTCATGTAATATTCATTTATATTAAATAAGTGCGAAGACAAAAGGCGAAAACAACGAATTGAAGACGCAAAGGTCCAAAAAGCTCAAAAGTACAAGATACAATTAAAAAGGTTCAATTTATTGATAAGGAACGTCTAAAAATGACAAGAGTACAAGTTACGAAACGCAAAGTACAAAATATCTCAGCGTACGCAAGGACGTTCGAAAATTCGGAACCGGTACATGAACCAACTCTCAACGCTCGACGCAACGAAAAAAAAAAATTACGAGTCTACTATGTATATAAATATAATATAATATATAAATAATTATAAAAATTATTTATATATTATATATATTTAAATAAAAACCGTCGGCAGCCTTGGATCTTAAACTTGTGGGCTGGTTTTGGAACCTCCGCGACTTGCGGAGCTGGAAGGCCAAAAGTGCCGCGACTCGCGGAGCACAGAAATTTCAGAATCCCTATAAAAGGTCGCGAATTCTGCCGAGTAGAATAATAATAATAATAATAATACTCCATAAGATAATAAATAAATAAATATATATATAGTATAGATTAGTGTTATATTAGATTAGTTCGGGTTATGTAAAGGTTATTTTACGGGTTTTTGAAGTCGAAACTCTGTCCGTGTAACACTACGCGATAAATAATCAATGTAAGCTATGTTCTCCTTTTTAAATTAATGTCTCGTAGCTAAGTTATTATTATGCTTATTTAAAATGAAGTAATCATGATGTTGGGCTAATTACTAAAATTGGGCAATTGGGCTTTGTACCATAATTGGGGTTTGGACAAAAGAACGACACTTGTGGAAATTAGACTATGGGCTATTAATGGGCTTTATATTTGTTTAACTAAATGATAGTTTGTTAATGTTAATATAAAGATCTACAATTGGGCGTCCCTATAAATTACCATATACACTCAATCGGACACGATGGGCGGGGTATTTATATGTACGAATAATCGTTTATTTAACCGGACACGGGAATGGATTAATAGCCACTAGAATAATTAAAACAGGGGTGAAATTACATTCAAGGGTAATTGGTGTAATTGTTAACAAAGTAGTAAAACCTTGGTTTACACGCAGTCGATAACCTGGTGTATTCATTAAACAAAGTATTAAAACCTTGTTACAATTCGAATCCCCAATTAGTTGGAATATTTAACTTCGGGTATAATAATAATTTGACGAGGACACTCGCACTTTATATTTATGACTGATGGACTGTTATGGACGAAAACCAGACGGACATATTAAATAATCCAGGACAAAGGACAATTAACCCATGGGCATAAAACTAAAATCAACACGTCAACCATCATGGTTACGGAAGTTTAAATAAGCATAATATATTTTATTTCATATTTCCTCGTACTTTTATTTATTGTCATTTTAATTATGATTATTTATTTTATTGTTATTTAAATATCATCATTTACTATACGCTTCGCTTAAAATATAAATCGACAAACCGGTCATTAAACGGTAAACCCCCTTTTATATATTATTTTATATAATTATATATATTTTGTACAAATATAGTTGTTTAAAAATATAGTGTGCAATAAGCCCGCTCCCTGTGGAACGAACCGGACTTACTAAAAACTATACTACTCTACGATTAGGTACACTGCCTATAGTGTTGTAGCAAGGTTTAGGTATATCCCATCCGTAAATTAATAAAACTTGTGTCATATTTTGTAGTATTTTGTATTAAAAATACTACTATTTCGTACCCTCACGCTACATCATCAGCTACCTTAGAAGCTAAAGATCAAGGATTGATGAAGAATAAAAGCTGAACAGGAAACCAGTAGCAGCAGCAGGAAAACACGACCCAATTGGAAGTCTTTTTGGGTCTTCTTGTTCGACAGAAAAATAGCAGCAAAAACAAGCAGCAACAATGGAACCTCTGGGCTGTTTGATCACGACAGAAAAACAGCAAGTACAGCAGCAAGTCTATGACGAATGTTGATGATGATTGGCGACTGCAGGCTAGGGGTTTTGAGAGGTGTGAGTCGACTGCAACAGCAAGAACAGAAGCTGGACAGAAGTTCGAATGCAGGAGGGTTCTGATCGACTGAAAAGAGAGAAACAAGCTGGAAGTTGTCGACAGATGGGAGGGAAAAACAATGTGACGACCCGGGAATTTCCGACTAAATTTAAACTTATTCTTTATATGATTTCGATACGATAAGCAAAGTATGTAACGTTGAGTCTAGAAATTTTTGAATTAATGTTCATATATTCAATTGACTTTCGACTGTTTCCGATGATTCACGAACCATTGCTTGTAAATATGTGGTTATATATAAATATGTGTATATATAAATATATGTATAATCTATACCTATATAAAGAATGACTCCCATTGTCAATTAATTAGTGTCATTTATTATTTTAATAATCTATTTTATGTGAGGTGAAGGGTACATCAATTGAAAGTTGAAAAGATTTCTAATCCTAATTTGCTGTTTTGTTAATTAAAGGGGGGAAAAAAAAATTATACAAATTATAACTCAAAATACATACACTGTTACCTTGACACCGGGATTTAAACTTTACAGTTTCCCAAAATTGAATGCAACCGCCTAAAACTCTAATACAACCGTCGGCCTTCCATGTTTCTCCAATCCGGTCGATGAACCCTAAAATCGAAATCATAATTTCATCCCCAATTGTTTTAGCCTTCTTCTTTCTCATGTGTTTCTGTAACCCGCCCATTTCGATTGGTCCGAGAACCCCCTTACCTCCACTTCACTGTAACCGTTCAATTTCAATTAAAGGTAACGTTGAAGAGATGGTGCATTCAATTAAACATGCAATTGAAGCGACGGTTGACATTCCCTGTATGGCAGTTTCTTATTGGTGTATAAATTCCAATTACCTTCTTCATTGGTATGGTTATCAACCAACAAGTCAATTAACCAACAAGTCAATTTTTATTGCAATGGCTGAGGGTATGTCGTCCACCACATCTGATGTTAACAGAAAACCATATGTGCTGCTCAGTGAACTTGAATTAGGTAAACCATCACAGGTTAAGGTCATGATCTGTAGGAGTTGGGACACACATACGGTCCATGGCAAGTATTTAAGCACCGAATTTATTGCTTCAGACGAGCAGGTATAGAAACTTCATTTGTAAAGCATTTCTGTTTTTTGTATGTGTTCCAATATGCTAATATTCGCCAGATTAGTTGTGTGCATGTTACATTATAGAATACCTTTGTTAATTAGGCAGTCGCTTCTTTTGTAATTGGTTTATTATCCTGCTCAACTTTAACACCTTTATCGCGTTCGTTTCATTGTGGGTTACTTTTGTTTCATGAGGGTAATGTAGAATGGTGTAATGAGAGATTACCTTTGTTAATTATGCATTGCCTTATTTTGCTATGGTTTTAGTAGGCTGTTCATTTATAAGCCCTTTATGATGTGCGTGTGATTAGGGCCAAGTTTTGTTTCATGGGGTTCATGTATAACAGTGCAACCTTAATTTCATGCTTCTAATGTATAACACTTTTGGTCTCTAAATACTCATTCATAACAGTTTGCGTTATTACTAATGGGAGCCAATGTTTACATTCATTGATTTTATAATTCTTTTCCCTTACATAATACCTTTGTAACTTAATCATTAACTTTTTTTGTAACTCCCTTATGATGGTCTCCATGTGTAACAGCTATATTACCTACATGTTCACTAAGATGATGCCTTGGTGTCCTAACAATTCAATTTTTTTGGGTGGTTTTACAATGCATGATACGGTTTCCTCTGAAGCTTTCAATTATTTTGCCTTGATTCTATTTTTGTACCACACCTATACCATTTTTCAGTATTTGTGCCATTCTGGGCAATTTATGTTTAATGATGCTCATGTATAACAGTTTACAATTCTACATGTTAACCTGACTGATACCTTTGTTCCTTTTCCAATCATGTATGCTTGCAATGTTTTACCCTGGTAACCACTAACAACTTTCTCCCTTTAATGTAATTTAGGGAAACGTCATCCAGTTGACCGCCCGGAGCAATGTCGCACACCATTTCATTGCCAGGCTGAAGGATGGCTGCATATTCTTACTCAATGACTTCGATGTCATAGCGAACAGGCCCGATTACCGCATCATGAGGGATAACCATCTCATGATTGAACTTAACGGCTCCACTTTCATGCGAAAACAGAATGCTGCTGACATCACTGGGTTTATCCGACACCCATTTAGCTGCATCGAATTTGAGAATTTGGAAGCCACGCTTGGCAAATTCTTAGTCGGTATAAATTACTATAACCTATCAACTTATGTAATTCCATCATACCCTTGCATTGTCAAACATGATACATGTCTTACCTCTTTGAATAGATGTTGTGGGATATGTTGCTAATGTTGGGGACCCCGAACCAACGAAAAAGGGCTCAACCGCCCTCGAGTTTGATCTGGTCAACGAAAGGTACCCAAAACACCAAAACTTTATTACTCAATTTGGGAAGTTATGTTTCATACCCGGTGGTAACACGTTTCCATTGGCTATTTGTTTGCTTACAGGGGAAAGGCGATGCGCGCAACATTGTGGGGAGGCTTGGGATCCGCATTCCGTGAAAGGCATGCCGCAAACCCTAGCGTGTATTTCATTATTTTAAGCTCCGTGACCGTCAGAAATGGCTTCAATAGTACGTTTCAGTGTCACACGTTAAGCGGCTACCAGAATTCCCCGCCGTGTAACTAACCTTTTTCCAACATATGTTGCAGATACGCTCAATCTGTCAAGCACGTCCTCGACCCTTATTATCGACGACGCTGAGATCCCTGTGCTTAAAAACTTCAAGGAAAAAATGAGGTGACTCTCCGATTATTAATATCATCGTCTATGGACATATTGGATATTGCTATTTGTATGAACATACTTACTCCCCTTTGTTGCAGTGCAATCGAAGGCCCTCTGATTGTCAACCCATCTTCTCCCGGATGGCAACTCCCACCTCCCCAAAAGGGAACTCTTCGCGACCTGTTGGATATGGTACGCAGAGGGAAAAAGAATATTGTAAGTGGAACCTCCTAACCCTTTTCTTTCTTTGTTACCAACTAAGACAGCCACGTAAGTTGACTCCGCGTATTTTGTCTCATTATTTAGACCGCCGACGTATTTAAGTGTCAAGTGGAGATTGTCAACATCCGGCTGAAAAAACTATGGTACTACAACATGTGCAGCGTATGTAACGCACGGAAGGGCCTGTCAAGGAGGTCTGGTCATCACTGGTGCGATTCATGCCAGGACATTGTCCCGGAACCCATTACAAGGTATTGAGTACTCGCCATTTAGGCTTTTAAATTTACCAAAACAGTGTACCCTTTGTAGGCTAAAATACATGAAACTTAACTTTCTCTTGCTCTCCGTTTTCACAGGTTTCGTATTATATGTGATGTCCGAGATGAAACGGCAGCCACTGTCATGGTACTCTTTGATGAACCCGCGGAGGAGGTCACTCAAACTACCGCTAAAATTCTCCTCAATGAGATTGATGAAGTAAGGTACCCGCTTTCAGCTCATTTTCCTCGGCACCTCAATCTCAATTAACGGTTAGCTATTTTTTCCCAGGAAATGTGTAACACTGTGCTCCCAAACGCAATTGCTAATCTCCTGAACACCACAAGAGTAGTCCTGCTAAAGACCACGTCCTACTATGAGCACGGTACATTTGAGAGCTTCAATTGTGTAAAGGTTTATGCGCCAGAAACTGCTCACGAGAACCCGCCACTTGCAGCTGCCATACAACCAAACGTTTCAACAGTTTCCTCCCCATCAACCACCGGGCTCGCCGCATCATCATCGACACCCAAAGGACAGAAGAGGACCATCGAAGTTCCAACACCTGCAAAAGATTTGGAACGTGGCAGTCGCCGAAAGTAAACTTTGAACTTTGTGCTATGCGTGTCTTCCCATACACGACAAACACACGTGGGGATACAGGCACATACATGTATCCATATATATGTATAAATATGCATATACAAACACATGTATACATATATATATGTGCCTGTATATATGTATGTGTATGTATATATGTATATATTCATATATGTATGTGTCTGTATATATGAATTAATATGTTTCGCCTATTATGCACCTGTGCAAATTCTGACACCCTCCATTTTCACTGTTACTTAGGTTTGTTGTGACCTCTGACTCAGAAGATGAAGACGGTGTTGCCCCCGAGAAGAAGGATGTGAATGACAGTGTCTCTCCCCAGTAATAGGTTTTCCTTTTTCATAAATAAATAGCTGACTCTGTTGAGTTCTTGCTTATGTCGTGTTTGTTTCCTGAGACATGGTTGGTGTTAGTTATGTTTTCCAACTGTTTATGCTGCAACTTATAATATCATAATAATGCGTGGTTTTGCGCTTTTCGATTTCATTTCCATGTGTATCGTTTGGTCATATTTTTAATGAGGCTTTTACTTCCTCCTGGTCAACAATCATATGCATAGGTCACCATTATTCAGTTTATTAGCCACTGTCAAACTACATTTTTGTGTTTATCCACAATGTTAGTCTTCGAATAATCATGTCATCGGTTGCTAGGTATTCAAATGCTACCAAAATTTACATATGCAATATATTTCACTTTGATCTGTGTTTTGACCACATCTCTATTTTAAAGAGGTTTTTCAACTATATTGATGCCTGCAAAGACCGATGCCCTTTGTTATGAGCTGCAGGTTCGTTACCTGATTATAGAACCGGCAGCATCCTTAAGTAACGCATGCATAAATGAAATGAAATGTGTCACAGCCAGTAAAACATGATTGCTGTCTGCGTCTATGGAGTTACTCTTCGCACTTACAATGTTTATATGATACCCCCATTAACATTCATTGTTTTATACAGCCATACAATGTACTCCACTATTGTATACTTAGAGTAACTGCTCCATAAACAAACCAGATATACTAACACATGTGAAGCCATACATGCTTTCGAAGTAGGCGAAAATAGGTAAACACACATACCTAGCGTCCTCTGAGTAAATATGAATATGTTTGTGCATTTTTAATACGTTTAATCTCCAGATTAATTTGTACCTAATAAATTACTAACCCCTACTATATACTTCCAGCTACTTTCGGTAGGTCATGGCAGGCCAACACGCCTCATTGACTCGGACGCCCGCACTTGGGTGGTGAAAAAATACATTCTGGTGAACCTGCATATTTTGAGGGTGTACTTTGGGAGCGAACTGTTACTGCGAACACCAACTTAACTGCACACAGGCCAATTTCCCCCGAGGTACGTTCGCAGGCTCTCATGCCCTGCATTTATTTAGTCTGAAAAAAACGGCATATATATATATATATATATATATATATATATATATATGTATGTATGTATGTATATATATATATGTATGTATGTATGTATGATTGTATATATGTATGTATGTATAGATGTATATATGTATATATGTATGTATATATGTATGTGTATGTATATATATATATGTATATATATATATATATATATATATATATATATATATATATATATATATATATATATATATATAACCATATATCTATACCTATACACAATTTGCCCACCCTCCTTTAACAAATGCTACTACTATTATGCTCATTAATGACAACATCCCTTCATCTTCTTCTTTTGTAACTACTATGAAACCTTCTACAACACTTATGACCCATCACTTTACTATCACATCCTCAGGAAACACGAACAGCTTCTCACACTCCCTAAATTCCTACCACTACTGACTTAATCTTTTCAATAGGTCAAGTTTACACAGCCTGCATCTGATTGATCATTCATCTGCTATGTCTTCACCTGACATTCCATCCACATCCACCAACAATTTCAAGGGTATGTCATTTGTGGTTTCTACCTTTATATACTTTCATACTTTATGATTTTTTACATGCAAAATATGTCAACACCAGCTACTATCGAATATTCATGTCTTGCAGAGTTATTAAATGGCCCTGTATCATTTTTCTCATACACTGTACACACATCGGATGGGAAAACACAGACATATTGTGGGTTGAAAATAAATGAAATAGCCTCCCTGCAATCTGGTAGTCTCTTAAATGTCCAATAATCTGAGATCCACGCCAGTCTAGAATTGTTTCTGATTTCTATACAGCAGCCTCACGAACAACTTTTTTCAGAAACCCAGACTATTGGCATTCATAGGCAGCCCGGGTCAACTTCCGCACCAGGTATCTTACACGTTACATCTTCTTCGCCTTCTGTTATTATGAAAGCTGACTCCTTAGGGTTCTTTTCCTGTTTCAGCTGCAACATATACACAGAAACAACGCCGTGGTAAATCCACGTTCAAAGAAGCATTCAATTCGTCGGGTAATTTATCTGCAAACTAATTGCATATTAGTTTGACCCTTTAATTACGATACCTATTTAAATTTCTTGGTAACAGGTGTTTGTTGACGTGTTTACACACCGCCACTCAAGACTAGACAACCTGGCAGGCCTACTAACCTTATCTTATGTTAATTCGTGTAGGATCAAGTGTATCTTATCATAGTCAAGGGCCTCCAACACACAAATGCCGCAACTGCAACGCTACGATGTGGTATGAAGAACGAAACAACAAACCCAAAAACACTACCAACCCATCGTTCTCAATGTGCTGCCAAAATGGTAAAGTATTACTCCCAAAATTAAAGGAGCCTCCTATACTTTTGAAAACATTACTCGAATACAATGAACCTCAGGGTGCCAAATTCAGAGAACAAATACGAGTTTATAATAGTATGTTTTCTTTCACGTCTTTTGGTGCGAAGATAGACCACTCTATCAACCGAGGGCGCGGCCCATACACTTTTAGAATTAGTGGCCAAACATACCATCAAATTGGTTCACTACTCCCGGAAGAGGGTGGGCGACCAAGATACGCACAACTATACTTTTACGACACAGAGAATGAGGCTAGAAATCGCATGTCGGCCTTTATGGCTACCGACTCAAAAACCTCGATAGACGAAACACTAACCAGGCGTCTGATTGCCATGCTTGATGAATCAAGTGCTGTTGCAAAAGCCTTCCGCATGGCTCGGGATTGGTCAGCTCACAATATGATGTCAGACTGCGCCCTCCGTTTGATTGCAAAGGTCACCACCTCTCGACAATACAATACTCCCCACGTTGCTGAGGTGGCTGCATTGATTACCAGTGACTTTGGCCACTGTAATTCCACACGTGATATTATAGTTAACAAAAAAAACTCCACACCACATAGAATATCCGAACTGCATCAGTTATATATGGCGCTTCAATACCCGTTGTTATTTCCATACGGGGAAACTGGTTATCATGAGGAAATACCGTATCATAGTAACAGTGGCCGACGACAGACCACACGAGGCCACGTTACCATGCGGGAGTATTATTGCTATAGAATTCAGCAACGCGAAAACGAAGCGACGACCATACTTAGAGGTGGCCGATTATTCCAACAATACTTGGTCGACGCTTATACGGCGGTAGAAGAACAGCGTCTAAAGTGGCTCAGACACCATCAAAACGAGCTCCGCACTGACCTATACAATAATGTGTGTGACGCGGTAACAAGAGGCGATACGTCAGCTACTTCAATCGGAAAACGAATAATCCTCCCGTCTTCACATACAGGGAGCCCACGGTACATGGTACAAAACTACCAAGATGCAATGGCTTTATGTAGGGAGTATGATAATCCGGATTTGTTTATCACTTTCACCTCGAACCCTCGATGGCCGGAAATCGAGAGCATGCTGTGCTATGTTAACGGCCAAAAGGCACCTGACCGGCCGGATATCGTTGCTCGCTTATTTAAACAGAAACTAGATGGGCTCATTACAGACATTATGAAGGCAGAAATCTTTGGTACATGTCAAGCAGGTACTTTCAAGCCCACATTTTTTCCTTTCTTACAATTTTATTATCAAACACTCACATCTGAGAAACACATATTGAACACAAAGTCTCAAGCCACAAAACCAACAAGTGTAGTCCTAGATATACTTTGGTTTTCGCGTTCTGTGTCACCAGCAACATTAGCGTGTATTATAGTTACCGACCCTGTTATCAATGTTTAAATAAACTTCTATTCATGCAGGTCTCTACATTATCGAGTTCCAAAAACGCGGGTTACCCCACGTACACATGCTAATCTGGTTGATCCCCCGTGACAAGTGCAAGACACCGTCTGAGATTGACGACCTAATATCAGCTGAGATCCCCTGTGAAACACTCGATCCAGATGGGTTTAAAGTTGTCACCGAATACATGCTACACGGGCCTTGCGGTGGGAAACACATGGACGCTCCTTGCATTATCGATAGGCAGTGTACTAAACATTTCCCTAAACCGTATTACACCGAAACAACAATTGACGAAGACGGATACGCTAACTACAGGCGTCGCAACAATGGCGTTAAGTTCATTAAGAACAACACCCCACTTGATAATGGTTTCGTGGTTCCCTACAACAGGTACCTACTCCTAAAATACAACGCCCATATAAATGTGGAGTGGTGTAATCGATCTCGGGCAATAAAATATTTATTCAAGTATCTAAACAAGGGCCCCGACCGAGCCATAATAGTCATTCAAGAAAATGTTATTCCAGGTGGTGAATTCTGTGGCGAAAAAGTGATTGACGTTGACGAGATAAAAAATTATTTAGATTGTCGTTATTTATCTCCCTGCGAAGCGGTCTGGAGATTGTTCTCCTTTGACATCCATTATTCCAAACCATCCGTGATTAAATTGTCATACCATCTTCCAAATCAACAATCGGTGACGCTTCATGATTCACAGAAACTACCTGCTCTGTTACAAAGACAAAGTATTAAAGAAACCATGTTCACACAATGGTTTGAGCTGAACAAAGAGGATCCAGTTGCCCAGTCACTTACTTACGCAAAAATCCCTATACATTATGTATGGAATCAAGATGCGAAAATGTGGACGCCCAGGAAACTAAGGAGCTGTATTGGTCGTATTGTGTATGCACACCCTGCGTCAGGAGAACGTTACTATCTACGTATGTTACTAAATATAGTGAAAGGCCCCCGGTCTTTTGAAGAACTCCGCACGGTCAACGGAATATTACACCCAACGTTTAAAGATGCATGCTTCGCATACGGTTTGATAAATGATGACAGAGAATGGACACACGCCATCTCAGAAGCAAAAAGTTGGGCATCAGGTGCACAATTACGGGAATTATTTGTCACAATGTTACTATTTTGCCACGTAAATAAACCACTACAATTATGGGAGTTACATTGGGAAGCTTTGTCCGACGACATCGTCCGTAAAAAATGAAAATTATTTAACTTCCCGGACCTAATCCTAACTGAAGCACAGATAAAGAATTACTGTTTAGTGGAAATACAGGGGATACTAAATAGAAATGGAAAGTCCCTAGGTGATTTTCCCGATCTCCCACAACCCGATCCATCGATGCTGACCCAAATGGACAACCGTTTAATTCGAGAAGAGTTAAACTATAATGTTAAAGAGATGCATACGTTACACTCAAGGCTTTTCAATTCCCTCAACCCAGAACAACTATCAATATATCAAAAGGTCATCGACGCTGTCACTGAAAAAAAAGGAGGTTTCTTTTTCTTATACGGGCCCGGAGGCACCGGGAAGACATTCGTATACAACACTATTCTGGCCAAATTAAGATCAGAATGGATGATTGTGCTTGCAGTTGCATCATCAGGTTTGCTTAACTCCCTTTATTTTTTAGTCAGTATATCTTTGCATACAAATTTCACCCATAGTGTTACTTAGATTTCGTAGACACATAACAGAACTACTGGTGTGAAAACCACAGGTATAGCATCTCTCCTTTTACCCGGAGGGCGGACAGCCCATAGCCGATTCGTGATTCCTCTTGAGCTAATGGAGAATAGTACGTGCGGGATCAAACAAAACACGCATTTGGCGGCACTCATGCAAGAAGTGAGATTAATTATCTGGGACGAAGCCCCGATGACACAGAGGTTTGCTTTTGAGGCATTAGACAAAACTTTAAAAGACATTTTAGGTGCTAAAGATGACGATAACAGATTAAAACTTTTTGGTGGTATGCCTATGTTATTAGGCGGTGACTTCAGACAGATCCTTCCCGTAATACCAAAGGGAAAAAGACAAGAGGTTGTTCATGCGTGTATCAACAGGTCAGACCTCTGGCAACATTGTCAATTGCACACACTTTCACGTGTTATGAGGGTAAACGAATACAACGCCGAAGGACAACTTGATACCCGGAAACAAGAATTCAACGAGTGGGTCCTCAAAATAGGAGAAGGTAAAGTACCCGCACAATGCAAGGATGGGGAAGATGAACCAACATGGGTACGGATTCCTCCCAAGTTCATTATTAAGTCCAAAAAAACAGAGATTGAGTCAATTGTGGATGCCATTTTCCCAGATTTCACGTTACACCAGGATGATGAAGAGTACTTGCGTGAACGCGCTATTTTAACACCCCGTAACGACGACGCAAACGCAATCAACAAACACATGTTTAGGAAACTAAATGGTGTAAGCATGACATTCAAAAGCTCCGATGAAATCTGCAAGGGTTCCACAGATAACATTGAACAACACTATGCATATCCAGTTGAGTTCTTGAACAAGCTCAATTTTCCCGGTGTCCCTCCGCATAAACTGAAATTAAAAATAGGACAGCCAGTTATGCTGCTACGAAATCTGGGGCCTAGCGGTGGGATGTGTAACGGAACGCGCCTTATTATAACCGACTTCCAACAGTTTGTGCTTCAGGCTAGAATAATCACCGGGTCGCATATTGGGAAAACAGTAATAATTCCTAGAATTGTACTGACATCCACAGAAACCAAATGGCCTTATGTGATGCAGCGAATCCAATTCCCGGTCAGGCCATGTTATGCAATGACAATAAACAAGAGTCAAGGCCAATCATTGAAATTGGTAGGCCTATACCTCCCTAAGCCCGTCTTCAGCCACGGTCAACTATATGTCGCGCTTTCTAGGGTTACCGACCCCGATGGTCTTAAAATAGTGATGATAGATGACAGTGATCAGAATCTGCAGTCCCACACCCGAAACATTGTCTACAAAGAAACCTTCTTCAATTTAAATCACAATTTATAAAGGTACTGCGTCTTCCTTCTTACTTTCCACATGCTCATTACATTAACCTACTTTATTTTATTCTGCATTAATGATAAGCTTCGTTTTTCCGTCCGTAGTACACCTTCTACGTACCACTAAATCCTAATATTATATACATATATCACATTAACAATCTTCGTTACATGTAGGTGAAATCTAAAGTCCCATACTAATAGTAAAGCATTTATAGTAACTTTTATGTTGTCCCTTAAATTCACCTTGCAGGGAACCGTCCCAACAACCATCTCATATGTAGCTAAATTGATTGTAAAATCGTTTACTCCTCTTCCATGAGGTATGTTATGACTACTACCTAAATACTACATACATCACTTTGCTACCGTTGTAAACACCCACACAAAAAAAGGCAGTCACTGGAATACTTTCGCCAACAGCTACCTGTATTAGAGCAGTCCCCAATAACCTACGCCCCATGAATGCTTTGTTGCCTGTTATACGATTGTACTTCTCCGATATTTCTACAGATGGCTACTCAGCAAATTTTCCAACACATAGTAATTTTTATTTTTGGTTGGAAAGTTTGCCTACAGGTCTTATCCACTAACAATACAGGTTTGTTTCGTGTAAACAGGAACGGTAGCGCCCCACCCTCCTTCATCAGACTGCCATTGAGAACATCACTGATTTGGTGAAGTTACAACTCGACAGCCCAGGTTCACCACTTACATCACACGCATTGCGCCGGAATAACTTACATGTTTATGATTACTCCTTTGTATGCCAACATACAGTTAGGCGTTTGTAGTTGTCCTGGAATTTCATGTTTATGTTCAAATTGTAACTTAATCAGCGTACAAGTTTTGGTTTAGCTGGAACTTTATATTACTGGGCAAGTTTTGGTCTATGCACTGCATCTGCCCATAGTAGAGAATGTATCAACTTAACCAGGTTTCCCATCTATTATTCAACCTGCTTTAGTGGCTATGACAATTGATATTGGATTTGTGTCACGTTCATTCATTAACTGTTGCAATTAGTTTCAGATTTATCCTCAAACACACGTCCGATACAACAAAAAGTACCCTCTTCGTGCAACGCACGGGCAATGGACCTAGTATATATAATAACATGAACATTAATAAACTATTATATACATTTATTGTTATAAATAAATATGTACAATAAAATACATTGTAATAAAAACTATTATTTTATATGTATATTTCTTGTATATATATATATATATTGTAATATTTAATTTAATCATTTAATATATATTTATGTGAATAGTAAATTTTGTTATTTAAAACTGTTTATATATATACATAGTGTATATTAAATATAATTAATTTTGAGCTTAAATGGTAAATGTCTGTAACTTTCGGTTGACGTTTAATTATTTTAAAATAGGTCTATTATATATATATATAAGAAGTTTTAAAATAAATATTGTTCCAAAATTTGATTAAAAAGACAATAGTTTTGATAAATATTTTTTTACCATTTCAATATAAGTTTTTGTACTCTGTACATATAAATGGGAACAGAAAATAAACAATTTTCGAACCTTTTTGATCAGATTTCAAACAGGTAATGAGTGAAATAATTAAATATATTTAATCTAAAAATTTGAGATTTTTAGGAACACTTTTATACATTAATTGTTTAGCAGTGGACACGATATTATTTTGTGAGTTAAAAGTGTCGGTAGCAAACATCCAAATTAACTCACGGGTTGTTATATGATTCCTTTTACATGTCAAGTAGGATTTTTTTTTATTTTGTTTTTCTTACACTTTTCCTTATATACACGTACAAACATATGCATCATGATCAACCCATCTTTCTTATGATCAACCCATCTTTCTTCTTTCTTATTATTTTCTGTCAACCTCACCATACCACAACCACCGTCTCCCTCATACAAACACCACCGATCACCCATGACCACCTACGGCCACCCTCACGACATCCACTCTCTCTCATCTCCTCTCTCTCGTTGTCCTTGTTTGTAACCGAGAACGATTAACATCATCACTAATGCTACAGTTCTGGGTTCTCCATTTTGGATGAAGAACCACCTCAAACAACAAACACCACTTTGTTTATCGTTGTGTTCATAACAGTAGCACGGTGCATAACTATGAGCATTATTGACGTCCGTTAATATCCGTTGTTATCAACAAACAAGACCACCAAACCAACATCTTGAACCATTACTATCTGTTTGGTTGTTGCAACTTTTGACAAACGAAAACCACCAGGATCAAATTGCTTCTATCTTCATTTTTCTATTCGAATTCTAATAACATCCAAAAACCATCTTATTATTTTATGAAAACTATTTTGCCAAACACCATCCCATGTTCACCATCTTCAAATCAACCACCACAGACGCCACCATCATAAGCCCATTAAAACAATCACCATCCATCGCCTAAAACCGCCACCTGCCACCTTCCAACATCATTGAACCACCCCGTTCCTGTTTTTGTTCTTGATTCAAATGCTACGGTTTAACTACAACTACGGCTGCACTCTCCTATTTTCATTTATATGTGTTATCGAAACCCACTTAATTTATACCATCTGATTGCTGCAACCTTCATGATGTTCGAACCTCTTTTGGTTTTACTGTAGCAACTGCAGCTACGCTATTTTTTTTCTTTTGTTTCCATTCGAGAAGCACCCCAATCCCATCACAAATTACTGCTGTAAGTTTCTGTTTATGTTCCTGTTAAATGACGAGGAAGATGATGGATAATAACGATAACGATGAAGTTGATAAAATGAAATAAACGATGATGATGATTACGATATGAAAGAAGATGATGATAATTGTATAAGGTGGATGATGAGATGATGACGATGTAATTATGATAAGAGCAGGCGTTTTTTTTTTATTATTTGTTTTCTACTGGTTGGATTATATCCTTGCAAACGAGATTGCAGTCCATAAAATTCAGATTTTAAGCGAGCTTAGTATTTAATGTTGGGATAATGTTGGGCCGAATTGAAACTGGGCTTCATGAACTAACTGTTGGATAGGTTAAATAAATTTTAATCCGGGTTATAATAGATAAAACAAAATAGACGAATGGTTAGGGTGTTGTGTTGTTGAACAAGAGGTCGTGGGTTCGAGCCCTGTCAAAGACAGTTATTTTCTTTTTGGAGCTTTTTCATGTGAGGTAGTATTATTATTATTATTATTATTATTATTAGTATTATTATTATTTTTATTATTATTATTATTATTATTATTATTATTATTATTATTATTATTATTATTATTATTATTATTATTATTATTATTATTATTATTATTATTATGGTTATGACTTATGATTATTATTAACATTACGATTTCATTATTATCATTAATATGAGTATTATGATTAATATTATCATTATTATTAATAATATGATTATCATTATTAGTATTGTTATTATTAAAATTATTATTATCACAACTATATTATTAAAATTATTATTATTATTATTATTATTATTATTATTATTATTATTATTATTATTATTATCACTTTTACTACTAGTAATATTATTATTATTATTATTATTATTATTATTATTATTATTATTATTATTATTATTATTAACATTATTATTATTAATATTATTATTATTATTATTATTATTATTATTATTATTATTATTATTATTATTATTATTATTACAACTATATTATTTTTATCAATATCATTATTAGTATTATCATCATTATTTTAGTATTATCATAATTATTATTTTAAATAAAAGATATCAATATAAAAAAATATAATTATTACATATATCATAAAACTATCTAATTTACTATTTTAATATAAAAGTAACATGTAGATATATATAACATTTAAAAATAACAAATATATTATAATAAATAATAAATTATATAATTAATATATATAAACTGGTTTGATTATTATTACATGTTAATTATACGTTTTAATATATATAACTAATATAGGTTCGTAAATCCGAGGCCAACTCTGCATTGTTCAGTACCGTCGTATGCATATTTTTACTACAAAATATCGTATTGTGAGTTCATTTGCTCCCTTTTTACTCATTATATTTTGGGCTGAGAATACATGCAAATGTTTTATTAACTGTTTTACAATATTTATATGTGTGAGTTCATTTGATTCCCTTTTACTCTTTATATTTTTGGGACTGAGAATGCATGCGCTATTTTTACAACTGCTTTATTAAATGCTTTTGAAATATATTTTGAACTGCGAATACATGAAATGCTTTTATAAATGTTTGACGAGATAGACACAAGCAAAACATTCCTCGAATGAATTATTATGCAGACAGAAGTTCTGCGGATTATTGTTGAATTATGTGGACATGATAATTGCCACCATTGAATTATGTGGACATGATAATTGCCACCATTGAATTATGTGGACATGATAATTGCCACCATTGAATTATGTGGACATGATAATTGCCACCAATTGATATGAATGTTATGTATCGAGAGAATGATTTTATACACAGGTTATGTGTATGTTATTTTTATGCACGAGATATGTGTACGGTTACTAAGATTTATGAAAGATGATTTCGTACACGAGAAAGATGTACTGTATTTAAAAGATATCGCATGTACATTACAGGTGGGTATAGGATTGGGGCCCATTTGTACCATGCAGGATTTAAATTTTGTGGTCTATCAAAATGATAAATTTTATTGTTTTATGTTAAACTTATGAACTCACCAACCTTTTGGTTGATACTTTAAAGCATGTTTATTCTCAGGTATGAAAGAAATCTTCCGCTGTGCATTTGCTTATATTACATGGAGTCGTTCATGGCATATAGAGGTCCGTTCATCGCAATGGTACCAGATGTTATTGTATTCGTTCAAGAGGATTTGGACGGGGTATGACAGTTGGTATCAGAGCGGTGGTCTTAGCGAACCAGGTCTTGCATTAGTGTGTCTAACTGATAGTTGTTTAGATACATTAGTGAGTCTGGACTTCGACCGTGTCTGCATGTTAAAAGTTTTTCTTATCATTTAGTGTCGAAAATTATTTGCTTATCATCCTTAAATACTAGACACGTCTTAGTGTCTCTATTGCATAGACAGTGTATAGATAAATTCATATCTTAGCGTATCTGTTATTGTTACCTTTGCCTGACAACTTCCGTAGATTCCTCCGTAACTTATGGGATGTTAGTATTATATATGCATATGTAAATTATGTATTGCAGGGTACTAATCTACATCCTATAATCTATTTCTAATCGAAAATCCTTCATCTGATCGTACGAGATGAATCCCTCAACCAGTTCAAATTCCTGGGATTCCGACAGCCATTCCGATATGGAGTTTCACCTATCAGCGTCACTAGAATGAATCAACCAATCAGTCATCCCCAATTCATCTGATGGGTTCGTAGTTGACTTCATCAATAGAGACGCGAAGAAGGCGATCCCTTCCACCAACCGAATTTACCTCTTGATGATGAACCTGAAGCACTTACCGGCGAACCAGTCCGAAACACCATTTTCACCCTCATTTCCCGAATATCTCAACACGATTATATTCTATCCACAATTATAAACCTTATTCAGCCGCTCGTTCCAACCGACAATCATTCCGGAATAATGGAAGAAGCCAACAAGCTTCGCGCTCGAGTAATCAATTTGCAGAATATGGTGCAAAACTTACCAGCTTCAGCAACAACATCAATAACATTACCACCAACAACCCAAGTTTCAACGTCACACGCCTCAACGTCTCATTCGGTACCTCGAATATAATCATCGTTCTACGAATCGTTCTACATAAATTATCTTCGTCCTTCATGGCAATTATGTAATCTTTAATGTTTTAGAGATTATGTACTCTAGTTTTAGCCATAAATATGATGAGTTAAATATCACATTGACTCATTAAATCCATGATTACGTCTGAAGAAAATATATATGTATATATGTTTTCATAAAGATTGTAATTAAAAATTCTTTTGTACAAACTGTTAATGGTGAAAATATTTTAACGGGTAGGTAATACCCGAGGAATATTTAGATTTCATATTAATAAGTTACATTGTACATTCTTCGAATCTGATTCAACAGTCATTTACTATCCTATTTACAACCACCGATATACGTATCCGCTCACCGCATAATAACCATTTTCATTCAATTTCATATTTGGATTTTGATCTATCAGAATCCAACAAGTGGCATAATGAAGAAAACATTGGACAAAATAAAATTTGTTAGAAACAAACAAATTAACTATGAGAAATTTTGTTAAGAATCCACGCTAACTGTTCCTAGCTAATTGTTCCTAGCTAACTGATGACATTTTATATTATCGCAATTTACATTCTCGCAATTTTATTTATCGTCATTTAATTTCTGTTATTTACTTTACGCACTTTATTTATCGTTATTTAATTTCTGTTATTTATGTTACACACTTTAAATATCGGGACACGTATACAAGGTTTTGACATATCATATCGACGCATTTATATATATTATTTGGAATAACCATAGATGCATTTATATATATTATTTGGAATAACCATAGACACTCTATGTGCGACTGACGTAAAAGTTTTCTTTATATTCAATTCTTGGCACCAGTCACTAAAAGGGTTTCCCTCAAATTGCGTACCATTGTCGCTCACTATTTCATTTGGTATTCCAAACCGACAGACGATGTTTTCCCATACGAAATTTTGAATTTGCTTGCCCGAAATTGTCTTTAGTGGTTTGGCCTCTACCCATTTCGTGAAATAATCAATGGCCACTACCAGAAATTTTACACCCCCTGGTCCTGCGGGAAATGGCCCTACTATGTCGATTGCCCATTTGCAAAACGGCCATGGGGACGCAACCGGTATCATAGGATGTCGCGGAGTCTTGCTTACTGGTGCATGAAGCTGACACGATTGACACTTGCGAATTACCTCTGCAGCATCTCTATACATTGACGGCCAGTAATATCCAAGCCGCATTATTTTGGAAGCGACTGTTTTGTGTCCTGAATGCAAAGCGCACATTCCGTCATGTACTTCCCGTATGATCGACTCCGCTTGAGTTGGATTGAGACACCGCAAATGAGGCCCCAGAAAAGACTTTCTGTATAGGACTCCCTTGTCTAACAGATACATTGGTGCTTTCATCTTAATCTTTCTTGCTTCACTTGAATCTATCGGCAACGTACCTTTAGTTAGAAATTCTATTATTGGTGTCATCCAACTTCGCTCTTCTTCTTCAACCGCAGCTGAAACACTATTCTCTTCAATAGATTTTATCTTAACTTCCTCAACCCAAATTTCTTTCTTAAAATGACTGAATGTTAACGCGGCTAACTTGCTTAACGCATCCGCCTTTTTGTTCAGCGTCCTTAAAATCTGAGTTATCTGGAACAAATCGAAGTCAACTGCTAACTCTTGCACTAGCCTCAAATATTTTTGCATTGATTCATCATGTGCTTCGAATATTCCGTTAATTTGATTTGCAACCAACTGCGAATCAACGTATACTGACAATTCTTTAACCTCCAGATGTTTTGCTACCCGCATCCCAGATAACAATGCTTCATATTCGGCTTCGTTATTTGTGACGGGGAAGCTAAATCGCAGTGCGAAGGTATATTCTTCTCCCTCTGGACTTTTTAGGACTATTCCTGCCCCTGTGCCTTCTGGACCACAAGCCCCATCTGTGTGCATTTCCCACAGTTGTTCGGGCAGAGGTGGTATTTCTTTTGATTCATGCGAGACTTCGATATCTCCGGCTGTTTCAGGCAGATAATCTGCTAGGACTTGTCCTTTTACCGCACTTCGTAGTGAGAAGCTTATCTCATGTTCTCCCAATTTAATAGCCCATTTGGCCATGCGACCAGAATTTTATGGCTTATATAGCACCTACTCAACAAGTATCAGCGAATGTGAATTTGCTAGAACTTATCAAGCAATTTCGTATTTATTGCAAACAACAAGTTGTGTGTCATACCTGCTTTATCGGCTGATCTGTTAGAACCCTTATTGGGTGCGCTTGGAAATATCTCCGCAAGCGTCTATCCGTATGCACGAGTGCATAAACTAATTTTTCGATCGCAGGATAATTTAATTATCTCCCTGTCAAAGCTTTGCTAACGAAATACACAGGCATTTGCACCTGTCCGCATAGCATAATTATATATTTAAATGCCTATTGATTGAAAGTTAGCTATATTTAATTTTATAGTGCGTACCTGTCCTCTGTCCGCTATCAACACTGAACTTATTGCTTCTTTTGATGCCGCCAAGTACAGTATCAATGTTTCTCCAGCAATTGGCGCAGTCATTGTAGGCAGCTCCTTCAGCAATTTTTTCATTTCCTGAAACGCCGTTTCTGCTTCCTCTGTCCACTTGAAATCCGATTTCTTTAAGCAATTCTTTAATGTCCCAAAAAATGGGAGTGATCGCTCTGCGGACTTTGACAAAAACCTGGTTAGTGCCGCCAGCTTACCTGTTAAACTTTGGACTTCTTTTTTATTTCTTGGTGATGGCATATTCTCAATTGCCTCTATTTTCTTTGGATTTGCACGTATTCCACGCTCAGTTATTATGTAACCAAGAAATTTTCCTTCTTCTTCTCTGAAACTGCACTTCGATGGGTTGAGCTTCATATTAACCTTTCTTAACGACGCAAATGTTTCTAATATATCCTCCAACAGACCTTGTTCTGTTGTAGTTTCTCCCAATCTGACCTTTGAAAGCTTCGTCTATTACCCGCTGATATGTTGCTCCGGTATTTTTTAGACCAAATGGCATCTTTGTATAGCAGTATATGCCTTGACTTGTATGGAAAGCAGTTTTGTCCTCATCATCCGCTGCCATCTGTATTTGATGGTATCCTTTGTACGCATCCAAAAAACATTTGTATCGGAAGCCGGCTAAAGATTCAACCTTCCAGTCTATTTCTGGCAACGGATAATTATCCTTAGGGCATGCTTTATTGATATCCGTGAAGTCAACACACATACGCCAGGACCCATCGGGCTTTTTTACCAGCACCGGGTTTGCTACCCACGTTTGGTACCTTACTTCTCGCAGAATATTTGCTTTGACCAACTTGTCGACTTCTGCTTTCAGCCATTCACTCCTTTCGGGGGCCATACCGCGTTTCTTTTGACGCACCGACGTCAGACTAGGATTTGCATTAAGCTTATGCTCAGCAATGTCTCTTGGTACACCCGTCATATATGCTTCTTTCCATGCAAATACGTCCGTATTGGCGGCTAATATATTACGAAGCTTAAACTTCGTTTCATCAGACAATCCTCCACCAATTTTAATTTTCTGCTCTGGATAACGTGGGTTTGCAATGATCATGCAGCTTCTAAGTTGTTATGCCTCACTCGGCTGTTGCTCTGCATGTTCAACAGCTGCAACGCTTGCATCTTGCTTTTCTGACCTGATAGTTGCAATTCCCAATGGTGTTGGGAACTTGATAAGGCCATGTATCGTGGATGGGATTGCCCCTAATTTTTGCAAGGTCGTGCGCCCCAAAAGCGCATTATACTTTGAGTATGACCTTACGACAGCAAATTCTACCGTTGTGCTCCTCATTAACTCTTTATTGTCATCATCTACCAATTCCAGCTCTAACTCGATGATCCCGATTGGCCATGCGGACTCGCCGAAGAATCCTGATAACGCAGTGTTTGGAGCCACTAGTTTGGCTGGCACAGTCCCTGGCAACAAGCGGAAGCAGTGCTCGTACATAATATCAACACCGCAACCGGTGTCTACATGTAATCGCTTGATGATATACCCACAACTTTTGACGCGCCCTTTGATTGTGATGGGCGCATCCGAGGGTTCCTGTGCTATAGCTGAGAATGTGATGGGTGTGTTTTCCCATTTTTCGGATACTTCTAACTTGCGCCTCTGTTTTGTCCGCACGCTTGTCACCATGTTTATGGTTTTATCCGTTTCTTTTTCATCATTCTTCTTTTGCCACAGGTATTCTTTTTGTTTGTCGCCCTGCGATCTTGCACTTTTTTTCAAGTGTTGTAGCCTTCCTTTTTTGAGTTCAGCAGCCACTCTTTCAATTAAGTGCCGACATTCGTTAGTCTCATGACCGTAATCATCGTGAAAATCACAAAACTTGTTTTTGTCTCTGTTTCCATATTTTGACAAAGGCATTGGGGGTCGAAGCTCTTACTCACTGCTTCTGTGGCCAAAATTTCTTTTGGTGTTTTTGTGAGGTCTTTTATTAACGCCACATTTTCATTGTGGCCGCTTTTAAACATCTGGCTTCCTCCCCCTTTATTGTTGTTGAACTTGCGATACTTATCATTGTGATAGGTACCACCCCTGAGCTGGCCGTTATCGCCATAACGTTTACCCGACTCTGGACCTCTTCCCTGCACCCGATAATAATCATCATCGATGTCCATGTTTGAAGAGGTACCTCTGTAGTTCTGCTTTATATCTTCTTGTGCCCTCATGTAATCATGCGTTTCTTTTATGGCTTCCGCGAAAGTTTCTGGCACTCTTCTCCGTAACCGTTACCATAAAGATAGGTGTCTGTCCGTATCTATGCAATGAATAAAGTCGGATATCTTCTGGCTTTCTGGTAAATCTTGTATCTTAGCTAACTCTTTGTATACCTGTCTATTATTTCTCCCAACCTTTCTTTCGATTTTTGCTTAATGTCGTGACATTCGACATGCGTTCTTTTACGTGCGCGCAAATTGTGAAAATTTAACAAGAATCTTGAGCGCAAATCTGCAAAGCCCGTAATGCTTTGGGCTGGCAAATTATTGAACCATTCTCTTGCCACTCCTTGCAATACTATTGGTAGCATATGACATGCTACCGCATCACCCCAACTGTGCGTTCTTGAGGTTCCTTCAAATTTTTGCAAAAAATCATCTGGATCTGATAGCCCGTCATAACTTTCGAGCGTTAGGGGCAACACCGGTGCGACTGTGAAGGGATGATTAGCCATGTGCGGTACAAACTTTTCTGTTGTAGGGGCTAACTCAAAACTTTGCTTAGCTTTTTGCCCTTGCATCACTGCAAACCAATTGCTCATGAACTCTTGTACCCGCGCCGGCTCATTGAAAGCGGGTGCCAGGTGTGGTGGCGCGACTTGCTGTAATTAAGATATAAAGCTATTCGGCTGAGGCGCAGCATAGTGTGTTCCGCTGTATTCATTATTTGCGACAGTTTGAACTGATTGCGGAGGCGCACGCGCCATTGACCTTTGTTGTGGTGTCAGCATGATGTATGAACCATCTGGATTTCTCAGACCCATTTGACTGATTTTTTCCTGAGCTCTCTCGGTTGTGACCCTTTCAATTGGTGCCTCGGGTTCAACTGAGGTGATAATGGGTATTGTATCCACACAGGTAGTTTTAACTTTGAAACCTGGTGGAACCGTTTCGCTTGGAGAACCTGTAACGACCCTACTTTTTTCGTTATCTTTTACCGTTAATTATTTAACGACCGTTAACTGTTATTCGTGCCACGTCATTTCTATGACCTATATTATTATTTTTGTAATAATATATTAATTATTATGTGTTATATGAATATTTGTATTCATATCTTTAATTGTACGTTTCTACGTGTCGCAGATTTCTATCCGGCGAATCTTTTCGGTTTTCAAACCAACGGTCGAGCTTTTGGGATTTTTAAGTCCTAATTATTTTAAATATGATATTTTAATGTCATATGGTCATATATAGTGTTTATATATTTTATCCGTCGCGTAGTTGTTATCTCTCCGAAAAATCAATCGCGTAGTAGCGTTTTCGCGTTTCGAGCTTCGTTCGGGCGTTCGGGCTAAAAGCTTTTAGTCTATACTTCAATATGGCCCACAAATGGGGCCCACCTTACTCATTTTGGCCGAAAATGACAAGGGGGGGGGGGAGCCTTGCCTTGTTTTCCTAATTTTCACATTCTAATTATTTCTCTAAACCTAAATTCCATCTTATTTTCTCTCTTCTCTCCCTTTTTCTTTTTTTTTTTGGCCGTTCCCCATCCATCATATATCATCATCGTCTTCATTCAATCAAGTGCTTGGATCATTCAATCGTTTACACAATCGGATTCCTCATTCCGTTCTCTACGCGCTCATATTAATCAATTCTTGATTAGGGTATGAACCCTAACCCTAGCTTTTTGATTTCTCATATATTTTACTGTATTTTGATGTTATTTTAATAGTATGATACTTATATGTTATTGTATTGTTGATTATATGCGTAGAATTGCTCGTTAATTCATGTTTTCGGTTTGATAGAATTGGGACAGCAGCTTTTTCGTGTGTTTCTGTACATATAACTGATGTGGATCATAAAATAAAGTATATAAATGAGTTCCTCTCATTAAGACATTAATTTTAGACTCCGGATTCATGTCGTTTTGATTCCCGGAGCTTAAGATATGATTAAATTGGTGTTTTATTAAAATTGAAAGGTGAAAACGAATTGGTTCAGTTATGGTCCGACTTTGTGACCATTTTTGGAGTTATTAGGGTGTACTAGTGTGTTAGGATTGATGATGGGATGAGCTTTCATGTTCGGGTCATCGAAATCCGAGCCACAGATCACCCGTTATGACTAAAATACGTTTTTGAACGGATTAAAGGTACAAACTGATTTAGAGCTGTATGTCACGACTTGGTGACTGTTCTTGGGATGTTCTTGAGCACACTAGTGTGTCGGGTGGGTTGGTTAGGCGAAGATATATATAAGGCTCGCCGAAAACTGATTCCCGGGGCTCAAGTTATGACCCGATGAACCTTTGAATTAAAACTTATGGTTAAATATTAAAACTTATGATAAAAATAATGATTTTCATTAATGATTAATTACTTATGATGTAAGAAGTAATTATTATTATTTAAGACTTATGATATATATTTATTATATCATTTAATTATTACTTATGATTTAATTAACATTTTAATTAAACTTATGATTAATAATACTTTTATTATTAATGAAAAAATACTTATGATAAGTATTAAACTTATATTATGAGATTATTATTATTATAGGACTTATAATAAGGATTAAATAATTATTTAATTATTATAAGACTTAGTTATTATTTAATTATTAAATACTTATGATTTAATAAGTATAATTAGAAATTTATGATATGATTAATAATTCATTATTAATTAATAATACTTATGATATGATTTAAAATTTATTATTAATTAATAATACTTATATTATGACTAATATTTAATTAATTAATTAAATACATATGTTATATTAATTATATCATTTAAACTTATCTAAACTTTAATAATTCATTTTTATTTAATTAAACTTATGTTAAGACATAATTATACACTTTTGACTTTAATAAACATTATAACCTATGTTATTATTATAACTTACACTTTTTCAAATTAATGTTGACTATGTTTGACCAAGGTTGACTTTTGAGTTGACTTTCGGTTGACTTTGACTTTCAGTTGACTTCTGTTGACTTTCTAAATAAGGAAACTTTCCTAACTTCAAAACTTTCTAAAAATAGAACTTTCTAAATTTGGAAACTTTCCAAAAATAGAAACTTTCCAAAAATAGAAACTTTCCTAAAATAGAAAACTTTCCAAAAATGGAAACCTGCTAAAAATAGAAACTTTCTAAAAATAGAAAGTGTGTGTTCGTATGCTGTTCCAGTCAAACCGATGCTTGCCGAGTGTTATTCTATGCCTACTTGCAACATGTACAATAGCTATCATACTAAGACTTGACCTAAGTTAGTTATTTATATCGGCCTGCTTTATTTATAGGTCGGCGTTGTGATCTTTCTTGATCACTTTACTTTATTTGCTGTTCGCTTGTTTGTGAGATTTCTTCAGTTGCTATTAAGGTGAGTTATAGTCCCATTTTCTATTTTAAATCTTTTGGGATGAGAATACATGCAATTTATTTTATATTTTGGACACAAGTGGAAGTTGGTTTAAATTATTCATTGTGAGTTGAACAAAAATATTCCCTAGTCTGGTAACTGTAATCACTGGTTTCTACTGGTGAACGCGAATCCTATGGATAGATCTATCGGGTTTGACAACCCCATTTCGAGCTAGTCGCGCTAGCAATTTATAATCGGAATGTTTAGTACTTCGTATTTTGTTGTAGATACACTTGTTCGGTGTATATTATTTATTGTGTTTGGCAAGGGTAAATAAATGGTTAAGTGGTTACCAGGTGGCTCACGAAAAATGGAATAATGTTTTATTATATGTTTTCTAGCATATAATTTGGTGGTTCAAAAAGGAGTTTTTATGTTTTCAAACATAAATTTTTATTGTTTAAATTAAATATTGTTTGCAATATTAAACCTATAATTCACTCAACATTTTTGTTGACAGTTACTCGCATGTTTTATTCTCAGGTTCATGATTGATTGCTTCCGCTGTGCTTAGAGAGTCTGCATATTTATGATGGCAGCTTTTGTTAAACATTAACTTGCATTCTATTTTGTTACATTAAATAGTGGGTGTTTGTTGACACTGTTTTGGTCAACCTTTGGTTATAGTATTATTGTATAGTTTTTCTAAACTTATACATTTTAGTAGATTTCCTTTATAGGAAATCATTTTTAAATAAAGAATGCAAGGTTGTTTAATTAAATTCATATAGAGTTTCGATCAAGCTGTGGGACCAAGTGACGGAGCCGTTAAGTGTTTTGACGGAGTCGTCACAGTTGGTATCAGAGCTCTGGTTGTAGAGAATTAGGCTGCATTGATGTCGTTACCCGGGTCAATAGGGTGCATTAGTGAGTCTAGTCTACAGCCCGGCCTATTATATATTATTATATGTGATTATTTGTGTCGTGTTGGTATGTATATTGTTATCATACATACATTTCTATTATGTTCTGAATCCGGGAGGAACTCCCATTCCGATTTAAACGTATTCTCCGACTCATGCGAGTTCATCTTTTAAAGGAACACCTCGGTTAGTGAAACCGAGGGGGTGTCATTCTTGACTTCTGGAATTCTCGACATTTCTATGTCATAATTAGTGTTTATTGATATAACGTTTAAGTTACATTACGTGTTCTAGAATTCTCGACATTTCTATGTCATCTATTATGGTTATGTATATAACGTTTGAGTTATATTACGCAAGATGTCATTCTTGACTTCTAAATGCTCGGCATTTCAATGTCAGCTATTATGTCTAGGTATATAACATTTTTGTTATATTACGTGCATTTGTGCCGTTGTGCCTATGTGCTTTGGTTGTTGAAACGGAAAACGTCATTCTTACTTTTAGAGATTCTTGGTACTTCGAAGACATTTTTATGTCATCGTTACTCCTATTCATTACTTTCGATGTCTTTGTCTCTTGTGCTATCCTTAGCACATTGTTAAGAAATTGTTTTAGGGAAATTGTGTTGAAATTCGAGGTTGACCACGTGTCCTGACCTTATGTAGTGATATTGGAATGGAACTATGAGTTAGTGAAATATAATGGCGTCAGGCCAACGTGATTATATTACCTTAATTCATAAAAAGTCCCAATATTGTGACATGAGGAATAGAAAGCGAGTCAAAGAAAATTTGTACACCACTCATTCGGAAATTCTAACGATATTACATGAGTAAGGAAGATACTCATTATCTTATTTGTTGATATACGAGAGACTCATCTTAACCGAACTACCTACCCCATGTTTTATCATTTATAATTCGCTTGTTAGTGACAGCTTCGCACGTGAATAGTTTTGACCCAAGGACTTGTGTTCTGATAAAAGTCAAGACATTATTTAACTCATTGGTTTTCATGACCTCGTAGCATTTATTGAAGAGATGTTGCAAGACGATTCAAGTCCATCACCCGAGCTTTAACGATCTTACTTCAACTCGTAACCTCTGTGATGCGGATACCCTGCTTACATTAGAATTTTCGCATTACTCTACCGAGTGTTTGGATCACAGTTCTCCTCATCCTCCGTTTAAGGATGAAACTTACCATTAAGTTCATTGATAGAAACTCATACACCACTTTGGGGGCCGGCTTTGTAAATTTGTTGGAAAGTCTTTGCGCTCATAGAATTTTCCCTCTCATGGTTGGACATGGCCGAAATGCAGACCGATAAATCAAGTTTCTGGGGTACACTCGATGGTCACCTTATTGTAGAAAAGGCGCTAGGTGGGTTTCTACCCCAACTGTTGTTATAATGGGTATCACGGATATATTACTCTAGACCGTTTGAGGAGTTTCTACTCTCAATTTTCGCTGTCAACCGCAACACCCTCGTAAACATCAATCCTAGGATTCGATACTTTAGGGTGCACGAACTTATTTTTGGAGATTCATCTCACCTGGAGTCGGCCATTCTTTATAACCCATGATTCGCGTTCTTTTCATCCGCACATAAATTTAAGAATATGGATGAATCCTAGACTTCCTCGCTCATTGTACAAGGGAGTTCACTCTCGTTGAATTATCACACCTTTCATACGTCTTCCTCTCGGAAATATAATGAAAATTTACTTTGGAGTCCATGATTCTCGTTAACTCCTTTGAGAGAATTGCCTTAAATATCTATGCCACCGATGTGACTACTCCATATTTATTTCTTCCTTCATTATTGCAACTTTATTTCATCTGTCCCAGTTCGTCCCCTTGGGGAGCTCCCGTTTTGTTCGTTGAGAAGAAAGATGGTTCATTTCATTTGTGTATTGATTATCGTGAATTGAACGAGCTTACTGTTAAAAACCGTTACCCTCTTCCGAGAATTGATGATCTGTTCGATCAACTTCAAGGTTCGTCCGTTTATTATAAGATTGATCTTCGTTCCGGTTATCACCAATTACGCGCTAAAGAAACTGATATTCTGAAAACCGCTTTCTGTACCCGTTATAGTCACTTTGAATTTCTTGTTATGCCGTTCAGATTGACAAATGCACCTGTTGTGTTCATGGACCTCATGAACCATGTGTGTAGACCCTATCTGGACAAATTCGTTACTGTTTTCATCGACCACATGCTTATTTATTCTAAGAGTGATGAAGGGCGAAGAACATTTGAAGTTAGTGCTTGATCTGTTGAGGAAAGAAGAGTTGTACGCTAAGTTCTCTAAGTGTGCTTTCTGGTTAAGAGAAGTTCAATTTCCTTGGACATATTGTTAGTAAACAGGGAATACAAGTTGATCCTACTAAGATCGGGGCGATTAAGAAATGGGAGATTCCGAAAACTCCTACTCAGATTCCTCAGTTCCTAGGTTTGACAGGCTATTATAGAAGGTTCATTCAAGATTTTTCACGAGTAGCGAAACCTCTGACTGCTTTAACGCATAAGGGGAAAAAGTACGAGTGGAAGAGTGAACTAGAGTCTGCTTTCCAAACTCTGAAGAAGAAGTTAACTTCTGCACCGACATTATCACTACCTGAGGGTAGTGATGATCTTGTTATCTTTTGTGATGCTCCGTGTCAAGACTTTAGTTGTGTTTTGATGCAACGAAAGAAAGTCATTGTTTACGCGTCACGTCAATTGAAGATTTATGAACAGAATTATACAACCCATGATGTAGAATTGGGAGCTGTTGTGTTCGCACTCAAGAATTAGAGACATTACTTATATGGAGTCAAAAGTAATGTGTACACTGATCACAAAAGTCTTCAACATATCCTTGATCAGAAACAGTTGAATATGAGGCAACGAAGATGGATTGAGACGTTGAATGATTATGATTGTGAACTTTTATATCATCCGGGAAAGGCCAACGTTGTGGCCGATGATTTAAGTCATAAAGAAAGGGCTGAACCTCGCAGGTTAGAGCCTTGAATATGACAATTAGAACAAACCTCGCAAGGCAGATTCTTGCAGCTCAAAAGGAAGCCTTGAAGGAGGAGAATTTCGTAACGGGAAGGTCCGAGGCTTGAGTAAACAGTTAGAGGTACGAACCGATGGTACTCGGTATTTTACGGGATGCCTTTGGGTTCCGAAGTTTGGTGATCTACGACAACTTGTTTTAGATGAGGCTCATAAGTCTAGGAACTCTATGCATTCCTGGTACAGGAAAGATGTATCATGATCTTAAGGAGCTGTATTGGTGGCCTAATTTGAAAGGTGATGTGGCTACATATGTGGCTAAGTGTTTGACCTGTGCTAAGGTTAAAGCTGAACATCAGAAACCGTCTGGACTTTTGGTGCAACCTGAGATTCCCGAGTGAAAGTGGGAAGGTATTACGATGGATTTTATTACGAAGTTATCGAGAGTTGTGGGTGGTTATGATACCATTTGGGTGATTGTTGACCGACTCACTAAGTCAACTCATTTCTTACCGATTAAGGAAACAGATTCGATAGAGAAGCTTACTCATTTGTATTTGAAGGAGATTGTTTCAGGGCATGGTGTTCCTATACCTATTATTTCAGACCGAGACAGTCGATTTATATCGAGGTTTTGGCAACCCTTACAGGAAGCTTTGGGAATTAAATTGGATATGAGCACCGCTTATCATCCGTAGACGGATGGTCAGAGTGAAAGGACCATTCAAACTTTGGAAGACATGTTACGAGTATGCGTGATTTATTTTGGTAATGGGTGGGATAGATACTTGCCATTGGCTGAATTTTCTTATAATAACAGTTATCATGGAAGTATTGAAGCCGCATCGTTTGAAGCTCTGTATGGTAGAAAGTGTAGGTCTCCTATCTGTTGGAATGAGGTTGGGGATGCTCAACTCATAGGCCCAGAAGTTATTCATGAGACTACCGAGAAAATCGTACAGATTAAAGAAAGATTGAGAACCGCCAGAAATCGGCAAAAGAGTTATGCCAATAAGTGAAGGAACGATATTGAATTTCAGGTCAGTAACCATGTTATGTTAAAGGTTTCACCTTGGAAGGGTGTGATACGTTTTGGAAAAAGGGGAAAGTTGAGTCCTCGTTTTGTAGGACCTTTTGAGATTATTGAGAGAGTTGGACCGACGGCTTATCGTTTGAAGTTTCCACAAGAACATAGTGCTGTTCACGATATTTTTCATGCATCGAATTTGAAGAAGTATTTGGCCGAGGCCGATGAAACTATTCCTCTGGAGGAACTTCATGTTGATAAACAACTCCATTTTATTGAGGAACCTGTCGAAACTATGGACCGAGAGGTTAAGACTCTCAAGCAGAGCAAAATTCCTATTGTTGAGATAGGTGGAACGCCAGACGCGGTCCCAAGTTCACTTGGGAGCGTGGAGGTCAGATGAGGCAGAAGTACCCGCATTGTTCCCAGATGCCGAGTCAACCCCTGCACCTGCTTAAATTTCGGGACGAAATTTCCGTAACGGGAAGGTACTGTAACGACCCTACTTTTTTCGTTATCTTTTACCGTTAATTATTTAACGACCGTTAACTGTTATTCGTGCCACGTCATTTCTATGACCTATATTATTATTTTTGTAATAATATATTAATTATTATGTGTTATATGAATATTTGTATTCATATCTTTAATTGTACGTTTCTACGTGTCGCAGATTTCTATCCGGCGAATCTTTTCGGTTTTCAAACCAACGGTCGAGCTTTTGGGATTTTTAAGTCCTAATTATTTTAAATATGATATTTTAATGTCATATGGTCATATATAGTGTTTATATATTTTATCCGTCGCGTAGTTGTTATCTCTCCGAAAAATCAATCGCGTAGTAGCGTTTTCGCGTTTCGAGCTTCGTTCGGGCGTTCGGGCTAAAAGCTTTTAGTCTATACTTCAATATGGCCCACAAATGGGGCCCACCTTACTCATTTTGGCCGAAAATGACAAGGGGGGGGGGAGCCTTGCCTTGTTTTCCTAATTTTCACATTCTAATTATTTCTCTAAACCTAAATTCCATCTTATTTTCTCTCTTCTCTCCCTTTTTCTTTTTTTTTTTTGGCCGTTCCCCATCCATCATATATCATCATCGTCTTCATTCAATCAAGTGCTTGGATCATTCAATCGTTTACACAATCGGATTCCTCATTCCGTTCTCTACGCGCTCATATTAATCAATTCTTGATTAGGGTATGAACCCTAACCCTAGCTTTTTGATTTCTCATATATTTTACTGTATTTTGATGTTATTTTAATAGTATGATACTTATATGTTATTGTATTGTTGATTATATGCGTAGAATTGCTCGTTAATTCATGTTTTCGGTTTGATAGAATTGGGACAGCAGCTTTTTCGTGTGTTTCTGTACATATAACTGATGTGGATCATAAAATAAAGTATATAAATGAGTTCCTCTCATTAAGACATTAATTTTAGACTCCGGATTCATGTCGTTTTGATTCCCGGAGCTTAAGATATGATTAAATTGGTGTTTTATTAAAATTGAAAGGTGAAAACGAATTGGTTCAGTTATGGTCCGACTTTGTGACCATTTTTGGAGTTATTAGGGTGTACTAGTGTGTTAGGATTGATGATGGGATGAGCTTTCATGTTCGGGTCATCGAAATCCGAGCCACAGATCACCCGTTATGACTAAAATACGTTTTTGAACGGATTAAAGGTACAAACTGATTTAGAGCTGTATGTCACGACTTGGTGACTGTTCTTGGGATGTTCTTGAGCACACTAGTGTGTCGGGTGGGTTGGTTAGGCGAAGATATATATAAGGCTCGCCGAAAACTGATTCCCGGGGCTCAAGTTATGACCCGATGAACCTTTGAATTAAAACTTATGGTTAAATATTAAAACTTATGATAAAAATAATGATTTTCATTAATGATTAATTACTTATGATGTAAGAAGTAATTATTATTATTTAAGACTTATGATATATATTTATTATATCATTTAATTATTACTTATGATTTAATTAACATTTTAATTAAACTTATGATTAATAATACTTTTATTATTAATGAAAAAATACTTATGATAAGTATTAAACTTATATTATGAGATTATTATTATTATAGGACTTATAATAAGGATTAAATAATTATTTAATTATTATAAGACTTAGTTATTATTTAATTATTAAATACTTATGATTTAATAAGTATAATTAGAAATTTATGATATGATTAATAATTCATTATTAATTAATAATACTTATGATATGATTTAAAATTTATTATTAATTAATAATACTTATATTATGACTAATATTTAATTAATTAATTAAATACATATGTTATATTAATTATATCATTTAAACTTATCTAAACTTTAATAATTCATTTTTATTTAATTAAACTTATGTTAAGACATAATTATACACTTTTGACTTTAATAAACATTATAACCTATGTTATTATTATAACTTACACTTTTTCAAATTAATGTTGACTATGTTTGACCAAGGTTGACTTTTGAGTTGACTTTCGGTTGACTTTGACTTTCAGTTGACTTCTGTTGACTTTCTAAATAAGGAAACTTTCCTAACTTCAAAACTTTCTAAAAATAGAACTTTCTAAATTTGGAAACTTTCCAAAAATAGAAACTTTCCAAAAATAGAAACTTTCCTAAAATAGAAAACTTTCCAAAAATGGAAACCTGCTAAAAATAGAAACTTTCTAAAAATAGAAAGTGTGTGTTCGTATGCTGTTCCAGTCAAACCGATGCTTGCCGAGTGTTATTCTATGCCTACTTGCAACATGTACAATAGCTATCATACTAAGACTTGACCTAAGTTAGTTATTTATATCGGCCTGCTTTATTTATAGGTCGGCGTTGTGATCTTTCTTGATCACTTTACTTTATTTGCTGTTCGCTTGTTTGTGAGATTTCTTCAGTTGCTATTAAGGTGAGTTATAGTCCCATTTTCTATTTTAAATCTTTTGGGATGAGAATACATGCAATTTATTTTATATTTTGGACACAAGTGGAAGTTGGTTTAAATTATTCATTGTGAGTTGAACAAAAATATTCCCTAGTCTGGTAACTGTAATCACTGGTTTCTACTGGTGAACGCGAATCCTATGGATAGATCTATCGGGTTTGACAACCCCATTTCGAGCTAGTCGCGCTAGCAATTTATAATCGGAATGTTTAGTACTTCGTATTTTGTTGTAGATACACTTGTTCGGTGTATATTATTTATTGTGTTTGGCAAGGGTAAATAAATGGTTAAGTGGTTACCAGGTGGCTCACGAAAAATGGAATAATGTTTTATTATATGTTTTCTAGCATATAATTTGGTGGTTCAAAAAGGAGTTTTTATGTTTTCAAACATAAATTTTTATTGTTTAAATTAAATATTGTTTGCAATATTAAACCTATAATTCACTCAACATTTTTGTTGACAGTTACTCGCATGTTTTATTCTCAGGTTCATGATTGATTGCTTCCGCTGTGCTTAGAGAGTCTGCATATTTATGATGGCAGCTTTTGTTAAACATTAACTTGCATTCTATTTTGTTACATTAAATAGTGGGTGTTTGTTGACACTGTTTTGGTCAACCTTTGGTTATAGTATTATTGTATAGTTTTTCTAAACTTATACATTTTAGTAGATTTCCTTTATAGGAAATCATTTTTAAATAAAGAATGCAAGGTTGTTTAATTAAATTCATATAGAGTTTCGATCAAGCTGTGGGACCAAGTGACGGAGCCGTTAAGTGTTTTGACGGAGTCGTCACAGAACCAAAGCTCAGGATTTTTGGTGACAGATCGTCAAATGGCTTAAAACCGGTTCCTGTTTCCAATGAACTCCCATCAGGAGTGTGCCACCATCCTTTAGATGACTTATTCGGGACAGTTTCTAACGTAACTGGCTCTGTTCCAACACTTGGCGTTGATGGAGGCTTTGATGTGCGACGGTGTGTTCATGACAGACACCGTAGGTGTTTGAAACCCTGGACTTCCTGGAGAGTCCGATCGCCCTTGACTCTTTGCACTCTTACTTCCTCCACCCATTCTTGCCGATAATAGAGAAAAAAAAAACCTGAAAGTGACCGATTAGATAAACAAAAAAGTTTAATGGAAAACAGTACGTATAATAAATCATATACAACATAAATTCCCATCTTCCTTGTTTCATGTAACCGGTCCCACAGATGGCGCCAAATGATCAAGCATATTTTCACGGGGTCAAGGTGAACCTACACTTGAGTGCATAGAGGGGTTAAGGACTAACAACATTCGGACCTCCGACGCTTAGTCATGGATAACCCACGTCGGTATCGTTTCGATCCCGATAGGGTGGCCGATTTGAGAGTCCACCAACAACCTAGCATACGAGGTTGAGTGGCCCAAAGACATGAAGGTTTCATAGTTCAATACATACCTGAGAGTCTTAGAGAGATCGTAAGAAGCTTTGTTCGTACGATAGAGATTTGTATGCTTTTTGTTTACATATCAGTAAACGAATGTATGAATGTCTAGGGTTTTATGAGCTATGTATTTATAGGCTCACGAATTAGGGTTTTGGTAGAATCCCTTCCCTAATTAAATGCAATCTCATCCTTAACTAACTTTCGTTATTTAAGGAATAGAATCCGTATTGATTATATCGTACATTCCTCTAGAATGTACCGGACCCATATGCAAGTAAACGAACTCGCATCAGATGGTATAGACACATAGTGTGCAGCTATACACGTGACACATGCCTTTGTGTGTGATTTAATGCCTTGGATGCGCATCCGCACAGTCTTGCGGATATGCGTATCATTATTCTCTATACAGGGTTGAGGTTGATTCTCAAATAATATATATAGTTTGAGTTGTGATCGAGTCTGAGACATGTACACGGGTCACGATATGTATTAATTAATTCGAATATTATATATTAATATATATATATATATATATATATATATATATATATATATATATATATATATATATATATATATATATATATATATATATATATATATATATAACTATCGACTGTGGACTAATAACATTGGACAATTAAAATAAATTAAAATATTGATTATAACATATGAAACTAAATATTTCTTCAAGTTTGCCACTTGATCTCATCTTAAATCTCATTTGTATCTTGACGATTACAATCCGCGTTCAAACCTTTCATGAACCTTGAAAACACCTCAATCGGGAGGATGAACCAACCGCACTTCATCTACAGAAAGAAAGATTGATACATATAGTTATGCACCTGAAAAACTCTCAGAAACTGAGTAAACATTTCACACGTGGCTGTGCTAATTCCTTTAACGTTGTTATTACCGAAAATAACATTGCAACCTCTTTTCAAATTAGCCAAATTTGTCACAGCTCCAGCAAATCAACTTTGACTTTTCAGTCAGACTAGCCTTACTATAACCTTGATATTTATGCGTGCTCTTTTATTGTTATTAGGGAACCTTTTATATTCCACCATATTACCAGCAGATGTACCAGTAACCTCGTTGCTCCTTGGTTTAAATTCCTCCGACAAATCACTATATTTATCTATTGAAGTCTCATCATGTACTCATCCGCATCTTGAAACAAGAATTTCCATACCAATTACTGGGAATCAGCAAATTTGTATTTTGAGTCTCGCAACGTTTCCACATCAACAGTTATATGTATCCATATAACATTTATCTCTTAGAACTATGATCTTCCATTCTGAAATTCTGAAAAGCATCCAGTCTGCGAATTAATACTCTGAATTTTGAAAAGTTGAATGAAGCAACAAAAACTGTAAAACGACCTCAACGGCCAAAAGTTGATGATAAAGAATGGTATGTTGGCAAAGCTCAGAAAAAGTTTGAAACTGAAAAACTGATTGAGCAAACTACGAAGGAGTCTCTGAACAAAACACAAGGACTAAACTTGTACATTAAGAATCCTGATGATTTCGTTTTCGATGAAATCTTTAGCGAATACCTTGCTTCTGACTCCAAACTCTTGCGGACAAATTTTCTTCACCATCCTTCGATATTAGAAATTCCAAGATATCATCATATCTTTCATTATAAATATCCTCCATATTTCTGAAGATATTTTTATAACTACTCTTATCTGAAATCATTAATCTCTTCGTACTATCAGTGTTACATCATATAGAAACTGTTAGTTTCTATATTATGTAAACTTTCGAGCTTAAAATATGAATGTTATTGAAGTAATGTTGGGAACTGATGCATGAGTTAGTATAATATAATGACACTTGATCAATGTGATTATATTACAGTAAGTCATGCTGAGTTTCTAAATGGGACATGATGATTCACAGATTATAACGTCATCATGTGCCATGTTACATGACTTTTACATTTTATCTGATATATAAACATATCAAAAACATATTTTCTTGATAGTTCTATCTTTCTCGGATATTCTGGTAATTTGACGAATCAAGATCGTGCTATTACCATTTCTTTCTTAGAACATTAACTATGTTCATTTCAAAATTCATATCTATGAATTCTGGACCGTTGCTCGCTTTACTAGAGGTCGAGATGATAATAAAAAGGCAAAGAGATCCAAAATATAAGAGAAAATATAAAGCCCAATGACAACACCGAAATTACAAACCGTGGATATCAGTACGTATAGCAATATAAAGACACGGGAGGATTATAAATACAATAATCCCTAGAGCATAATAGAAATAAACAGATTCTTCAGATGGAAGTTGGAAAAGAGGAACGATCATTGCTATAGTTAGAATAAGAACAAGGATCAGAACAGGGTTAAGCAATTTCATAAATCTTTTGAATTTGGGAATTGAGTATAGAAGTGGTGAAAACTGATGGAACGGAAAAGGTAAGTTTATAAAGGAAATATCAGACGTAGTAATCGGGACAGATCATCGCATTTAATTAAGGAGATCCTAATTTCCTTAAATCTTGAAGAATCGGATCTTATAGATTTCCAAGATTTTCTTTAAATCCCTTAAATTCTGGAAAATCAACAATGACTACATCACTGGTTAAGACAAACTTGCATTTACTCATTTCACTCTTTTGTGATAGCTTCATTCGTGCTCTTCGATTAATCGAATTATTTTATCTGTATTATTCAATAATGATAAAACTCTATTTATCAGCTCATATTCGTCAGGAAAACATATTTATTGTTAGCCATGAGGACCTCACTCAAATTTCGGGACGAAATTTCTCTAACGGGTAGGTACTGTGACGACCCGAGAATTTCCGACTAAATTTAAACTTAATCTTTATATGATTTCGATACGATAAGCAAAGTATGTAATGTTGAGTCTAGAAAATTTTGAAACAATGTTCATATATTCAATTGATATTCGACTGTTTCCGATGATTCACGAACCATTGCTTGTAAATATGTGGTTATATATAAATATGTGTATATATAAATATATGTATAATATATATAATAACATGAACATTAATAAACTATTATATATATTTATTGTTATAAATAAATATGTACAATAAAATACATTGTAATAAAAACTATTATTTTATATGTATATTTCTTGTATATATATTGTAATATTTAATTTAATCATTTAATATATATTTATGTGAATAGTAAATTTTGTTATTTAAAACTGTTTATATATATACATAGTGTATATTAAATATAATTAATTTTGAGCTTAAATGGTAAATGTCTGTAACTTTCGGTTGACGTTTAATTATTTTAAAATAGGTCTATTATATATATAAGAAGTTTTAAAATAAATGTTGTTCCAAAATTTGATTAAAAAGACAATAGTTTTGATAAATATTTTTTTACCATTTCATTCTAAGTTTTTGTACTCCGTAAATATAAATTGGAACAGAAAATAAATAATTTTCGAACCTTTTTGATCAGGTTTCAAACAGGTAATGAGTGAAATAATTAAATATATTTAATCTAAAAATTTGGGATTTTTAGGAACACTTTTATACATTAATTGTTTAGCAGTGGACACGATATTATTCTGTGAGTTAAAAGTGTCGGTAGCAAACATCCAAATTAACTCACGGGTTATTATATGATTCCTTTTACATGTCAAGTAGGATTTTTTTTTATTTTTATTTCTTACACTTTTCCTTATATACACGTACAAACATATGCATCATGATCAACCCATCTTTCTTATGATCAACCCATCTTTCTTCTTTCTTATTATTTTCTGTCAACCTCACCATACCACAACCACTGTCTCCCTCATACAAATACCACCGATCACCCATGACCACCTACGGCCACCCTCACGACATCCACTCTCTCTCATCTCCTCTCTCTCTCTCGTTGTCCTTGTTTGTAACCGAGAACGATTAACATCATCACTAATGCTACAGTTCTGGGTTCTCCATTTTGGATGAAGAACCACCTCAAACAACAAACACCACTTTGTTTATCGTTGTGTTCATAACAGTAGCATGGTGCATAACTATGAGCATTATTAACGTCCGTTAATATCCGTTGTTATCAACAAACAAGTCCACCAAACCAACATCTTGAACCATTACTATCTGTTTGGTTGTTGCAACTTTTGACAAACGAAAACCACCAGGATCAAATTGCTTCTATCTTCATTTTTCTATTCGAATTCTAATAACATCCAAAAACCATCTTATTATTTTATAAAAACTATTTTGCCAAACATCATCCCATGTTCACCATCTTCAAATCAACCACCACAGACGCCACCATCATAAACCCATTAAAACAATCACCATCCATCGCCTAAAACCGCCACCTGCCACCTTCCAACATCACTGAACCACCCCGTTCCTGTTTTTGTTCCTGATTCAAATGCTACGGTTTAACTACAACTACGGCTGCACTCTCCTATTTTCGTTTATATGTGTTATCGAAACCCACTTAATTTATACAATCTGATTGCTGCAACCTTCATGATGTTCGAACCTCTTTTGGTTTTACTGTAGCAACTGCAGCTACGCTATTTTTTTCTTTTGTTTCCATTCGAGAACCACCCCAATCCCATCACAAATTACTGCTGTAAGTTTCTGTTTATGTTCCTATTAAATGACGAGGAAGATGATGGATAATAACGGTAATGATGAAGTTGATAAAACGGAATAAACGATGATGATGATGTAATTATGATAAGAGCAGGCGTTTTTTTATTATTTGTTTTCTGCTGGTTGGATTATATCCTTGCAAACGAGATTGTAGTCCATAAAATTCAGAATTTAAGCGGGCTTAGTATTTAATGTTGGGCTAATGTTGGGCCGAATTGAAACTGGGCTTCATGAACTAACTGTTGGATTGGTTAAATAAATTTTTAATCCGGGTTATAATAGATAAAACAAAATAGACGAATGGTTAGGGTGTTGTGTTGTTGAACAAGAGGTCGTGGGTTCGAGCCCTGTCAAAGACAATTATTTTCTTTTTGGAGCTTTTTCATGTGAGGTAGTATTATTATTACTCTTATTATTATTATTATTATTATTATTATTATTATTATTATTATTATTATTATTATTATTATTATTATGGTTATGACTTATGATTATTATTAACATTACGATTTCATTATTATCATTAATATGAGTATTATGATTAATATTATCATTATTATTAATAATATGATTATCATTATTAGTATTGTTATTATTAAAATTATTATTATCACAACTATATTATTATTATTATTATCACTTTTACTACTAGTAATATTATTATTATTATTACAACTATATTATTTTTATCAATATCATTATTAGTATTATCATCATTATTTTAGTATTATCATAATTATTATTTTAAATAAAAGATATCAATATAAAAAAATATAATTATTACATATATCATAAAACTATCTAATTTACTATTTTAATATAAAAGTAACATGTAGATATATATAGCATTTAAAAATAACAAATATATTATAATAAATAATAAATTATATAATTAATATATATAAACTGGTTTGATTATTATTACATGTTAATTATACGTTTTAATATATATAACTAATATAGGTTCGTAAATTCGAGGCCAACTCTGCATTGTTTAGTACCGTCGTATGCATATTTTTACTACAAAATATTGTATTGTGAGTTCATTTGCTCCCTTTTTACTCATTACATTTTGGGCTGAGAATACATGCAAATATTTTATTAACTGTTTTACAATATTTATATGCGTGAGTTCATTTGATTCCCTTTTACTCTTTATATTTTTGGGACTGAGAATACATGCGCTATTTTTATAACTGCTTTATTAAATGCTTTTGAAATATATTTTGAACTGCTAATACATGAAATGCTTTTATAAATGTTTGACGAGATAGACACAAGCAAAACATTCCTCGAATGAATTATTATGCAGATAGAAGTTCTGCGGATTATTGTTGAATTATGTGGACATGATAATTGCCACCATTGAATTATGTGAACATGATAATTGCCACCATTGAATTACGTGGACATGATAATTGCCACCATTGAATTATGTGGACATGATAATTGCCACTAATTGATATGAATGTTATGTATCGAGAGAATGATTTTATACACAGGTTATGTGTATGTTATTTTTGTGCACGAGATATGTGTACGGTTACTAAGATTTATGAAAGATGATTTCGTACACGAGAAAGCTGTACTGTATTTAAAAAATATTGCATGTACATTACAGGTGGGTATAGGATTCGGGCCCATTTGTACCATGCAGGATTTAAATTTTGTGGTCTATCAAAATGATGAATTTTATTGTTTTAAACTTATGAACTCACCAACCTTTTGGTTGACACTTTAAAGCATGTTTATTCTCAGGTATGAAAGAAATCTTCCGCTGTGCATTTGCTTATATTACATGGAGTCGTTCATGGCATATAGAGGTCCATTCATCGCAATGGTACCAGATGTTATTGTATTCGTCCAAGAGGATTTGGACGGGGTATGACAAACAATCGACAATTTGGCAGCAGATTTGGGGTTTAATTATGGTGAAGGTTTTGGAAAGACTTGAGGGTTTTTATAGGGATGTTGGTTTCCTAATTGCACTCTATTACTTGGTGATCAAGATCAAAAATTTGTATTAGTCTTGGATTAAGAAAGCTTAGAGATCAAGACTATTTCCTATTATTTCTAGTTTGGCCGATTATTATTAGTAAATATATTTGTTTTATTTTTTTTATTTACACGGCATTCCTATTATTTATTTATGTATTTTACATTTTTTATTATTATTAATATTATTAATATTAGGGTTACATTTTATTTAATTACATTTTATTTATTTACTAACCCCTAACTTTTATTAATTCTTATTAAGTTCATATTAGTTAATATAAATTCTTATTTGTTTGGATCTTATAAATATTGTCACATTTTAATTAGTACATATAATCTATATAAAAATAAAAACACAGAAATACATAAACTTTATATTAACAGAAGGTATCGATCAAAAGTTACTATTTAATCAAAGTTGTTAAACAAAGTTTACGAGTACATAATGTCCTATTAATGGAACAATAATAACAGAAATGAAAATTTTGAGGGTCGTCATAGTATCTCCCCGTTAATAAAAACTTCATCCCGAAGTTTTAGGTGGACTTCTCGGATGCATCTGCGGTTGAGAAGAGATGGGGATATTTCCGTCTCATTTGGTCTTCACGTTCCCAGGTATACTCGGGGCCTCGTCGCGAATTCCAACGGACTTTAACAATAGGTATAGTGCTTTGTTTCAAGCGTTTTTCAGTTTGATCAACGGCCTCAATTGGTTCTTCTATGAAGTGCATCTTATCATCAATGTGAATGTCATCCAAAGGAATAACGAGTGTGTCATCAGCAAGACACTTTTTCAAATTTAAGACGTGAAACACGTCGTGTACCTTACTAAGCTCGGCAGGTAGTTCTAATCGATAAGCCACGGGACCAATTCTTTCGATAATCATGAAAGGTCCAACAAAACGCGGACTTAGTTTGCTTCGTTTACCAAAACGAATGATGCCTTTCCAAGGGGATACTTTCAACATGACTTTATCAACAACTTAGAATTCTAAATCTTTCCGACGAATATCAGCATAACTCTTTTATCGGCTACGGGCAGTTTCTAATCGTTTCTTAATCTGAACGATCTTTTCGGTACTTTCATGAATGATTTTTGGACCAGTTAATTGTCTATCCTCTAGTTCATCCCAGCACAGTGGAGATCTACATTTTCGTAGGCTTCGAAAGGTGCAGCCTTAATACTTGAATGATAACTGTTGTTGTAAGAAAATTCAGCCAAAGGCAAGTGTCTATCCCAACCTTTGCCAAAATTGATAACACAAGCACGAAGCATATCTTTCAATGTTTGAATGGTTCGTTCACTTTGACCATCGGTTTGCGGATGATAAGCAGTACTCATGTCGAGTTGGGTTCCAAGAGCAGATTGTAAAGTTTTCCAAAATCTAGAGATAAATCGACTGTCGCGGTTGATAATGCTAAAAACGAACATATAATTCATAGCATTATTCCTCAAGAAAGACAAGCTTTTAATTGCAATTGTTCTATTTACAAGTGATATTCGTTTAAATAATAAAAGGTGAAGACAAAAGACAGATACGACGAATTGAAGACGCAAACGACCAAAAAGCTCAAAAGTACAAAAGACAATCAAAAAGGTTCCAATTATTGATAAGAAACGTCTCGAAATTACAAGAGTACAAGATTCAAAACGCAAAGTACAAGATATTAAATTATACGCAAGGACGTTCGAAAATCCGGAACCGGGGCATGAGTCAACTCTCAACGCTCGACGCAACGGACTAAAAATTACAAATCAACTATGCACATAAATATAATATAATATTTAAATAATTCTTATAATTATTTAATATATTATATATATTTATAAATCCGTCGGCAAGAAAGACTCCAAAGTATCTGAGCTGTAATTTCAAACTCCGCGACTCGCGGAGTTTGAAGGCAAAATATGCCGCGAGTCGCGGAGCCCCAAAAGTCAAAAATCCCTATAAAAGCAAACGAATTCTGATCGCAAATCATCATCTTTTTCTTCTTCTCCTCATACGTAAAATATATATATATATTTATAATTTATATTTTAATTTTAATTATAATTCTAATAATAAGGGTATGTTAGCGAATGTTGTAAGGGTGTAAGTCGAAATTCTGTCCGTGTAACGCTACGCTATTTTTAATCATTGTAAGTTATGTTCAACCTTTTTACATTAATGTCTCGTAGCTAAGTTATTATTATGCTTATTTAAAATGAAGTAATCATGATGTTGGGCTAATTACTAAAATTGGGTAATTGGGCTTTGTACCATAATTGGGGTTTGGACAAAAGAACGACACTTGTGGAAATTAGACTATGGGCTATTAATGGGCTTTATATTTGTTTAACTAAATGATAGTTTGTTAATGTTAATATAAAGATTTACAATTGGGCGGCCCTATAAATTACCATATACACTCGATCGGACACGATGGGCGGGATATTTATATGTACGAATAATCGTTCATTTAACCGGACACGGGAATGGATTAATAGTCACTAGAATAATTAAAACAGGGGTGAAATTATGTACAAGGACACTTGGTATAATTGATAACAAAATATTAAAACCTTGGGTTACACTCAGCCGACATCCTGGTGTAATTATTAAACAAAGTATTAAAATCTTGTTACAGTTTAAGTCCCCAATTAGTTGGAATATTTAACGTTGGGTATAAGGATAATTTGACGAGGATACTCGCACTTTATATTTATGACTGATGGACTGTTATGGACAAAAACCAGACGGACATATTAAATAATCCAGGACAAAGGACAATTAACCCATGGGCATAAAACTAAAATCAACACGTCAAACATCATGATTACGGAAGTTTAAATAAGCATAATTCTTTTATTTCATATTTAATTTCCTTTATTTTATATTTAATTGCACTTCTAATTATCGCATTTTTATTGTTATTGTATTTAATTGCACTTTTAATTATCGTACTTTTTAATTATCGCAAGTTTATTTTATCGCACTTTTATTATTCGCAATTTCATTATCGTTATTTACTTTATGCTTTAATTTAAGTCTTGTATTCATTTTTAATATTTTACATTTGGTTTTAACTGCGACTAAAGTTTTAAAATCGACAAACCGGTCATTAAACGGTAAAAAACCCCCTTTATAATAATATTACTTATATATATATATTTGTATTTTTATAAAAGTAAACTAATATAGCGTTAAGCTTTGTTTAAAAAGATTCCCTGTGGAACGAACCGGACTTACTAAAAACTACATTACTGTACGATTAGGTACACTGCCTATAAGTGTTGTAGCAAGGTTTAAGTATATCCGTTCTCTAAATAAATAAATATCTTGTGTAAAATTGTATCGTATTTAATAGTATTTTCTGCTAAAATTAATAACTATTTTATACCACTCCGCTACCACATCAGCGGTTAGAGATGATTGAAATAGGGACTCCATGACGTGAGACAATCTCTTTGATATAAAGTTGTGAAAATTTCTCCATCTTGTCGGTTTCTTTGATCGGTAAGAAGTGTGCAGATTTAGTAAGACGATCCACTATTGAAATGACCCGTCCTAATCCATAAGGACGAATACAATAACATATGATTACATCGCGAGGTATTTGACCTCTAAATGATACATTTTACAAACATTGCATCGTTTTTTTAAAAGACTAACTTTCATTACATCGAAAGTTGACAGGCATGCATACCATTTCATAATATATCAAACTATCAATGACTTAATAATAATCTTGTTGAACTCAATGACTCGAATGCAACATCTTTTGAAATATGTCATGAATGACTCCAAGTAATATCTCTAAAATGAGCAAATGTACAGCGGAAGATTTCTTTCATACCGGAGAATAAACATGCTTTCAAGTGTCAACCAAAAGGTTGGTGAGTTCATAGGTTTATCATAAGCAATAAAATTCATCATTTTGATAGACCACAAGATTTAAATACAGTACACCTATCTCATGTACAAAACCATTTTTCATAATACTTAGCAGAGTAGGTTCGTATCATTTTCTCCCCCGTAGGTTGCCTCACGATTTTTAAATAACCGTACACATATCTCTTGCACAAAAATAATACACATAACCTGTGTATAAAAATCATTCTCTCGATACATAACATTCAATTTGATTTCATTGCTCAACATAGTAACCGACCTTAACATATAATGCGCATATATAATATCCTCAAAACAGAACCTCTCGTCTGTATAATATATAAACTTCGAAGTACTAAACACCACGCCCACTAGCCCTTCCGTCTAGTGAATATTCTGGGTGGGGGTGTTAAACCTGGTAGCTACCTTTAGGATTTGCGTGAATTAGGGCCATACCCGATTCTAATTCTTAGGTTACCAAGCAATAATAATCAGGAGAAAAATATTCACATCAATTGGTGGCAATTATCATGTCCAGATAATTCAATAATAATCCACAGAACTTCTGTCTGCATAATAATTCATTTGAGGAATGTTTTGCTTGTGTCTATCTCGTCAAACATTTATAAAAGCATTTCATGTATTCGCAGTTCAAAAATATATTTTAAAAGCATTTAATAAAGCAGTTGTAAATAAAGCGCATGTATTCTCAGTCCCAAAAATGTAAAGAGTAAAAGGGAATCAAATGAACTCACAATACAATATTTTGTAGTAAAAATATTCATTTAATTGAACTGAACAATGCAATGTTGGCCTCGGATTCACGAACCTATATCAAGTATATATATTAACACATATAATCACAACCAAACAAGTTTTTATATATTTTAATTATATAATATATTACTTATTTATTTTAATAATATTTTTGTTATTTCAAATGTTATATCTATAGATATATGTTATATTGTAAATATATATATATATATATATATATATATATATATATATATATATATATATATATATATATATACATATAATTTAATTAATTTTATATTAATATAAATAATAATATATTAGTTAATATATTAAAACATATTATTATGTAATATTCGTATACTTGTAATATATAAATATCATTTATTTGTTTAAATAATAATAATAATAATAATAATAATAATAATAATAATAATAATAATAATAATAATAATAATAATAATAATAATAATAATAATAATAATAATAATAGTAATATTGTAAAAATAATAATATAGTTCTTATAATAATAATAATGTTACTAGTAATAGTAAAAATGATAGTAATGATAATAATGTTAATAATAATATTAATGTTAAAATTTATAATAATAATAATAATAATAATAATAATAATAATAATAATAATAATAGTGATGATAATAATAATTATAATATTCATAAAATTAATATTTATAATCATTTTCATAAAAATAATAATAAAGATAATAATGATAAAAATAATGATAATTCTAATAATAATACTAATGTTAGTTTTTTTTTAAGGAAAATTTTAATAGTGACGATAATACTAATACTTATCTTTAATAATAATAATGATGTGATAATAATAATATCGATAATAATAAAAGTAATAATAATAATGATGACAATAATAATAATGGTAATAGTAATACTACCTCTTAGAAGTAGTCCTTAAAAAAAAACCCAAGTCCGGGTTTGAATCTGCGACGTCCCGCTAACCCGAAAACAATCCTAACCATTACGCCATTGGTGTTTTTCTAAAATAAACACTATCTTAACTTCTTTTAACCCTTTTCTGTCACTTCCTCTTCTTCCTAAAATTAACCTAATTCACCTTAATCATAATATCAACATGATCGTCCTATCATCATCTTATCATTATCCTTCATCATCATATCCTTATCATAACATCATCGTACATCGTAGTACATCATTATCTTTATTTTTTTTTATCATCCTCATGGAACCTTGCCATCATAATATCCATCATTATCATCAATTTCCTCATGACACCCTCATCATCTACATAATATCATATCTATGATAATCATAATCATAATTATAACTACATCATCATCATTATGTGCTCCTCCATAACCACAACAAATCGTTATCATACATCATACTTCATCATCGATTTGTTTATTATGCAACCCGTCATATTCTCCATAATCATAATAGGTAACTAACCGGCCCAACAACAGCCTCTTTGTTAACCCAATTACAATACCTAACGGAGGCCCAAAGAGAAAAATAGAATTAAGATGGCCCAACAACAATTTCGGTAGTTATCAACCAGCAAAAAAAATCTATACGCGTTCTATTGTTTTTTTTTTTTAATATAAACAAAGATCAAGTGGAAAGTGGGTGTCGGCCACAATGTGCTGCTTGTTTCTCTAGTATGTGATATATATATATATATATATATATATATATATATATATATATATATATATATATATATATATATATATATATATATATATATATATAATCTCCAAGTTGTCGAATTAATATACTATAAAATTGAACTTAACATACTCCTTTCATTCAATGAAGTGTTCAAGTGAAGGTTTGATGACGTTTTTCTCGAACAGAAACAGGTACATAATAGCAGCAAGTGATGGGGGTTTGGTGAAGATCACGATTTGTTATGGTTCGTGTGGTGGATTGATGGTTGAACACAAAAACGTATTGCAACGATAATGGAACCGTAATAGTAAATAAGGTGGTGAAGTATCGTTAAAATCAAGTACCTCAATGTTAGCGTTGGAAACTTGGGTTTCATCGTCATAGACCGGTGCCAGTTTGGAGTGATGGTTTTAATGGATTTGCTCGACATAAGAGAAACAACCCAAGTGGGTGTTTGGTTTAATATGATGAAGTTGGTGATTGTTATGGTATCATTATGATGATAGTGGTGCGAATGTGATTGTCTCGGATTGATTCTTTATTCAATAGAAAAGAAAATAATCAATAGTTAACTCGATGGTGATGATGATTAATTGGTTTATGGTAGTAGTGGGAGATTGAGGGTGAAGGTGGTTCACATAGGGTGGTTGAATCGAATCAAGATGAAAGAACAACAACAACAAAAAATAATAAGTGGGTTTGAGTGGCAACGGGTGTGGTGATTTGTTACGGTGTTAGGTTGGTGGTTTATAGTTACAATCGAAAGTAGTAGCACTCAAGTGACAGTAGTTGTGATCAATTTGATGTTAGTTGTTTTGGTGAAAGTTGTAGGGTGAGTTAGTGTTGATTGCAAGTTTGTTTTTGTAAGTATAAGTTGTTAGTATATAGAATTTGATAGCATAATGGTGATGAAACTTGAGTTTGACAGGAAACAAGAAAAGAGATTGTGGGGTCTTTCGCAACAGCAAACGAATATCAATCAAACAAATGGGTTTTTGTTATGTGAATTATTCAATGTATTATCATGTATATAATATTCGGTTGTTGAACTGAATTCCAAAAAGAAAACAGAATTCGATTAATAATAATATAATAATAATTATAATAATCAAATGAAATTAAAACGTGCAATAAGTTAGCCGTCGTCTACTATTTCAATTACGGACTGAAATTCGTACTCCGTTGATAATCGTTGGCAGATAAAAGTATTCAGAAAAATCCAAAATTTTTACGTTAAATATCTTTATTTATTTCAGTCATTATGGTATAGAATTCGATCATAAATTTATTAAATAAAAATTACATCGACTGTCCTGCTCAATTCTGGGTAAAATATAAAAAGTGTTAAAATTTAATAACTAGATCCTAAATACATTTTTAGTAAGCCTAAATTTTATAGAACTCATTTTCGGATCACCGTTTATTTTAAAATCATATAAGTTCGAATTAAACTTCTCTAATTAATAATCGAAACGTCTAACGAGTAATACAATCACTTAATATATATTTTTAATATACTTTTATGTGTATGTAGATATGTTTTAAATAATAATTATTATAATATCTTATTTCATAACAACAACATTCAATATTTCAAATTATACTTCCAATTATTATTTATATATATACACACATATTTATTTACAAATAGTTGTTCGTGAATCATCGGGGATTGTCACAGGGTATATGAATATATGAACATCATTTCAAAATGAAGGTATTTCATATGCCCAAGAGACAAAATTAATTAATGTGGCCAATACGTTATGATCCAAGTCGGGTCATACCCAATAACAAACTATCAACACTTTTATGTATTTGTTTTAACGATAGGATCTTTAAAACTAATACTAAATACTTAGACTTTGAAATTGGTTTTCTAAAGTGAAATGCTAGAAATAATTATATGGATAATTATTTATATAAGTTTAATTATTTTATTAAACTAACACTTGTGACATATTATTTTATAATGGGTTTATAAATTATATGCACATGTATAAAAAAATGGGTGGAAGATATATGCATGTTTAAGGAAGTAATAAAAAAAAAAAAAGGGGAAAAGGGGGGTAAAAATGGCGGCCTCTTTTGGGGTATCCAAGGAGCCATTTTACCTTGGTTCACTCCTTGTTATTATTACTTGATGCATGCATTTGGTTCACCCAATACACACATTCATTCTAGCATTTTCAAACTTGCAAAATCTCTCTTCTTTTCTCTCTACCTTGGCCAAAATTTTGGGAGGTTCCAAAGGGTTTTTGGTTGATCTTGCAAGTGTTCTAAGTGTCCTAAATCCTAACCAAGAAGAAGGGTGTTGATACTAAGGTTTGTGGGTATTATCTCTTGAGGTTTCAAGTTAGAAACTAGCTTCACTTCATCATCTTCATCTTGTTACTTCTACCTCCCTTTGGAGAAGGTATAAACCCTAACTAGCTTCTATTTACATTTTAGTATATTGTACAAGACTAGATCTATGAAATGGAATACATTTTAAAAGGGTTAAAATACACATGTTCTTAAGATGAAAATTGCTTCCGCTTGCTATATACATATACACGAATTCATATACATACATAAATGGGTTTTGTGACTTGTTTACATGTGGTATTCCATCACAAAATTTTCAAGACTCAACATTACGGACTTTGCTTATTGGTGATGTAGCGTGAGGGTACGAAATATTATTATTTTTAATACAAAATACTACAAAATATGACACAAGTTTTATTAATTTACGGATGGAATATACCTAAACCTTGCTACAACACTATAGGCAGTGTACCTAATCGTAGAGTAGTGTAGTTTTTAGTAAGTCCGGTTCGTTCCACAGGGAGCTGGTGATACTTACTATATTTTTAACTATATTTATACAAAATATATATAATTATATAAGTAGTAATATTATTATAAAAGGGGGGTTTTTACCGTTTATTGACCGGTTTGTCGATTTTATATTTTTAAGCGTAAAGATAACTGACGATAATTAAAGTGCGTAAAATAATGACAATAAATAAAATGACAGTAAATAAAATTGCGAGTAATAAAATGACAGTAAATAAAGATACGATGAGAAATATAATAAAAGAATTATGCTTATTTAAACTTCCGTAATCATGATGTTTGACGTGTTGATTTTAATTTATTACCATGGGTTAATTGTCCTTTGTCCTGGTTTATTTGATACGTCTATCTGGTTTTTGTCCATAATAGTCCATCGGTTATAAATATAAAGTGCGAGTATCCTCGTCAAATTACCCTTATACCCGAAGTCAAATATTCCAACTGATTAAGGATTTAAACTGTGACGCAGTTATCACTTCTGTCAACAATTACACCAGTTATCACTGTATGTAATCCACCCCTGTTTTAATTAGTTTATGAATATTAATTCATCCACTTGATCAGAATGAATAATCAATTACCCAACCCAATTGATTAATTAAATGATTATAACAGATTCCATATCACTAAATAGGACAACCATAATCATTATTAATTATTAGGTTAATTAATTTGAAGATAGGTTCGACAGACTCCAATGAGTTGTCACTCAATTAGACAATACCCCCCATCTATTAATAGTCAATAGTTCAATTTCCACAAGTGTCGGTCTTTTGCCCAAACCTTAATTATGGTCCAAAGTTCAATAACCCCTTCTTAATATTTTAGCCCAACATCACGATTACTTCGGCTCAAATAAGCATAATAATAACTTAGTTACGATACATTAATATAAAAAGGTTGAACATAACTTACAATGATTAAAAATAGCGTAGCGTTACATGGACAGAATTTCGACTTACACACTCAAACGATCTCTATCATAAATCTTATTATTATCATAATTTAAAATTAAAATTAAGATTATTGTTATATCTTATTACATTAACATTATGATAGAGATTTTTAGATATTGATATTGATAATAGATTTTTAGGATAGAAAAAGGGATGCCTAAAATACATCGACAATCATCGCCTTTTATAGGCAAAATATGAAATTGAATTTTCATTTACGACCCCTGAACTATGCTAAATTAACAACTTTTTATTATTTAATATTATTCTTATTATGAATTATTTAAATATTATATTTTATTCTTGTGCATAGTTGACTCGTAATTTTTACACCGTTGCGTCGAGCGTTGAGAGTTGACTCATGTCCCGGTTCCGGATTTTCGAACGTCCTTGCGTACTATTTTATATCGTGTACTTTGCGTTTTGTAACTTGTACTCTTGTCATTTTTAGACGTTCTTCATCAATAATTTGAACCTTTTTAATTGTATCTTGTACATTTGAGCTTTTTGGACGTTTTGGTCTTTCAAATCTTTGTTTTTGTCTTTAAATCTTCATTTTCGAGCGATTTGCGTCTTTCGTCTTCGCACTTATTTATTTAACTATTACAACTAAAAATAAGGAAATTACATTTAAAAACTTTACATATTGGAACGATATTGCTACTAAATATATGTTCATTTGGAGCACTATCAAATATCCCCTCACTTGAGCGTTGCTTGTCCTCAAGCAATACAGAACTTGAAATAAAAACATACATGAATCACTTTTTTATTCATCACACTTTGTACATCAGTGATTTTGATATAGCGGTATAAACAATGACAGTAATGATGGTTAAAGGTGGGTGTGTCATCCACAGTTGCCTCGGGTTTAGGTCAACGACACTTGCAATCAAATAGCCGATTTACTTTCGGTTTCCAAAGCAAAGTGCACATTTGAAAGGTGGTTTACAGTCCCACATGACTATTAAAATGTAGATCCTTAAGGAAATTGGATCTTTATGAAAACATTTGATCTTTTTGAAATTTAATCTAGCTTTTACCCTAGATAAGTTTTCTGGAATAACCCTTCACCGGTGTTTGCAAAATATTTTTGTGGGTTGTGTGGGTTTCAGATTTGAAAATTTTAGCTCAACACTTGTGGTTTTGTGTTACCCACTTGCTAACCTTGTATTAGGAAAGCAACACGTCCAGTTTACTTGTCCCGTATATTACCTTTTGGCAAACTACCGTCCGGTTGTAAAGGAAAGCGATGAACAAGAAACTGTTAAGGCAATGTCTAATGACATGCATTTGTTTATGGTCTTTTTAACGTGTCGGATGCTAGTACTATCCTTGGTATGAGCAATAGTAAAGATCATCCTATAATTTTTCAGTCTGGCACAAGGTCCTGTCTCCGACCATGCTATGCAACCACCGTTCTTACGGTTGACACCCGATTTGGTTCAGGTGACCTAATGAATTCTGTTGAATTCCCAGGATTTTACGTTCAATGGTAATGAACGCATTGAAAATGGATTTTCAGAAAACAAATCGGTTTTAATTTTGATCAAAATATTTTCTCGTTCAAGCTCGAGTTTAGATATCATTGAATTCCATGAGTTTGAATTCTCAATCTTTAAGGTCAATCTCAAGGATTGAGTAATATCAGGCTTAAAAGCTGATTTTTAATCTTTAAGGAGATTATCCTTTCTGGGGATCTGATTCATTAGTCTTATCAAGCTAATTTGCACGGTGCCCCCCCATTGTACGAGATAAATCCTTCTCATGGTTAGGATAAATCTGACCACTTGGCGACCCTGTTTGATGCTGAGGTCCGTGGATTTCCTGCTGATTTTAGAGATGACTTTTCTAGATTTTTCGTCAACCTACAGCTGGTCTGGACGACAACTTCATGACCTAAATCAAGAAGCGCGTGTCTTTTTCGGAAGACTTTACTTCCTTCTAATGATGGAATTGATTCATCGTGTAGATCCATCTCTTCTTTTCTTTCATCGGGTAAAACAGTTGATTATCGTCCAAAACAAAAGTATTTTCAATTGTTTGTACAAAAATATGTGATATATTTTGAATAACTTGGTAGAGTTTTCACACACTTGGCTTTTATTTATGTTTTTCTTTGCCTTTTTCTCCTCTATTCCATTCTTAAATGAATTCTAACATTTTGGTTGTTTCTCAATTTATGTCCTTTCCGAGATAACGATAATTTCGGCATTAACACCTAGTTTTCATCGTTCATAAATATGTATAAACATGATTTTGACTTCATTTAATTGAAAATTTTTTAAATTTTCACAAAATTTGGCAAATAAACCAAGTATAAACCCGAGAGAATTTATAACCCTTCCCCACACTTGAGATCATGCAATGCCCTCATTTGCATGAAATCAGACTATAATTATAAATTCATGAGGGTGATTAGTGTAGAAAAGTGATTAAAAATACCGAATTTGTAATTACAAAGCTCGTTGAATGATTGATGGCGCCTCATCGTTCATTCCTTCATTTGTTATATCACATTTGTTGTTTTGTGTCTTGTCGTCAAAATTAGTACCTTTTGCTGAACTTAATGACAGTCTTTGAAAGTGCACTGTTTTACCCTGTTTTGTACATAATAAAATACAAACATACATATACATATTTTTGAAGTTTGGTATATTACCCTACTTTCAAAAATTTATAATATTTAATATTTTTTGGCATACTTTAAATCAATAAAATTAAAAATAATGATAACAAAATTTGTCGTCCCGCCCTCGGGTAAAGCAATTTCGGCTTAATGACCTAGTCTTCAACTCACGACGAATTTTAGAAATCATTTTTTCAACTTAATGAATTAAAGTAAATTTTGTTTTTAAAATCACACAAAAACTTAAATTTGAAAAGCATATTAATTTCATATAAAACCTACAAAACAAAAAAAAATTCAGAATGGGGGAGAAAACTAGTTCTTTAGTGTCTGCTAGCGGAAAAGACCAATCGAATTCCATTCTCGGAACTACACGAGAACAGAACGACTAACTCCAAACAGCATTTTCTTTTTAGAACATTTGAATCTCCCCACACTTAGGTAGCCGTGGTGTCAAAATTGTGATTAACTTCATCGTTAATTTCTCTTGGTCCATAATCAACTTGCATATCCGTGACTTTTTCTTTAAGCCATTGGTCGGATTCCTGTGTAATATCCACAATTTCAACTAGTTTCTCCTTTTCTTTAGGTGATAGATTGGATACTAACCGGTTACATAACTTAAAGTTCCCCTTGGTTCTAGCATCGCGAATCCGTTTAATAAGTTTCTTCATTGAACTATTAATAACGGGATCATTTAATTTCGTATCAACAACGGGGTTCTTTGTTATCAAGTCATCATTAGGCGTTACTTCATTTTCCCCACACTTACGCGTTTTATTATTGTTAAGCACTACCGTTGGAGTTGGTAAAACAACATGGTTCTTACCAATCGTTTTTGCTGATTCAACGGTTTTGGTTGGTGGAGATTTAGACTTTCGAATCATAAAGGTGATAGATTTGTCACCACTACTAAGTGTCATTCTACCGTTTCTTACATCAAAGAACGCCCCGGTGGACGCTAAGAATGGTCGACCTAAAATTAGAGGAATGTTTGGGTCCTCTTCTATGTCAATGACAATGAATTCGACTAGAAAGGTTAAATTGCCTACTTGAACGGGTAGGTTGTCAGCAATTCCAACTGGGTGCTTAATGGTTTGATCAAAGAGTCGAACACTCATATCCGTTGGACTTAACTCACCTACACCTAATCTCTTATATAAGGAAAGAGGCATAACACTTACACTTGCACCTAAATCTGCTAGTGCATCATACATGACACAATCACTAAGTAGACAAGGAACAATAAATTCACCCGGATCACCTACCCTAGGTGGAGGTTTTGGTGGAACTGTCTTCACCGGGTTTATATTTACGGCTTTTGTTTCTTGCACTTTCTTATTCTTTTTCTTCTTCTTCTTTCCAGAGGTATCACAATCTTTATTACCTATCACTTGCTCATACTCAACTCCTTTTCTTGGAAACGGGATGGGTGGTTTGTATGGTGCCACCATTGGCTTTACATACTCGGGTGGTGGTGGTGTAACTTCTTCATTGTTACTCTCATCTAAAACCTTCCCATCTTCTGGTGCTGGTTTTTCAGAATTCGTTGAAACCATATTAACATTCTCATTCCGAGGATTTACTTCAGTATTACTCGGTAGCTTTCCTTGTTCCCTCTCACTCATCATGCTAGCAAGAGTACCTACGTGTTTTTCAAGATTCAAAATGGAAGCTTGTTGAGTTCTTAATGACTGATCAAACCTCTCGTTCGTTTGGGTTTGAGATGTAATGAATTGTGTTTGAGATTCAATCAGCTTTGCCATCATTTCTTCTAGATTTGGCTTTTTCTCTTCGGGTTGTTGTGGTGGTTTATACAAGCTAGGTCTTTGTTGATTGAAAGTGTTGTTTTGAGTCGGTTGGTTATTCGGACCTTGTTGGTTATACCAGTTATTTTTGGGTCCATTTGGATTGTAAAGAATGTTTTGATTTCGATTAAAGTTTAGCTTTGGCGGTTGATAATTATTCTGATAATTATTTTCCGGCCTTTGGTTCATATAGGAAACATTCTCTCGTTGTTCCATCGTTAGTTCAACATTACAATCTTTCAATAAGTGTGGTCCACCGCATTGCTCACAACTGATTCGTATTGCGTGAATATCTTTATTCATCTTTTCCATTCTTCTTTCGAAAGCATCTATTTTTGCGGAAACGGAATCAAAGTCATGGCTAGAATCGGCTCTAGCCGCTTTAGATGAACGAACAATATCTTTTTCTTGGTGCCACTCATGCGAGTGGGAGGCTGTGTTATCAATAATTTTGTAAGCTTCAGTTGCGGTTTTCTTCATAATGGAACCACCAGCTGTTATGTCGATGTCTTTTCGTGTAGCAACGTCTACGCCTTGGTAGAATATTTGTACTATTTGAAAAGTATCTAATCCGTGTTGAGGACATCCTCTCAACATCCTTCCGAATCTTGTCCACGCCTCATATAACGTTTCATTTGGCTTTTGCGCGAACGTAACAATTTCTCCTTGAAGTCTCACGGCTTTAGATGCCGGAAAGAATTGTTTAAGAAATTTTTCAACTAAAACATCCCATGTGTCAATCGCCCCTTCAGGTAACGATTCTAACCAATCTTTGGCTTCTCCCTTTAAAGTCCAGGGAAACAACATGAGATAGATCTGCTCATCTTCCACTTCTCGGATTTTGAATAGTGTACAAATTCTTTTAAACGTACGAAGGTGTTCGTTAGGATCTTCATTCGGTGCACCACTGAATTGGCATTGGTTAGTTACCATGTGTAGAATTTGTCCTTTGATTTCATAATCTGGCGCATTAACTTCTGGCTTAATAATGGCGTGACCTTGGCCCGTGCGTTTAGCCCTCATTCGATCTTCCATACTTAGAGGTTCTAGATTTTCCATGATTGGATTTGTTGTATCCGAATCACTAGAGGATTCTGATTTAACGGTTTGGGGTTCAGGATCTTGGAATTGTCCTTGAATATCTTCCGGATTCTCAATTGTGAGGTCGGGTTCAAAAGATGGATTATCGGAAATTTGAGTTGAAGTTCTTGGTCGACTAGATGATGATTCTAAAGAAAAATCAACGGCGACAATATTGGCTAGATGTCTTGATCGAGTTATAGGTGGTGAACGTATGAAAGGTGGTGAACGTCTTGCTCGGTGCATTCACTGAATATCCTATTAGTTTTTAAAAAGGAAAGAAAAATTATAATAAGTTATCCAATTAATAGACTTTTCTGATTTTGCCCACGTTTCGAATAGCCAAAAGATGCAGCAGAGGGGCAGGATTCGTTTGGTCTCAATATAATTGAGTACTGTTTGGCTCCAATAACCCGGTCCACGTACAAATCCAACTATTACTACGAACCAGAAAATTTTGATGTCTATCAATTTAACCACTTAAAATAAATTTTCGTAATTTTAAGAAATTTAGAGAAGAAGTAGAAAAAAATCTAAGTCCTAAAAACTAGAATGACGAGAAATAAGAGAGAAAAAGAGTGCGCGTCGAAAAGTGTCGAAAAATGAAAAAGACGAAGAGTGGTTTGTAAACACGCGGTTAATCCAACCTTATAACGATCACTATCTTAAAATTAAAGCTACAAATGGAGATCACTAATTGGAATTGTAATTGATACATAGGTAAACGCGTCGAAAAATAAAAATAAGAAAATAGCGCGAAAAATGGCGTCGCAAAATTTTAAAGCACCTAAATCTTAGTCTAAGGAATAAGCACTTAAGGGATTTTACGGCAAAGCCTAAAAATCTAAAAATGAAAATAACTATGGCAAAACTAAACTTAATACTAAAAGTTGCGACTATAATCTAAAAATCTAAAGGTAATAAAAAAAAACTTTTTTTTTTAATTTTTTTTTATTTCGTTTTTTAAGGATTTTAAATTTTTTTTTTTTTAAATTTTTTTTTTTATATAAATTTTTTTTTAAAACTTTTTTTTTTAATTCATTTACTATTCATGAATAGTAAATGAAAAGAAATTAATTAATTTACTATTCACATGAAAGCGATATGATAGAAATTATTAATTACAAGTTACATAATATACCCCTGAAGTATTTAATAAATACGACTTTTTAAAATTTTACGTATCAAATTTTGATTCTAAAATATTATTATATTATTATATTCTATTTCAATATTATTATATTATTATATTCTATTTCAATATTATTATATTATTATATTTTATTTCAATATTATTATAATTAAAAATATAGCGTTTTAGCGCTCCCCGGCAGCGGCGCCAAAAACTTGATGATGTAGCGTGAGGGTACGAAATAGTATTATTTTTAATACAAAATACTACAAAATATGACACAAGTTTTATTAATTTACGGATGGGATATACCTAAACCTTGCTACAACACTATAGGCAGTGTACCTAATCGTAGAGTAGTGTAGTTTTTAGTAAGTCCGGTTCGTTCCACAGGGAGCTGGTGATACTTACTATATTTTTAACTATATTTATACAAAATATATATAATTATATAAGTAGTAATATTATTATAAAAAGGGGGTTTTTACCGTTTAATGACCGGTTTGTCGATTTTATATTTTTAAGCGTAAAGATAACTGACGATAATTAAAGTGCGTAAAATAATGACAATAAATAAAATGACAGTAAATAAAATTGCGAGTAATAAAATGACAGTGAATAAAGATACGATGAGAAATATAATAAAAGAATTATGCTTATTTAAACTTCCGTAATCATGATGTTTGACGTGTTGATTTTAATTTATTACCATGGGTTAATTGTCCTTTGTCCTGGTTTATTTGATACGTCTATCTGGTTTTTGTCCATAATAGTCCATCGGTTATAAATATAAAGTGCGAGTATCCTCGTCAAATTACCCTTATACCCGAAGTCAAATATTCCAACTGATTAAGGATTTAAACTGTGACGCAGTTATCACTTCTGTCAACAATTACACCAGTTATCACTGTATGTAATCCACCCCTGTTTTAATTAGTTTATGAATATTAATTCATCCACTTGATCATAATGAATAATCAATTACCCAACCCAATTGATTAATTAAATGATTATAACAGATTCCATATGAACATCACTAAATAGGACAACCATAATCATTATTAATTATTAGGTTAATTAATTTGAAGATAGGTTCGACAGACTCCAATGAGTTGTCACTCAATTAGACAATACCCCCCATCTATTAATAGTCAATAGTTCAATTTCCACAAGTGTCGGTCTTTTGCCCAAACCTTAATTATGGTCCAAAGTTCAATAACCCCTTCTTAATATTTTAGCCCAACATCACGATTACTTCGGCTCAAATAAGCATAATAATAACTTAGTTACGATACATTAATATAAAAAGGTTGAACATAACTTACAATGATTAAAAATAGAGTAGCGTTACACGGACAGAATTTCGACTTACACACTCAAACGATCTCTATCATAAATCTTATTATTATCATAATTTAAAATTAAAATTAAGATTATTGTTATATCTTATTACATTAACATTATGATAGAGATTTTTAGATATTGATATTGATAATAGATTTTTAGGATAGAAAAAGGGATGCCTAAAATACATCGACAATCATCGCCTTTTATAGGCAAAATATGAAATTGAATTTTCATTTACGACCCCTGAACTATGCTAAATTAACAACTTTTTATTATTTAATATTATTCTTATTATGAATTATTTAAATATTATATTTTATTCTTGTGCATAGTTGACTCGTAATTTTTACACCGTTGCGTCGAGCGTTGAGAGTTGACTCATGTCCCGGTTCCGGATTTTCGAACGTCCTTGCGTACTATTTTATATCGTGTACTTTGCGTTTTGTAACTTGTACTCTTGTCATTTTTAGACGTTCTTCATCAATAATTTGAACCTTTTTAATTGTATCTTGTACATTTGAGCTTTTTGGACGTTTTGGTCTTTCAAATCTTTGTTTTTGTCTTTAAATCTTCATTTTCGAGCGATTTGCGTCTTTCGTCTTCGCACTTATTTATTTAACTATTACAACTAAAAATAAGGAAATTACATTTAAAAACTTTACATATTGGAACGATATTGCTACTAAATATATGTTCATTTGGAGCACTATCACTTATCGTGTCGGAAACATATAAAGATTAAGTTTAAATTTGGTCGGAAATTTCCGGGTCGTCACAGCACCTACCTGTTAAAGAAATTTCGTCCCCGAAATTTGATCGAGATCGTCATGGCTAACAATACGAATGTTTTCATGATGAATAGGAGCTGATAAATAAAGTTTTATTACTGTTGAGTAATATGGATAAGATAATTCGATTACTCGAAAAGTACGAGTGAAGCTATCGTAAAAGAGTGCAAAGAGTAATTGCAAGTTCGTCTTAATCGGTGACGTAATCACGGTTGGTCTCTGGAATTTAAGGGATTTAGAGAAAATCTTTGTAATAAGATTTGGTTCTTCGGTAATTAAGGAAATAGGATCTTCTTTGGTTAAGTACGATAATCTGTTTTGATTGCCCTGTCGAATATTTCACTATAAATCAACCCTCTTCATTTCCTTTATATTTTGGAGTTCCATCCATTTGTTTTCTCTTCCCGACTTTAAGTCAAACGAATTATGGTCCAGAATTCATAGATATGAAATTTCGTATGAACATGACTAATGTTAAAGAGAGAAATTGTAATAGCACAATCTTAATTGGTTAAATTACCAGAATTCAAGAGAAAAGATAGAATTACCAGGAAAATACGTTCTCGATATGTTTGGAGATTAGTTAGAATGTAAGAGTCGTGTAACATGGCACATGATGACGTTATGGTCTGTGAATCATCACGTTCCATTAGAAACTCAGCATGACTTACTCTAATATAATCACGTTGATCAAGTGTCATTATATTATACTAACTTATGCTTCAGTTCTCAACACTACTTCAATAACATTCATATTTTAAACTTGAAGGTTTACAGAATATAGAAAATAAACAGTTTCCTTTCTGATGTAATACAGATAGTGCGAAGAGATAAATGATTTCAGATAAGAATAGTTATGAAAATCTCTTCAGAATATCAAGGATATTTATAATGAAAGATAAGATGATATCTTAGAATTTCTAATATCGATGGATGATGATGAAGATTTGTCCGTAAAAGTGTCGAGTCAGGAGCAAGGTATTCGTTAATGACTTCAGCAGATACTGAATCATTTGGATTCTTTGAAAGCATATTTAGTCTTTGTGATTTATCCACAGTCTCCTTCATAATTTCGCATAATCCGCTTTTTGGTACTAAATTTTCTATCGAGCGTTTCCAACACTCCATTCTTTATCATCAAACTTTCGACTGTTATGGTCGTTTACAGTTTTTGCTGCTTCATCAAAATTTTCAAAATTTGGAGTATTGATTCGTAGATTGAGTGCTTTTCAAAATTTCAAAATGGAAGATCATAATTCTAAGAGATAAAGGTTATATGTATACATATAACTGTTGATGTAGACATGTTGCGAGATATCAAAATACTGATTGCTATTTCCCGGTAATTGGTATGGCAATTTTCCATTACAAGATGCGGATGAGTGTATGATAAGATTTTAATGAACAGATATAATGATTCTTCAGAGAGACTTAAGCCAATGAGTAATGAAGTTGCTGGTAAGTTTACTGCTAATGTGGTGGAATATAAACGGTTCCCCAATAACGATGACGAAAGGTAAACTTATATATCAAGGTTATAATAAGGCTAATCCGAATGAAAGTCAAAGTTGGTTTGCTGGAGCTGTGATAAAATTGACTAATTTGGAGAGGGATTGTAAAGTTATTTTCGGTAAAAATAACGCTAAAGTAATTAGCACAGATACGTGTTAAACGTTTACTCAGGTTCCGAGTGTTTTCAGGTGCATAACTATATGCATCAATCTTTTCTTCCGTAGATGAAGTGCGATTGATTCATCCTCTCGATTGGGGTGTTTTCAAGAATCATGAAAGGTTTGAACGTAGATTGTAATCGTCAAGATACAAATGAGGTTTAGGATGAAATCAAGTGGCAAACTTAAAGAAATGTTTAGTTTCATATGTTATAATTAATATTTTAATTCATTTTAATTATCCAATGTCATTAGTCCACAATTAGTAGTTCAACAATTCATATATAGTTTAATATATAATATTCGAATTAAATAATTACGTATTCGTGACCCATTGTATACATGTCTCAGACTCGATCACAACTCAAAGTATATATATTATTATAGAATCAACCTCAACCCTGTATAGCTAACTCGATCATTACCGCATATAGAGTGTCTATGGTTATTCCAAATAATATATATAGATGCGTCGATATGATATGTCAAAACCTTGTATACGCTATTTAAAGTGCGTAAAATAAATAACAGAAATTAAATAACGATAAATAAAATTGCGATAATTAAAATTGCGATAATTAAATTGCGATAATTAAATGTAATAAGGAATTAACAGTTAGCTAGGAACAGTTAGCTAGGATTTTGTTAGCGTGGTTTCTTAACAAAATTTCTCATAGTTAATTTGTTTGTTTCTAACAAATTTTATTTTTGTCCAATGTTTTCTTCATTATGCCACTTGTTGGATTCTGGTAAGTCAAAATCCAAATATGAAATTGAATGAAAATGGTTATTTTGTGGTGAACGGATTCGTATATCTTGTGGATGTAAGTAGGATAGTAAATGACTGTTGAATCAGATTCGAAGAATGTACAATGTAACTTATTAATGTGAAATCTAAATATTCCTCGGGTATTACCTACCCGTTAAAATATTTTCAGCATTAACAGTTTGTACAAAACAACTTTTAATTACAATCTTTATGAAAACATATATACGTATATATTTTCTTCAGATGTAATCATGGATTTAATGAGTCAATATGATATTAAACTCATTTGATTTACCGTTAGAACAAGAATATATAATCTCTAAAACATTAGAGATTACATAATCGCCATGTCGAACGAAGATAAATGATGTAGAACGTCATGTAGAATGAAGATAATCGATGTAGGACATCATGTAGTATGGTGATTATGCTGGAGGTACAGACTGTGAGTTTGAGGCATGTAGTGTTGAGGCTTGTGCTGCGGATGTTATTGTTGGTGGTACTGGTGTTGCCGGTGCTGTTGCTGAAGCTGGTAGGTTTTGCACCACGTTTTCCAAATTGATTACTCGAGCGCGAAGCTCGTTGACTTCTTCCATTATTCGGGGATGATTGTCGGTTGGAACAAGTGGATGAATAAGGTTTAGAATTGTGGATAGAATATAATCGTGTCGAGCTACTCTAGAAATGAGGCTGAAAATGGTGTTTCGAACAAGTGGATGAACAAGTGCTTCAGGTTCTTCACCAAGAGGTGAATTCGGTTGGTGGAAGGGATCGCCTTCTTCGCGTCTCCATTGATTAAGTCTGCTACAAACTCATCCCCAATTCATCTAGAATAGATGATGGCTAATTGGTTGATCCATTCTGGTCACACTGCTTTCGGATCTTAGGTGAACATCCATGTCGGAATAGCTGTCGGAATCCGAGGGATTTGAACTAGTGATAAGTTCCATTTCATACGATTGAGTAAAGGGTTTTTCAGTATGAAATGATTTTCGAATATCGGATGGTATTCTAATTACATAGAATATCTATATATATAAAACATAAGATTTCGTAGACTACGGAGGAATTTACAGAATATGTCAGGCAAGTCTACAGTAACAGATACGCTAATATATAACTTTTGTCTATACACTATTCATGCAATCAATGCAGTAAGATGTGTCTAGACTGAGAATAGTAAGCAGGTAATTTCCTAAGGAGGATAAGCAGGAAATTTTCGACACGAAATGATAAGCAAAACTATTGACATGCAGACACAGTCGAAGTCCAGACTCACTAATGCATCTAAACAACTATCAGTTAGACACACTAATGTAAGACCTGGTTCGCTAAGACCACCGCTCTGATACCACATGAGACGACCCGTCCTAATCCATAAGGACGAATACAATAATATATGATTACATCGCGAGGTATTTGACCTCTAAATGATACATTTTACAAACATTGCATCGTTTTTTTTAAAAGACTAACTTTCATTACATCGGAAGTTGACAGGCATGCATACCATTTCATAATATATCAAACTATCAATGACTTAATAATAATCTTGTTGAACTCAACGACTCGAATGCAACGTCTTTTGAAATATGCCATGAATGACTCCAAGTAATATCTCTAAAATGAGCAAATGTACACCGGAAGATTTCTTTCATACCTGAGAATAAACATGCTTTCAAGTGTCAACCAAAAGGTTGGTGAGTTTATAGGTTTATCATAAGCAATAAAATACATCATTTTGATAGACCACAAGATTTAAATACAGTACACCTATCTCATGTACAAAACTATTTTTCATAATGCTTAGCAGAGTAGGTTTGTATCCTTTTCTCCCCCGTAGGTTGCCTCGCGATTTTTAAATAACCGTACACATATCTCGTGCACAAAAATAATACACATAACCTGTGTACAAAAATCATTATCTCAATACATAACATTTAATTTGATTTCATTGCTCAACATGGTAACCGACCTTAACATATAATGCTCATATATAATATCCCCCAAATAGAACCTCTCGTCTGTATAATATATAAACTTCGAAGAACTAAACACCAAGCCCATTAGCCCTTCCGTCTAGTGAACATTCTGGGTGGGGGTGTTAAACCCGGTAGCTACCTTTAGGATTTGCGTGAATTAGGGACATACCCGATTCTAATTCTTAGGTTACCAAGCAATAATAATCAGGGGAAAAATATTCACATCAATTGGTGGCAATTATCATATCTAGATAATTCAATAATAATCCACAGAACTTCTGTCTGCATAATAATTCATTCGAGGAATGTTTTGCTTGTGTCTATCTCGTCAAACATTTAAAAAAGCATTTCATGTATTCGCAGTTTAAAAATATATTTCAAAAGCATTTAATAAAGTAGTTGTAAAAACAGCACATGTATTCTCAGTCCCAAAAATGTAAAGAGTAAAAGGGAATCAAATGAATTCACAATACGATATTTTGTAGTAAAAATATTCATTCAATTGAACTGAACAATGCAAGGTTGGCCTCGGATTCACAAACCTATATCAAGTATATATATTAACACATATAATCACAATCAAACAAGTTTTTATATATTTTAATTATATAATATATTACTTATTTATTTTAATAATATTTTTATTATTTCAAATGTTATATATATAGATATATGTTATATTGTAAATATATATATACATATAATTTAATTAATTTTATATTAATATTAATAATAATAATAATAATATATTAGTTAATATATTAAAACATATTATTATGTAATATTAGTATACTTGTAATATATAAATATCATTTGTTTGTTTAAATAATAATAATAATAATAATAATAATAATAATAATAATAATAATAATAATAATAATAATAATAATAATAATAATAATAATAGTAATATTGTTAAAATAATAATATAGTTCTTATAATAATAATAATGTTACTAGTAATAGTAAAAATGATAGTAATGATAATAATGTTAATAATAATAGTAACATCACCATCAGGCCGTAGTATGATATTGTCCGCTTTGGACACAAGCCGATCACCGACGGGCTACCCGCACACGAGTACAACCCCGGATCGCACTTCTACCTCACGGATTTGCTTCTCGGGTAAACACCCTCAAAACGCGTCATACCAGAAGAGGTATCCACACCCTTATAAGGAGTGCTTTTGTTTTCCTCTCCCACCGATGTGGGACGAGTCTGTTACAACTCTCCCCCCCTTCGGGACACTACGTCCCCGCAGTGCACATCGATGCGGGCCCCAGCTCTGATACCATAAGTAACATCACCATCAGGCCGTAGTATGATATTGTCCGCTTTGGACACAAGCCGATCACCGACGGGCTACCCGCACACGAGTACAACCTCGGATCGCACTTCTACCTCACGGATTTGCTTCTCGGGTAAACACCCTCAAAATGCGTCATACCAGAAGAGGTATCCACACCCTTATAAGGAGTGCTTTTGTTTTCCTCTCCCACCGATGTGGGACGAGTCTGTTACAATAATATTAATGTTAAAATTTATAATAATAATAATAGTGATGATAATAATAATTATAATATTCATAAAATTAATATTTATAGTCATTTTCATAAAAATAATAATAAAGATAATAATGATAAAAATAATGATAATTCTAATAATAATACTAATGTTAGTTTTTTTTTTTAAAGGAAAATTTTAATAGTGACGATAATACTAATACTTATCTTTAATAATAATAATAATGATGTGATAATAATAATAATAAAAGTAATAATAATAATGATGACAATAATAATAATAATAATGGTAATAGTAATACTACCTCTTAGAAGTAGTCCTTAAAAAAAACTCCAAGTCCGGGTTTGAACCCGCGACGTCCTGCTAACCCGAAAACAATCCTAGCCATTACACCATTTGTGTTTTTCTGAAATAACCACTATCTTAACTTCTTTTAACCCTTTTCTGTCACTTCCTCTTCTTCCTAAAATTAATTGAATTCACCTTAATCATAATATCAACATGATCGTCCTATCATCCTCTTATCATTATCCTTCATCATCATATCCTTATCATAACATCATCGTACATAGTAGTACATCATTATCTTTATATTTTTTTTATCATCCTCATGGAACCTTGCCATCATAATATCCATCATTATCATCAATTTCCTCATGATACCCTCATCATCTACATAATATCATATCTATCATAATCATAATCATAATTATAACTACATCATCATCATTATGTGCTCCTCCATAACCACAACAAATCGTTATCATACATCATACTTCATTATCGATTTGTTTATTATGCAACCCTTCATATTCTCCATAATCATAATAGGTAACTAACCGGCCCAACAACAGCCTCTTTGTTAACCCAATTACAATACCTAATGGAAGCCCAGAGAGAAAAATAGAATTAAGATGGCCCAACAACAATTTCGGTAGTTATCAACCAGCAAAAAAAATCTATACTCGTTCTATTGTTTTTTTTAATATAAACAAAGATCAAGTGGAAAGTGGGTGTCGGCCACAATATGTTGCTTGTTTCTCTAGTATGTGATATAGTGCCGTATATATATATATATATATATATATATATATATATATATATATATATATATATATATATATATATATATATAATCTCCAAGTTGTCGAATTAATATACTATAAAACTGTGAACTTAACATACTCCTTTCATTCAATGAAGTGTTCAAGTGAAGGTTTGATGACGTTTTTCTCGAACAGAAACAGGTACATAATAGCAGCAAGTGATGGGGGTTTGGTGAAGATCACGATTTGTTATGGTTCGTGTGGTGGATTGATGGTTGAACACAAAAACGTATTGCAACGATAATGGAACTGTAATAGTAAATAAGGTGGTGAAGTATCGTTAAAATTAAGTACCTCAATGTTAGCGTTGGAAACTTGGGTTTCATCGTCATAGACCGGTGTCGGTTTGGAGTGATGGTTTTAATGGATTTGCTCGACATAAGAGAAACAACCCAAGTGGGTGTTCGGTTTAATATGATGAAGTTAGTGATTGTTATGGTATCATTATGATGATAGTGGTGTGAATGTGATTGTCTCAGATTGATTCTTTATTCAATAGAAAAGAAAACAATCAATAGTTAACTCGATGGTGATGATGATTAATTGGTTTATGGTAGTAGTGGGAGATTGAGGGTGAAGGTGGTTCACATAGGGTGGTTGAATCGAATCAAGATGAAAGAACAACAAAAAATAATAATAATAAGTGGGTTTGAGTGGCAACAGGTGTGGTGATTTGTTACGGTGTTGGGTTGGTGGTTTATAGTTACAATCGAAAGTAGTAGCACTCAAACGACAGTATTTGTGATCAATTTGATGTTGGTTGTTTTGGTGAAAGTTGTAGGGTGAGTTAGTGTTGATTGCAAGTTTGTTTTTGTAAGTATAAGTTGTTAGTATATAGAATTTGATAGCATAACGGTGATGAAACTTGAGTTTGACAGGAAACAAGAAAAGAGATTGTGGGGTCTTTGGCAACAGCAAACGAATATCAATCAAACAAATGGGTTTTTGTTATATGAATTATTCAATGTATTATCATGTATATAATATTCGGTTGTTGAACTGAATTCCAAAAAGAAAACAGAATTCGATTAATAATAATAATATAATAATAATTATAATAATCAAATGAAATTAAAACGTGCAATAAGTTAGCCGTCGTCTACTATTTCAATTACGGACTGAAATTCGTACTCCGTTGATAATCGTTGGCGAATAAAAGTATTCATAAAAATCTCAAATTTTTACATTAAATATCTTTATTTATTTCAGTCATTATGGTATAGAATTCGATCATAAATTTATTAAATAAAAATTACATCGACTATCCCGCTCAATTCTGGGTAAAATATAAAAAGTGCTAAAATTTAATAACTAGATCCTAAATACATTTTTTAGTAAGCCTAAATTTTATAGAACTCATTTTTGGATCACCGTTTATTTTAAAATCATATAAGTTCGAATTAAACTTCTCTAATTAATAATCGAAACGTCTAACGAGTAATACAATCACTTAATATATATTTTTAATATACTTTTATGTGTATGTAGATATGTTTTAAATAATAATTATTATAATATCATATTTCATAACAACAACATTCAATATTTAAAATTATACTTCCAATTATTATTTATATATATACACACATATTTATTTACAAATAGTTATTCGTGAATCATCGGGGATTGTCACAGGGTATATGAATATATGAACATCCTTTCAAAATTTTCAAGACTCCACATTACAGATTTTGCTTATCGTGTCGGAAACATATAAATATTAAGTTTAAATTTGGTCGGAAATTTTCGGGTCGTCACAACTATGACCCATATAGTATCATTGCCGTTTGAAGTCTTGGGCAACTTGGTAATGAAATCCATAGTGATACATTCCCACTTCCACTGCGCCGGTTGTTGAAGTAAACCAGACAGCTTTTGATGCTCGGCCTTAACTTTCAAACAAGTAAGGCACTTGCTCACATAATCGGCAATATCGGATTTAAGATTAGGCCACCAATAAAACTCTTTCACATCGTGATACATTTTACTAGAGCCCGGTGAATAGAATACCTAGTCTTATGTGCTTCATCCAAGACTAGTTCTCGAAGATTTCCGAAGATTGGGACCCAGATTCGGTTATTGAAATACCTTATTCCGTTTCCCTTAAGTTCAAGTTGCTTTATGAGACCTTTAAGTCCCTCGAGTTGGACATTCTCTTCCTTTAATGCCTCAAGTTGTGCTTCACGGATTTGAGATGTAAGATTCGTACGAATACGTATATTTAAAGCTCGGACTCGGATCGGTTTGGCACGATCCTTTCTACTAAGGGCATTGGTAACTGCATTCGCCTTACCAGGATGATATTTAAGATCACAGTCGTAGTCATTTAATAACTCGACCCAATGCCTTTGTCTCATGTTCAGTTGCTTCTGGTCAACTATATGTTGAAGACTTTTATGATCGGTAAACACCGTGAATTTAATTCCGTAGAGATAATGTCTCCACATCTTCAATGCGAATACCACAGCTCATAACTCTAGGTCATGTGTGGTATAGTTCTTCTCATGTTTCTTCAATTGTCTAGATTCATAAGCTATAACTTTGTTACTTTGCATTAAGACACATCCGAAACCTTGGTTCGAGGCATCACAGTAGACTACAAAATCGTCGTTGCCATCGGGTAATGATAGAATTGGGGCTGTGGTCTATTTATTCTGTAGAACCTTAAAAGTAGATTCCTGTTCTTCGGACCACTCAAACTTATTCCCCTTGTGAGTTAGCTTAGTGATAGGTTTGGCTAGAATTGAGAAATCTTTGATAAATCTTCGGTAATAACCAGCAAGTCCCAAAAATTGGCGAATATGTTTCGCACTCTTAGGCATTTCCCAGTTTCGAATAGCAGTGATTTTCACCGGATCGACATGTATTCCTTCACTATCAACTACATGTCCGAGAAATTGTACGGTTTGTAACCAAAATTCACATTTGAAGAACTTGGCATACAGTTGTGTTGGAATTTAATGAGTTTCAAAACAACATGTTTATTTAGTTTACACAATCATAAAACCAATTTTAAGATAGTTAATACAAGCGGAAGCATTAATAGAGCAAGTGTATTTGTAAAACCATTTTGTTAAATTCCACATTAATATCAAGTCATGAATCATATGCTTACAAATATAACAAGATTAGAAGAGTGTTTATACCTCCTCTAAGATAGTAGAGGGCTGAATTTTGGACAGCAGAAATGTAGAAAGAGATGATGCAAAATGAGCTTCTAACTTGAAGCCTCAAGTGTGTAATACCCCAAGCAATTAACCCCAACACCTTTCTCTATGGTTAGGCTTTTATTTGACACTTGATATGAGCTTGAAAGACAAATTTAGAACCCCTTTCTAATGCCAAAAAGGCCACGGCTCCTACAGCAGAAAATAGCTGAATTTTCTGCATTTTTACAAGCCTTGAAAGTGTGATTTACTTGAGAGAATCATTCCTAATTTGGTCCAAGAGTTATGCCATGCACCTATGGACTTGTGTAGAGTTAAAAGTAACAAACAAAAGCATGAGATGCTCCCTTGGAGACCCCAAAAATCTGCCACTTATGATGGGGTTTATTTTATATATATGTGTTTATTTTATAAAACAATTTATATATAAACCCATGTATTTATTTTGTTACTTGCATATTTTATAAAATCTTTTATAAAATATAACACAATATAATTATTTAAACTTATAAATAATTAAATCCTTATTGTGTAAATTATCCAAATAATTTATCTCAAGTGATAATATTTCAGAAAACCGATTTTCTAAAATCCAAGTGTCGCGTATTTATTTAACGATCCAACCGTTAAGATTAAATACTTGTAAAGTGTTGGTAAGCTTGTTATTGGGTATGACCCGACTTGGATCATAACACATTAGCCACATTAATTTAATATGTCTCTCGGGCATACGAAATACCTTCAATCTCCCACTTGCACGAGAAACATAAAAAATTAATGCAAGTGATAGATACCACCTAACGATCGTCCATCACCCCCAACATGTTATGACTTTGTGCCATTCAATAACATCATCCCTTTCGAGTTCCCATCTCGAATATGAATAGGTGAATCTTTCATTATTTCCTTTCGTCCTAGATGTCATGTTAAATCCAAGAGACACAGAGTGATCACTCTCTTCTAGATTTAACTTTATCAGGCCTTAGACATCTGACTCTCAACGAATAAGAGAGACAGATTCCATCTTGACTACATACGTCCTAAATATGTACCTTGCATTGTACCTGAGCTCTTCCTTATGAACTACCATATTTCAGAATAGCGAAGGAAAGAATCAAGGCACAATACTTGGTAAATATCTGAACCCAATATGTATCTCAGGTCAGAGGATACAATGATATTCGCCTTTACTCAAGATTACATGTGATCAGCCACAAAGGCTCCATTTAGCAAATCTTGAGGGTGGGTCTTCCAATATTTGTATCCCACAAATATCTATGAACCTTGGTAGCAACCTTGCCCCACATTCAGTCCGTGAATGTATGCCAATTCAAGTTCATAATAGCCTAAACCTCACACTTGTTCCCACGAATGTGATCGACTACGGAATTTAGAATAATTACTTATTCATGGATAAAATATGCAAAATAGGAACATGACTCAAAATAAATTAATACCATAATTATATTAATGAGTTTGAACAATTTTGTTCCGTTACAATATTTAAAACAGATCATGACCAATCACTAGAATATCGAAGCCCTAATGCACAAAAATGTCCTGTATGTTTTGATCCATGTAAGAGCTTCGTGAGAGGATCCTCTACATTAAGATCTGTGTGAACTTTGCGAATACATATCTTTCCCTTTTCAACTTCATCCCTTATGTAGTTGAATCTCCGCTCAATGTGACGGGTCTTTTGGTGAGCACGAGGTTCTTTGATTTGAGCAATCGCACCCTCGTTATCACAAAAGATCTCAAGAGGGTCCTGAATGGAAGGGACTACTCCTAAGTCGTCGATGAATTTCTTCATCCATGCAGCTTCCTGAGCTGCCAATGAGGCGGAAATGTACTCCGACTCTGTAGTGGATAATGCAACAACATCCTGTTTTGAACTCTTCCAAGAGACCGCACCTCCATTTAATGTGAAGACATAACCGGACTGTGATCGAGAATCATCTCGATCAGTTTGGAAACTCGCGTCCACGTAACCCTTTACAGCAAGTTCCTCCTCACCAGATCCATATATTAGAAACATATCCTTAGTCCTCCTAAGGTATTTCAATATACTTTTAACCGCAATCCAATGACTGTTTCCTGGGTTATTCTGGTATCTACTTGTCAAGCTTAGGGCGCATGACACATCCGGTCTAGTGCATATCATTGCATACATGATTGACCCAATAGCAGATGCATAAAGGACTCTCTTCATTCTCTCTTGTTCATCTTTCGTGGTAGGGCACTGAGATGAACTGAGAGGCGTTCCTCTTTGAATAGGTACCAAACCACTCTTAGAGTTCTCCATCTTGAACCTTTTCAAGACCTTTTCAATGTATGTACTTTGATTCAAACCTATTAGTTTCTTAGATCTATTCCTGTAGATCCCAATCCCCAAAACGTATTGTGCTTCTCCAAGATCCTTAATGGAGAAGCATTTACTTAGCCAAGTTTTAACTCCTTGCATTGTCGGAATATCATTTTTAAATAACAATATATCATCCACATATAGTACAAGGAACATGATAGTGCTCCCACTAGCTTTCTTATATACACAAGCTTCATCACCATTTTTAATGAAGCCAAATTTCTCGGCTTCCTCATTAAAACGATGATTCCACATTCTAGATGCTTGTTTCAATCCGTAGATTGACTTCTTTAACTTGCATACCTTTTTAGGATATTTCGGATCAACAAAACATTCAGGCTGAACCATATAGACATCTTCCATAAGATATCCATTTAGGAAAGCGGTCTTGACATCCATTTTCCATATTTCATAATCATAATGAGCAGCAATGGTAAATAATATCCTAATAGACTTTAGCATTGCCACAGGCGAAAAAGTTTCATCATAGTCAACCCCTTGAGTTTGAGTGAAACCTTTTGCTACAAGTCTAGCTTTATATGTATCCAAGTTTCCATGTATGTCGGTTTTCATTTTGAAAAGCCATTTACAATCAACTAGCCTTGAGCCAGTAGGTTGTACAACCAGTTCCCAAACTTGGTTGTCATACATGGATTGCATCTCAGCGTTCATGGCTTCCTGCCATTTATCCTTATCAATCCTTGATAAAGCATCTTGGTAGTTTGTTGGTTCATCCAAATCAACCATATAGCAACCATCCATGAGAAACCCATATCTCTCAGGAGGATTGCTAATCCTACCAGATTTGCGAACGTCTTGTGTATTTTGATCATCCATTTGATCACTTTCAACATTTTCATGTTGAGTGCTAGTATCAACCAATTGTGTATCATCTACTTGATCTCGAACCTCTTTAAGATCTATCTTCCTTTCACTATCACCTTCCACTAGGAACTTAGTTTCAAGAAATTCAGCCTTCCGAGCAACAAATACATTCTGTTCGGAAAGATCATAGAAATAATATCCCATATTATCCTTGGGATATCCTATGAAGATACACTTTGTGGATCGAGCATTTAACTTATTAGGGACGTAACGCTTAGGGTAAGCTTCACATCCCCATACCTTTAAGTATGATAGAGATGGAGGTTTTTCAAACCACATCTCATGAGGTGTTCGTTCCACTTTCTTGGTTGGGGCCATATTTAAAATATGAGCCACGGAGCATAGACAATAACCCCAAAATGATAGAGGTAACGAGCTTCTAGCCATCATAGATCGAACCATATCCATTAGGGTTCGGTTCCTCCTTTCGGAAACTCCATTCAGTTGGGGTGTTCCAGGAGGAGTGAGTTGCGAGATAATCCCACAACTTCTAAGATGATCTTGGAAAGCATCGCTTAGGTATTCACCTCCTCTATCGGTATGAAGTACCTTGATTGTCTTATTGAGTTGATTTTGTACTTCGTTTTGATACTCTTTGAATGCTTCAAAAGTTTCGTCCTTATGTCTTAACAAGTAGACATATCCGAAACGACTGAAGTCATCAATGAAAGTAACGAAGTATCTTTCACCATTCCTAGTTATGGGCTTAAAAGGTCCACATACATCCGAATGTATTAATCCCAATAAGTCCTTAGCCTTTTCATAGGTCCCTTTGAAAGGTGCTTTAGTCATTTTGCCTTGTAAACAAGACTCACATACATCAAACGAGTCTAGTTCATTTGATTTCAAAAGTCCATTCTTTTGAAGTGTATGCATTCGGTTCTTGTTTATGTGACCAAGGCGACAATGCCATAAGTAGGAATTACTCAAATCCTTTTTGAGTTTCTTGGTGTTTGCATGGTATATTGAGCTATTGTATGCTGTGTCATCATGAACCAATTCATAAATACCATTCGAAGGCGAAGCCTTAAAATAGAACACATTATTTAAAGAAACATGATCATTAATGAAATTAAGATTAAAACCACATTGTTTCAAACGGGATATAGAAATAATGTTTCGTGATAAATCGGGTGCATACAAAACATTTTTCAAAATAAGCTCCAAACCACTTGGTAGCTTCAAAACAAAGTCTCCTTGAGCTTTCACTTGCACCCTTGCTCCATTTCCCATGAAGAGACTTGTTGTTCCCGTATCCTGATCACTTCTTTTGAACCCCTGCAAAGAATTGCAAATATGAGTTCCACATCCTGTGTCTAATACCCATGTATTAGAAGAAGTAATACTAAGCTCAATGTATACCATATATACATTACCTGAGGTTTGCCCTGCATCCCTTTTTTCCTTCAACTCCTTAAGGTAGACCAGGCAGTTTCGTTTCCAGTGACCCATTTCACCGCAACCGAAGCACGTATCTTCCTTGGGGTTTGCTTTACCGACAACCTTTTGCTTTTTGTTGTTGTTGGTTGGGGTAACCATCTTCCCCTTTCCCTTGCCTTTGCCTTGGTAGGCGGGTCCTTTCCTCTTAGCCGCCTTCGGCTTAGAAGTGTTATTGTTTTTGGACCCGCCTTCATTGATCATAAACATGGGTGAAGCCCTTATACCCATGCTCGCTTCGGTCGTCTTAAGCATGGCATGTAATTCGCCAATGCTTTTTTATCCCAACCATTCATGTTATAATTTAACACGAATGTGTCAAACCTCTTTGATAATGAGTTAAGGATAAGGTCCGTGGCTAATTCATTAGACACGTTGCAATTAAGAAGGTTTGCTCGATCAATTAGGCTTTTCATCTTAAGGACATAAGATGAAACGGATTGGGTGTCGTCCATCCGACATGCATGAAGTGCTCGGACCGTTTCAAAGCGCTCGGCACGAGCTTGTTGAAGGAACATCTCCTTCAACTGTGTGATCATGTCATATGCACTATGATGTTCAAAATTCTTTTGGAGTTCGGGTATCATAGTCCCAAGCATGAGGCAAGAAACTTGCAATGAATCGGTGCAATATTTCTCCCAATAAGCCATGCCTTCCGTATCATCCTCGTCCGGTTGATCGGGAATGGGGTCTTCCAACACATACGCCCTATCCTCTAGTTTGAGGACAATTCTTAGATTGCGGAACCAATCCATGAAGTTCGTATGGTTGAGTTTTTCCTTTTTGTGGATAGACCTCAACGATAGGTTGTTAAAGTTGATTGGTACGTTAGGAATGTTGTTTTTATTGGCGGCCATCTACAAAATTTAACAAAGTTGTTAAAGTATTATTTTTAATTTAACAATCAATACCCTTTAAATCCAATTGATATTTATTAAATTTTAGAATCCAACGGTAAACCAAATTTCGGTTAGGTGACCTTTATCCCGTCATTTGATTTAGCTAGGTAGTCATTATATGACAATTGCAATTCTTTTGCAACTTCTAAGTTATGGGATCATGCAATCCTTTTGCATGGCATATTATCCCATCAACGCCTATTTGTTCATCATGCTTCGGTGACCCTAAGTTCATGATTTCCAAATCAAGTCGTCCTACTTGTGTAAATGTGTAAACTTAACATACAAGTGGTTAGGTGACCTTTATCCCACAAGCATGCGAATTTCACCTTAATCATATTAGTTTGTTCATGACGGTTAGGTGACCTTTATCCCATCATGAGTTCCCTAATATGTCTAAGTGTCACACAAAAGGATGGCGTTTAACTTGTTTACCTTGTATAAGGGATTTTAAGTTTCCATTATTTCTAGTTTGAGAAAACTTTTATTCCATACACCAACATGCATTTAGTGTATGGTACTTATGAAAATCCATTTTCATGTCATGTAATAATGCCAATTTTATTACTTTGATATAAACCTTTTTATATGTGCAATCCGTTTCTAGTTCTTAATAACCATTTATTAATGTCCTTTTAGCCATTTCAATTTAACCGATTAAATTGTGGTTTGGTAAATTTCATGTTGTTAATAATTTAACCAATTAAATTGTAGTTTTGGTTGTTGTTAACTTGTGTGATAACTTGTTGTAGTAACATACACAATCCACAATCATACAAGGAATTAAAACAACCACGCATGCAAAACAAATGTTCACAATCAAGCCTTTTGGTAGACATTTTGTTTAGCCGAAAACAAAATGCCACCGGTCAATGGGTGAAACACAAAGTAAGAGGTTTTAACCTCCCACTTAACCTTGCATCCACATGCTTCTTGTGTTCTTCCTTGTGATCTTCATGCATCTTCATCTTGTTACAAAATATATCCTAATACATTTTGTCTAGAAAATAAAAATACAACCTAATCTATTTTACATGCCAAATATAAAATAAATTACATAACCAAATGAATATTATTACAAACCAATTGAATGAATAATTACAACCATATTGAAATTAACAAATCAACCAAACAACCATTCATTCAACCACAAGGTCAAGGCATTGATTGTGAACTACAACATACAACAAATATGACCAAATTGCAAGTTCCAAAACCCCTTTTGGAACTCCATAAAATCGGCCAACTTTATACAACCCTTCCAAATCCATTAATTTTGCATTTTACTTTCATGCATGTTAGTAGAATGCAAAGTTGATGGGTTTTAAAGACCATATATAAGAAGCATAATCCATAGACTTCGGCTCTGATACCATTGTTGGAATTTAATGAGTTTCAAAATAACATGTTCATTTAGTTTACACAATCATAAAACCAATTTTAAGATAGTTAATACAAGCGGAAGCATTAATAGAACAAGTGTATTTGTAAAGCCATTTTGTTAAATTCCACATTAATATCAAGTCATGAATCATATGCTTACAAATATAACAAGATTAGAAGAGTGTTTATACCTCCTCTAAGATAGTAGAGGGCTAAATTTTGGACAGCAGAAATGTAGAAGGAGATGATGCAAAATGAGCTTCTAACTTGAAGCCTCAAGTGTGTAATACCCCAAGCAATTAACCCCAACACCTTTCTCTATGGTTAGGCTTTTATTTGACACTTGATATGAGCTTGAAAGACAAATTTAGAACCCCTTTCTAATGCTAAAAAGGCCACGGATCCTACAGCAGAAAATAGCTGAATTTTCTGCATTTTTACAAGCCTTGAAAGTGTGATTTACTTGAGAGAATCATTCCTACTTTGGTCCAAGAGTTATGCCATGCACCTATGGACTTGTGTGGAGTTAAAAGTAACAAACAAAAGCATGAGATGCTCCCTTGGAGACCCCAAAAATCTGCCACTTATGATGGGGTTTATTTTATATATATGTGTTTATTTTATAAAACAATTTATATATAAACCCATGTATTTATTTTGTTACTTGCATATTTTATAAAACCTTTTATAAAATATAACACAATATAATTATTTAAACTTATAAATAATTAAATCCTTATTGTGTAAATTATCCAAATAATTTATCTCAAGTGATAATATTTCAGAAAACCGATTTTCTAAAATCCAAGTGTCGCGTATTTATTTAACAATCCAACCGTTAAGATTAAATACTTGTAAAGTGTTGGTAAGCTTGTTATTGGGTATGACCCGACTTGGATCATAACACATTAGCCACATTAATTTAATATGTCTCTCGGGCATACGAAATACCTTCAAGTTGTTCCTTCTTTAAGAGCTCTAGAATCAATCGCAGATGTTGCTCATGCTCTTTCTCGTTCTTGGAATAGATTAGAATATCGTCGATGAAAACAATCACGAATTTATCAAGATAAGGCTTGCATACACGGTTCATAAGATCCATGAATACAGCAGGAGCATTGGTTAAACCAAAAGGCATGACAAGAAACTCATAATGTCCATAGCGAGTTCAAAAAGCAGTCTTAGAAACGTCAGTTTCCTTGACTCTCAATTGATGATAACCCGACCTAAGATCAATCTTCGAATAAATACTTGACCCTTCCAGTTGGTCAAACAGGTCATCAATGCACGGAAGTGGATAACGATTCTTGATGGTTAGCTTATTGAGTTCTCGGTAATCAATACACATTCTCAACGTGCCATCTTTCTTCTTAACAAATAGAACGGGTGCTCCCCACGAAGATGAACTAGGACGAATGAAACCTTTCTCCAAAAGTTCTTGTAGTTGGCTAGATAATTCCTTCATTTCAGATGGAGCTAATCGGTATGGTGCCTTTGCAATCGGTGCAGCACCGGGAGTCAAATCAATTTGAAACTCAACCTGTCATTGGGGAGGGAGACCAGGGAGTTCTTTGGGAAAGTCTCTAACCACTAGTACATCTTCAATACGTTTCTCTTCAGGTTCGACTTTCTTAACATGAGCGAAAATAGCTTGATATCCCTTCATTAGATATTTGCGGGTTTTGATACAAGAGATGATATTAAGTTTTGAACCACTCATCTCTCCTTGAACGATAAGGGTTTCACCATTTTCTAAAGGAATGTTAATGGTTTTCTCATAGCACATGATTGCAGCTCTTAATGGGCGTAACCAGTCCATTCCTACGACTACGTCAAAGCTTCCTAAAACGATTGGCAAAAGGTCGATCTTAAAGTGTTTATCGGCTAGAATCAGATCACAGTTTTTATATACGTTGTCTACATTCATAACCTTACCATTTGCTACTTTTACGAGTCGTTTAATTTCTAAGGCTTGTGGTTTTTCGGTGAATAGGGCACAAAATTCAGTAGACACATAACTTCTATCGGCACCAGAATCAAATAAAATAGTAGCATAGATGTTGTTAACAAGAAACGTACCCGTTATCACTTCATCATCCTCACGGGCTTCTTCGGCAGTTATCACAAAAGCACGACTCTTAGCATTACCATTATTACCCTGGTTCTTCGGACACTGATTGCAGAAATGTCCAACTTCTCCACAACCATAGCAAGTTGGAACAAAAGCGTTTGACTTTGTAGCGGGAACTTTACAATACTTAGCTATATGACCCACCTTCTTGCACTTGGTGCACTGAGCCATACACCTCCCATTATGATGTTTATCACAGCGACTGCATTGTGGTTTTATCCCAGCATAACCACTTCTAGAACTATCGACAGCTTTCTTATTTGAACCTTGGCTTGAACCTTGAGATGGTTCAAACTTTATCTTACCCTCACTAGACTTAGCCTCAGCTTGTTTATTAGCCGCGGCCTTTCTCCTCTTAGCCATCATCAAGTTTTGAGCCATAAGTATCACTGCATCTAAAGTCTCTTTACAAGCAGCAATAACATTTCCTTGAATCTCATCCGGAAGACCTTCTTTGTATCACTCAATCTTCTTTTGTTCAGTGGGAATCATGTCCGAACATAATGAAACCAACTCTATAAAACTGTTGGTATAAGCTTCAATATTAGTACCATTTACCTTCAATTCCCAAAACTCTACTTCTAGCCTTTGAATTTGATTCCTTGGGCAAAACTTATCCGTCATCATTATTTTCACCACGGCCCATGGAATAGCATTAGTAGCATCTAGCCCCACAGTTTGGGCATAAGCTTTCCATCAAGTCAAAGCAAGGCCACCTAGTGTGTGAGTGGCATACTTCACTTTGTCGGCTTCCGCACAGTTACAGATACGAAAGATTGATTGGACTTTTTCGAACCAACGAGTTAGCTCGACTGATTCCTCATTCCCATTAAAGGATGGAGGCTTACATTTCATAAACTCCTTGTAGGTGCACGATGTAGGTGGATTCCCTTGGTTATTCCATTGATTATTGTTGCCTTGAGCGGCAGCAAGCAGTTGTTGAAATTGTGCGGGAGTCAAAGTGACATTTGAAAGAGTGTTAGCACCATGAGTATGATGAGACATGATCTTCAATACACAAAAACAGTATTAGTTGAAGAGTTATGGTGCTAGTAAGTTATAAGTTTGTTTAATAATGCACAAATTTCACACAACATGAAATAGGGAAATATATAAGAGAAAACAACGAGATGTAATAAAAACACTTAAATTTTATTAAACATCACAAAGATAACTAACATCTTTTATTACACACGGTATGAAACTAGAATAACACGGAACGAAACTAAGATAGTAGTTTTAGGCAAAGCCTTTACAATGAATGGAAAACACTAATACGATAATGGAAAACATATGCTAGAAGAACAACTATCTAATGCTACTCTTTAAAGAAATCTTCAAAATCCTCAATTGTCTTATCTTGAAGCGCTTTCACATCGGCCATCATCTTCCCCAATTGGTCTTGGCTCTCTTCAACCTTAGCCAATCGGGCATGAACAGACGCTTGCTCCTTATCCCATAGGAGATCTTGAACAAACTTCATGAAACCTTCAATCACTTTGTTCTTTTGCTTTTGGTCCTTGATATAAATAGACAAGAAATCAAATATGCTCCCTTGCTCCTTTGCCAACCTATCTTGGCGTTTAATGATCATTGCCAAGTCGGTGGTGTCTTGTTTCTTAGAAGGACCGGGGATATCATTAGTGGAAGTCTCGGGCTCCTTCCTCTTCAAAGAGGGAGGTAGGTCAACAGAGGGCTCGGATTCGGGTTCTTCCTCTTTGTCATCCCTATCATAATTAGCATTAGTGCGGGATTCTTCCATAGGAGGAGAGTGTGGTGAAGTAGCGGGCGTGTAAACAGGTGATGTAGGCGGTGTAGCAGGTTCATAAATCGGTGATGCGGGTGGAGTAGTAGGTGTGTAGACCGATGAGTTAACAGATCCTTCGGACTCGTTGTCGGAGATGATGATCGGGCTAAAGTGAGACATCCTAAAAGAAATGAAAGAACGAAGTTAGGCAAGTTCTAAGGAAGACGTAAAGGCACTAAGTAAAATGTAAAGGAACATACTTAAAAATTGAGACAGTAAAGGTTATAGACCTATGGATTACTAAGGCACCCTAACTAACACATAAGGCACACATAAAATACAATCCTGGTTCTCTATAACAACCTAGCTCTGATACCAATCTGTCACACCCCCTAAATGGAACAGGGGGTAATATGTGACTAACCAATATCATAACACAAGTGTAAAGCGAGAACGACTCTATATGAGACGTTTTAATTAAAAACCAATGTATTTAAAGCAGCGGAAAGTATAAGACATTACAATTGAATCCTTAAAAAGGTGAATGTAAACTAAATGTTTTAATGTAATAATATAAATGATAAAATGCGGACTCCAAAGGCAGCAAAGTCCAAATAGCACACAAAATCTTTAGCAATCTTCACCTGAGACAAAACATGCATAAAGTGTCAACGAAAATGGTTGAGTGAACAACATAGGTTTATAATAGTGTTTAGACCACAAGATTTAATTATAAAGTTTAATCAGTTCGTTAGTAGTGCTGAGGTGTATGATATCGAGACTAAACAAAGATACCCCGTGATCACTTTATTCATTCGTGTCGTTAAATCATTATTATGTAACCAAATACCAACGGTCAAATGGTTAGAGACGTCGCTCTCAATAGGCCTACTCACAATAACTAAGTTTGCATTTATACGTAGCAATTAACGATATCATGGCAGGGATTTAGCATGAATCAAAGCATGGCAGCACAGTTTGACCTAATCAAAATAAAGTTTTCATGTACTTGTGTCTAAGCGTAAAACAGTTTAAAAGTAAGCATGTGTCTCACCCCAAAAGTTCAAAATAAGTAATAGAAATAGTTAAAAAGTGGGGCTATGAAGTTCACCTTAGTAGCAAGCAAGAAATTCCACGCAAGTAGTATGATCGGAGTGTGTAATCGGAAATCTCAACCTAGAGATATAATGTTTAATTAGTTAATGTCTAATAGACATAAAGTTTGTTTATTAATATAGCAAACTATATTAACAGTGACGGTTTTCGAGAAAAGTTACTATTTCTCAAAAGTTTCTATATTTGGAAACCCACTATTTATGGAAAGCTTCCACTTATAGTAAGCTCCTAATTTAAGAATGTTCGAGTTATAATCTTTAACAAAGATGTTGTACAATCTCGCCCAAACTTCGTTGCTAACATGCAAGTCACTCGAATGATCTATTGTTACCGAGCGACCTAGGATCTCTTGACCAGAATCTAAGTCATGGCATTCGAGATCCACAAGCGTCCCATAATGGTACCAAGGATCACCCTAGGCCACAAGTAGCGGTGATGTTTGTAGTCTTTGTACGCTATCTTTAATTATAACCTTCACATTATGGTGTATACACATAACAAGTTATTAATATCCTTATTAGTTATATATATATATATATATATATATATATATATATATATATATATATATATATATATATATATATATATATAAGTGATAATATATTTAATGTAATTAAGTGTTACTATATAATTAAGTGTATAAGTTATACTAATAATAGTATTATTATTTACTTTAACCAACTATTATGTATACTTATCATTATATGTTACATATATAAATATACTTCTATGTGATACATACATATACATATATATTCTTTATTATTATTATACATATATGTATTCATAACTATATGGTATATACATATATATTAGGTGTAGGTGTTACATATATATATGTGTAAGATGATACATATATATATACACTTATTACTTTTTATTATTATATTTACTAACTTTATATAATACTTTCATAATACACATTCATACATACATACACACGCACATATACATACATATATACACATACATATACACGTATGTATATATTTACATATACACACACATATACCTATAATGTATACATGCACATACGTACGTATGCATGCATGCATGCACGTACACCTTGATCATAATTACTTTACTAAGCCATAATCATAACTTTTTATCATAAACTTAACCTAGTAACTTTAACATAAAATCATAAACTTTTTATTCATATTCATAACCTAAACTTTTTAATAATCATAATACTTTTAACCTAATCATACTTAATAGTTATCAAATTATTAATACTTCATAATCTTCTTATTAATCATAATACTTAATAACAACATACATAACTATACCTTTAAGAGTAATTAAATTAAGAACAAGATTAACTAGGGTTTAGGCTACCTTAGAAGCTAAAGATCAAGGATTGATGAAGAATAAAAGCTGAACAGGAAACCAGTAGCAGCAGCAGGAAAACACGACCTAATTAGAGGTCTTTTTGGGTCTTCTTGTTCGACAGAAAAACGGCAAGACAGCACCAAAAACAAGCAGTAACAATGGAACCTTTGGGCTGTTTGATCATGACAGAAAAACAGCAAGTACAGCAGCAGGTCGATGATGAATGTTGATGATGATTGGCGACTGCAGGCTAGGGGTTTTGAGAGGTGTGAGTCGACTGCAACAGCAAGAACAGAAGCTGGACAGAAAAGGGAGGGTTTTGATCGACTGAAAAGGGAGAAACAAGCTGGAAGTTGTCGACAGATGGGAGGGAAAAACAGTTGACAATTTGGCAGCAGATTTGGGGTTTAATTGTGGTGAAGATTTAGGAAAGACTTGAGGGTTTTTATAGGGATGTTGGTTTCCTAATTGCACTCTATTACTTGGTGATCAAGATCAAAAATTTGTATTATTCTAGGATTAAGAAAGCTTAGAGATCAAGACTATTTCCTATTATTTCTAGTTTGGCTGATTATTATTAGTAAATATATTTTTTTTTATTTTTTTTATTTTTTTATTTACACGGCATGCCTATTATTTATTTATGTATTTTACATTTTTTTATTATTATAAATATTATTAATATTATGGTTACATTTTATTTAATTACATTTTATTTATTTACTAACCCCTGACTTTTATTAATTCTTATTAAGTTCATATTAGTTAATATAAATTCTTATTTGTTTGGATCTTATAAATATTGTCACATTTTAATTAGTACATATAATCTATATAAAAATAAAAACACAGAAATACATAAACTTTATATTAACAGAAGGTATCGATCAAAAGTTACTATTTAATCAAAGTTTTTAAACAAAGTTTACGAGTACATAATGTCCTATTAATGGAACAATAATAACAGAAATGAAAATTTTGAGGGTCGTCATTAGATGTAATATTTTGGGTTATCGTCCCAAGAGAGCGTGGATGCGGATAAGAGTTGTTCTATTATATAGTTTAGCTCTTATTAAAGAACTAAAGATAGATTTTTATGTGTTTTAGGTTGTTGATTCTTATCTCTTAGAAAAGAGATGATTAATTAAACGTTATTGAAAACTTTTAATAAACTATTAAGGAAAGATAAAATAAAGATTCAAATTAAATAAACAATATAAAATAGAAGTGATTACAAGGACGTGTGAATCATAGGGGAAATATATTAATTATTTCATAACTTATATTAACAAATAGCAAGATAACGATCATAGACCAATCATTATCGCTAAAAAGTTAAGCTAAGTGTCGCATATCATTCATAAGGTAGGACCTAAAGCATACATTAACTAAGTGATGTTCTTAGCTAATGTCTTTATTCACGGCATTCAAATAATCACATGATAAATATTACCTAAACCTGATGTGGATCCAAGGCAACATTTAATTAGACTGACAAATAGATAAGCTAATAAACTTAATCAGATCAACTCAAGTTACTAGCTGAAAATTAATCTTAATCAAGTTCTCATGCAATTGACAATTAAACACACATAAACAAGGGTTCTTCGATTAAGCCTAACAATAATGAATTCTATTATATAAGTGTGATACAAGTTCAACTAGTTGTATAACTTCCAATGATGTTTACCTAATTTGCATGCAATCCAAACAATATATTTAATGGACTAGATCTAAACAAGTGATATGAATGGAATATAAGATCATAGAATCAACGACTAGCTAATCCTAGATTCATAATATTTAATCATTAAGCATGGCAAACAAGTTATTTAATCATGGCAGATATAAACTATGACAACCCGGAAATTTCTGACTAAATTCAAACCTAACTGTTATATAATTCCGACGATTCACGAACAATCCTTCGTAAATAATTATGCATTAGTATCAATTCATTATATTAAAATTATTATTAATATCATTTTTTTAATATATCACTCATCATTATCAAATGTTATTATTACAACTATTACTAATGTTATTATTATTAATAATTATTAAAAACATTAATATTATTAGTATTATCACTTTTATTAAAAGTGAAAGATTATTAGTAATATCATTAACATAATATATATCATTAACATTATTATTATTAGTATTATCATTACTAATATTATTATTAGTAGTATTATTATTATTGTTACTAATATTATTATTATTAACATTATATAGTTATCATTACTAATAATGATAATTTAACATTTTTATTAAAATTATTATTGTTATTGATATTAACATATTATTATTAATATCATTATTAAACTTGATATTAATTATTATTATTATCATTATAATTATTATGATTAATATTTATTATTAATTCTATTATATTATTATTAGTATTTTTATTACTCTTAATAATATTAAAATTATTATTATTATTATTATTATTATTATTAATATAATTATTATTAATAGTATTATTATTATTATTAATATTAATTATTAATATCAATTAAAAATAAAAGTCAAAAATTATGTACTAACTGCTTTTGAATTTTTTAAAAACTAAATCTTCTTTTAATTATTTTAATTAAATCATATCTTCTTTTAGTTTTTTATTTAATCGTGATTTATTTTAAATTGATTGTGATATATTTTTAATTATTGCTACTGGTCACGAATTTTGTTTTCAGTCGACTCCATTCGCTATAAATCAATTGATATCTATCTGTTATTCTCATAATCATTCAATTATTCATCTTCAATTTCAATTAACTATTGCAAATTCAAAAATTAAACACGAAAATATAAATACAACTCGTAAACTATGTTATTGGTTCATTTTTCAAAAACTTCGATTTCAAATCAAATTCCAAATTCTATTAATGCAGTCTTGTTAGGAATCTTCCAATTAAAGTTCCTGTAAATTTACAGCTTTCAATTCCAATCATCGAATTAGAATTCACGAGTCAAAGTTTCGATTTTTAAAAGTCAAACATTTGTTCATCGAGAAATTTGAGGCTGTTTTGAAGTTTCCAGTTTAATTAGCGATTCAGAAAGTTTCTAGGAGAGAATTGCAACATATTTCGTGTTATAATTTTTATCTAAAACGTCCTAAAAATTTAAAATTGATTTTGAGTTCTTTATATTTTTTCGATCAGATAGCTACTGCTGTTCTTGATTTGTTTTAATTTTTCTCTCGCGTCTGTTAATCACAATACGTTTTTAATCTGTTCTTTGTAATCCCTAAACCCAAAACGAAAATTTAGTTGTTGTTAAGATTTGTGTCTGGTCGATTAGAAGAGGAAGAAGAAGAACAGACGAAAATATAAGTTAAATAAATTTGGTCAGCAAATTAATTCAGAAAAGAAGCAGCGGATCCGTGGTCAAAGTTGTTAGCGGGTGAGCGAGGGGTCACTAGTTCGAGCCCGATCGATGGCGTTTATTTGTTTTAAAGCTTGTTTGAGGTAGTTTCCATTACCAAAAATTATTATTATTATTATTATTAATTATTATTATGATTATTATTATTGTTGTTATTGTTATTATTAATTATTATTATCATAATTATTATTATTATTATTACTACTAACATCATTATAAGTATTATTATTAGTATCATTAAGATTATTAGTGATATTATTAAAACTATCATTATTATCATTTTAAATATTATTATCATTATTATGATTAGAATTTTTATTATTATTATTTTGAAAACAATACAAATTATTATTATTATCATTGTTATTAGTACTAGTATCATTTTAAAGTATTATTATTAATGTTATCATTATTATTATTACTAATATGATTATTTTTATTAATATTATTATTATTATTAAAAAGTATTACCATTATTATCATTTTTACAAAAATTATTATTTTTGCTATCATTAACACTATATTATTATTATTAACATTTTTATTACTAGTATCATAATCATTATTATTATTATCATTATAAGTATTATTATTTATATTATAATGAGTATTATTTATTATTATTATTACTATTAGTAAATCATTATTATCAAAACTATCATTTTTATTGAAAACATCATTTTTTATCATTTTTATTAGTATCATTTTTATTATTATCAACAATACTTTATCAAATAAATACTTATATATAACATAAATATAAAAGTATATATATATTTATAGAAATATATAACAATTGAAATAATATATATAAATTTGTTTGATTACGAGTATATGTGTTAATATATATACTTGATATAGGTTCGTGAATCCGAGGACAACTCTGCACTTGTTCAGTGCCATCATACTCGTAAAATACGAAATACAGTATCGTGAGTTTTCATAGCTCCCTTTTTATATATTTTTGGGCTGAGAATACATGCGCAACTTTTATAACTGTTTTATACGTTAGACACAAGTACTAACTGTTAAACTATGTTATACCTGGCTATGTCCTGCAAAGTCCCTACAGTGATATTTTTAATTGCTCGTTGAATGCATTCTTAATTATTGGGGGTAGGCCTATCGGGAGTAACGTCCCAGATACATTTGACTAAGTCTTTGTATTGCTTAATAATGAAATTAAACCGACAAGGACAGAACAACTTGTCATTGGGGCAAACTTTAAACGTTTAGTCTAAATATCACGAATTGGCATAACTTTTTGATCTGCGAGATCTATTCTATAAAAATCTTGTGGTCTATATCTATTACTGATATCATTATTTATGACAAACCTATGAACTCACTCAACCTCGTGTTGACACTTTAAAGCATGTTTATTCTCAGGTCCTACATAATGCTTCCGCTGTGTATTTACTAATTGAAAGCAACATTTCAACGAGTCATTCATGGATAATTTGAAAGACTTGCATTTGCTAAATTGATGATGATTGCTTGCTATGCTTGGAGTCTTCATTAAATATCATATCAATTAAAGACATTCATTGCGTTGTTCATTAAATACAATGTAATCTATTTATTTTCCGCTACAAAACTCAATAAAACGTCTCATATAGAGTCGTTCTCGTTTATACAACTGTGATTTGATATACTTAGTCACGAATACCCCAGGCCCTATTTGGGGGTGTGACATAAACAGTTTAAATAATCATCACATAAACATGAACATACAGATCTGGAAAAGAACCAGAAACCGTACGGACTAAAGCACGAAGCTGGCGGCTAGGGATGGCAATGGATCGGATATGGATCGGGTGATGCCGTATCCATATCCATATCCATTTAGTTTTTGTTCATCGATATCCACATACATATCCATTTAGTTTAAGGTCATTCATCCATATCCATATCCAATGAATTTAGCGGGTTAATGGATATCCAATGGATATTAAAGAAATGTTATAATATTTAATTAAAATAAAAACATAGTATAGCAAAAATTAATATGACATGACATAATTAAAATTTCTCCATAAGAATGTGTAATCATTGTCGAAGATATAACGAAATTTTTTATTTTTACTATAAAACATAGATTATGAAAAATTAAATATGAAATTTGTAAGTTTATTTTATTAGCCATACGTGTTCTATTATAATATATTATAGTTATTTCATTATGGGTTAAAAGAAAAATGTAAATTTAACGGTAAATAAACTTGTAATCATAAATATGTACGCATACATCTATATTTATATATTTTTATATGTATTTCGGACGGTAATGGATATATCCATGGATGAAACTTTTCATCCATATCCATATCCATATCCGTTAAGGTTTATCCATATCTGTATCCATATCCATTTAGGTTCATCCATATCCATCACAAAGAGGGTGGATCGGGTGGATATCCATCGGATCAGGTGGCCATTACCATCCCTACTGGCGGCTTGGCTCAGCCAAGCCGGCGGCTTGGACTGAGGAAGCCGGCGGCTTCATCTGTTTTCCCAGATTTTTATAGTTTCGTCCAAGTAACCACTATGAACGTTTAGTTCATAATGATAGACGAACAGAAGGCAATTAAATAAATAAAGGACATTAAATAAAAGACAATAAATAAAAGAAAATAAATAATTAAATTAAAATGAGAAACACTTACAAAATAAAAAGAAGATGGTCGGGCAGAACCTCGACGTCAAATAAAATATTAAACTAGATGGGGTCCTCAATTATCCAAAACCGCAAAGGGTTTGGAGAAACTAAGTCCCCAAAAGAGAGAAAGAATGAAAGAAAATGTACATTGAAACTAAGGGGTGGATGCCTCCTTTTATAGGTGAAGGAGGAGCCGCTTACATTTGTTTTCTACGACAAAAACTAGCTAAAAACCTTTAAAATCCCGTATTTGATTTTCAGCTGCCTCTTTTTTACTTCTAGCATTCGAACCAGGCCGATTTAGACAAAACTTTTAAAATGGAAGTTGTAGAGCTATGTCATACGGACGTCAGGACACCTGGAACACCTTAATCGGAGATCGTATGAGTAATTTATGGCCAAAATACGGATTCTGCAGCTTTAAACGTATTACTTGGTCGCCAAGTTAGTCCCATAAACGGCTCTGTAACCGGAGGCTTTGGATGGGAAGCCGGCGGCTTAAGTTGATCCAGGCCGGCGGCCTTATTTCTTAAGCCGGCGGCTTCTGTTGCTTTAACTTGTCCTCCAAATTCTTCGATTTCTGACTTGATTTCTGGAACATTCTGGAATTTCTTCACATTAACACCAAGCCGGCGGCTTCCATTGTATCATGCAGGCGGCTTCAATCAACTTTTCTGCTTTTTCCTGTTTTTGATCATGTTTTAACACATTTCTCAAACAAAACATGAATGCACTAAAAAATTTAATATTTCTCATTAATATTAGAAAATTTCCTATAAAAAAGAATAATGACAAATGAATAAAAACATAGTGATAAGTCTTTTAGTGCCTTCCCTAAAAATAGTAAAATATTTTGATTGTGGTGGTAACGGTAGTGGTGGCGGTGGCGGTGGAGATGGTAGGTGGTGGTGGTTGGTGCTTGTGGATGGTGGTGATGGTGGGTGGTGAATTGTAAATTTCGCCAATGATCATTTCAAGTATAAAATTGTTACTTCTTCTGATTTAATTGTCAATTTCTCACACACTTTCTTCTGGTTAGTATCTATCTCAATAATTTTCTTGTGGATAATAATATTACAGAGAATTTAACTAAGATTAACGGTTGACAAAAACATAAGCATGCTGTTGTGCAAGCCAAATATCAAAAGCACACCATATATAGCTGTACATAAGCATGCTGTTGTACAAATTCATCATTTTTCCTAGAATATTATGGATATTATGTGTTGATAATGTATGAATTAGACGTAGAAATAGACTTTTACTTTAAGTTTATCTATTGAGTAATTAATGGACAATAAGCAAACAGTACCAATTTGCCAAGTATATATTGTGATGATAATATAACTATTACATATTGTGCTAATGATAGTACAACAGATGAAGATATCATGTGTATCATATGATCCATCTATTTCTTATTCTCATGTATTCCCTAATACATAACTACTACTCACATAACACATTTCATATTTGATGAAATGAAATGAAGCCATGCAAACCATACACATTACATATTTATTATAAGAACACACTAATAAAGTTAGCAAATATTAACTGTATGCTAACTCATTACTCCTTGAAGATGCATATATATTCTCATTTTCAGTGTCCTCATGGTCCCGTAGCCAAATTTCCTCCTGAGCTTTCGTTTCCGCCCCCACTACCCTTTTCTGACCCTTTGCCGATGTGACCTCCTAGACTCGCGTTTCCTCCTAATCCAAACTCCCCATTTCCTCCGAAGTTGAATGATCCTCCTGAGTTTTGTTTTGTTGGTAAGTTTGTTGGAAACACATGACTAACGTCTTCGTGTTCCTCAAGAGATGTTGTTTCCTCTTTAACAAAGTTTCTTCCACCAACAATCTCAATGCTAATAGTACAAATCAAAAGACCAAGTGCAAGTACCACAAGCTTACGAACCATGGTTAATTAATGTTAATGTTTTGATGTATGTAGAGATGAAAAGATTGTTGGAATATTTATAGATACTTATATGGAAATAAATCTAATAAGGTAGGTAAGACACTAGTTAAACTAATCATCATTTTATGTAAGGAAATTAATATTTCTAAATTTTCTGATTAGTGATACTCATAAGAGTAAGATTGAACTATTGGGATAATCTTAATGGTATGTGTAATAAATTGGCCTAATATTATGTCTTTGTTATGATGTTATGACCATTTTTAAGTACATGTGAATGGAACGGCCACAAAAGGACTTGACAGTCAATTTGTTGGTTAATTTTATTGGTGTTTAGGTTCTCATTTAGATATTGAGATTGATTATGCAATTTAAATAAGAGACATTAATCAAAGAGTTCAATTTTTAAACAAACTATAACGATACGTCCCTAATGAATAAAAAATTACAAAAATGTCATCGCAAGTAGCAAGGCACCTTGAGACGTCGCAAGGTGGCTTGTGGCCCTTTCTTCTCTGTCCTACTCCCCATTTCGACAACATACTTTCTTGTCAACTATGTAACAGACGGATGGCGCCAAATGATCGTACCAAATCCGGAATGCGGATAGAATACGAGTGCAAGTCACAATCACGTTAACGATGAGAGGTTTGGTCTTCTTGAACTCCTCCGAATAACGTTGATTACCGGATCCAAATACTTGTTACGAATCCAGTCAATGTCAAACTTGGTCAATCATCTAGAGAGAGAAAGTTCTCTTATGGAGAAAGAAAGTTCTGCTTTAATAAAATGATCTCATATGCCAATTAATGGAATCCATGTGGCTTATTTATAGGCACAAAATCAAAGGTTCTTTTTTCAGAAAAGGACACGCGTCATGCTCTGATTGGTGGGTCAACCATTATCTTTCGGAGATTGACCATCAACTTCATAAAATACAAAACATGACTTTTAGATATAAATGTTGTTTGCTTGTCTTGTATCTTCTATCCGTTGTCCGCTATATTCAAATTTATGGTTTTTATGCCTTTTATTCACGTTTATGGTGATCGGTTCTTCATTCGAATATACTTTTCTGTTGAGTTTCTGTACGCTATCCGAATAGCGTAACATAATGGTCGCAGGGTGGTCTTGTGACTGATTTGTAGCGGGCGAGCTCAAAACTTTGAAACATTATAATTTGACCACTCGTAACTTGTCATGGAACATTCTGATTTGTGATTCGTTTAATTCTACACCATCATTGACTAATACTAAACGAATCCACTCAATCGATTTAAACTACATTACACAACACGAAAACCATACATTTTTACATAAATCGCAATGTGGTCGATATTTAAATAAAAATTAGGACTTCGGTTTTAAATAAAATCATATAGTTCTCAAAAAATTCACACTTACAAAAAAATGGTGCCTAAATATGAGCTACGGATCAAAAGATATCGCGATCTTAAAATTTTGATCGTGCCTAGTTTAGCCCAGTCGCAAGATTAGCTTGAGACCAGACGTTCGCAAGGTCGCAACACCTTTCCGTAAGGTCACAAGACCACCTTGCGTGGGCATTTTTTACAAAAAAAAAGTTTTTTAGGGCGTATCATTATCAAAAGTTTGTAAAATGAACATTTTGGTTAATATCTCTTTAAATAATTATAATGCTACGACAAAACGTGTTATTTATTAATAGTTTTTGGATTATTATGTGGTTTGATAATGTAATAATCAAATAATTAATTTTTAAGTCGTTTGGTTAATCTAATTATTTAGTAACATAAGGAGTAATTATTGAAATATAGGTGGGAACGAAAAATTGATTATCATATTTGGACATTATATATATTCGTGTAAAAAATAGTTTTGTATGTGCGTTTGTCTTTAAAAAAATAATGAATAAATAATAATTATTATTATTATTAAGAACTCGGTCGTTGGCTCAGGGCCAAAACGACAAAAGTTATACCCCATTTTCACACTTGATTTTTCATTCTTCCCCCCTCAACTATAAACACCTTATAAAAACTACCTCAAACTGCATGGGGTTAAACCGTCAATTTTGTAAATTAAAATAAAAACTTCACCCACACACTTCGACAGCCCGTATCTTCCTTCTCGCCCTGAGTTAAATTTCACCGAGCACACCGTTAAACTCGAAATAATTTTATGAACAAAACGAAACTATGTACGTTCGAAACGGACATTTTTTTAAAAAACGCTAAACACAACGACAGCTTGTATCTTCTCGCTCGCCGCGAATTAAATTTTTCCGACAGCAGCTTCAAACTCGAAATAATTTTATGAACAAAACGGAAATAAGCACATTCGAAACGGACACTTTTTAAAAAACGCTAAACACAACGATAGACCGTATCTTCCTGCTCGCCGCGAGTTAAATTTTTTCGCCAGCACCGTTAGACTCGAAATACTTTTATCACAAAACGAAACTAACTACGTTCGAACCCGACATTTTTTAAAGAACACTAAAGTCGACAACACATAAAACGGCGGCTAACACATGAGCCGTTTTTCCTTGTTTAAATACATAAAACTACTTTAAATATGAATATACTAATAGACGTTAAGAACTCGGTCGTTGGCTCAGGGCCAAAACGACAAAAGTTATACCCCATTTTCACACTTGATTTTTCATTCTTCCCCCCTCAACTATAAACACCTTATAAAAACTACCTCAAACTGCATGGGGTTAAACCGTCAATTTTGTAAATTAAAATAAAAACTCCACCCACACACTTCGACAGCCCGTATCTTCCTTCTCGCCCTGAGTTAAATTTCACCGAGCACACCGTTAAACTCGAAATAATTTTATGAACAAAACGAAACTAGGTACGTTCGAAACGGACACTTTTTTAAAAAACGCTAAACACAACGACAGCTTGTATCTTCTCGCTCGCCGCGAGTTAAATTTTTCCGACAGCAGCTTCAAACTCGAAATAATTTTATGAACAAAACGGAAATAAGCACATTCGAAACGGACACTTTTTAAAAAACGCTAAACACAACGATAGACCGTATCTTCCTGATCGCCGCGAGTTAAATTTTTTCGCCAGCACCGTTAGACTCGAAATACTTTTATCACAAAACGAAACTAACTACGTTCGAACCCGACATTTTTTAAAGAACACTAAAGTCGACAACACCTAAAACGGCGGCTAACACATGAGCCGTTTTCCCTTGTTTAAATACATAAAACTACGTTAAATATGAATACGTAGGCCGAAAGCCCCCACCGCATCGCGCGGGGCGGACCGGAACTAGTTATATTCTAAACGCAAAGCCCAAACGCATACATTAATTTTGTGTTAATTCGCAAGAAAAAGCAATCAAAGACTTCAAAACTTATTCTCTCGTCTCTGGTAATGTTCATTTCTATGGCCCAATAAAGAAGATACCAAAGTTGGCCCTTCATCACTCTATAGATGCGAGTTCATACTAAATATACACTAAAGATACCAAACTTGGCCCATAATCACTATATAGTTGGCCCATCACACTAAATATTAAGTGGTTGCTGTGATGATGGTTCTCAGATAACAAAGAATTCAATTGTATGCGAATTTTAGTGATTTTGTAAAGTTAAATAATTAAAATACTCCGTAAAACACATTAAGATATATATATATATATATATATATATATATATATATATATATATATATATATATATATATATATATATATATATATATATATATATATATATATATCATTATTCAAGGGGGAAGTAACCAATAGGGGAAAGCGGGGGAGCAAATTTTATTTTTTTCGTTTTTTTGAAAAAACTTTGTTCACGAACATTATTGATTGAATGCAAATATGAACATTTAATAAAGACACTTTGTGATAAATGTTTTTATTTTGGCGGGAAAACGCTCGAAGAAGTAATATATATAACAATTATCGTGTTTTTCGAGCGTATGTTGAGGTTTTAGATATTAGGGTTTATAGGGTTTAGATATTAGGGTTTAGAAATTTAGGGTTTAGGGTTTAGATTTAGGATTTAGATTGAGTTTTTAACAAGAACGATTTAGAGTTTAGGGTGTAGGGTTTTAGGTTTTAGGTTTAGGGTTTAGGGTTTGGGGTTTTGGGTTTAGGGACTAAACCCAAAATACCAAACCCAAACTCAAAACCCCAAACCCTAAACCCTAAACTCTAAACTCTAAATCGGGCTAAATTTTACTTCACAAAACATGAAGAAAAAAAACGTTAACATTCTTCATGATCAATGTTATCTTAAATGTGATTTTTGTCGATCATTTTCCCGACTAAATAATAACATTCATCACGAAGTGTCTTTTTTAAATGTTCATATTTTCGTGTGATCTTGATGCCTGGAAAAAAAATCCAAAAAAAACGGAATTATTTTTTTTTTGCTTCCCCCCACTTCTCCCCGATTAGTTACTTCCCCATTGATCCTGCCCATATATATATATATATTATAAGTATTTTACTTGAATTTTAGTTTGTTAAATAGATAGATAGCCTAAACACATCATTATTCAAATTTAAAAATATTAATAATAATAAATTCATACTTAATTATAAAAATATTAAGCACTGTATTTTGATCGGTCAAATTACTATATTATCTAATCTAATACACAAAAATGGTGAATAGTAATTAGGGGCATTTTCGTCATTTTTTTTTTTTTTTAAATTCTGATTAAACTTTACTACACCAATAAAGACCCTCACACTTTTTCAAATATTCAAATCGACCCCCCATACAGGGGGTAATGTGTCAAATAACCATTTTCATAAAAAATCTTAAATAAACTTCACCTAAATATTCAACGGGTCATATCTTCTAGCTCGCAATGAATTAAATTTTTCCGACACCTTCGTTAAACTCGAAATAATTTTAGGAACACAATGTCACTAACTATACGCAAAACGGACGTTTTTCAAAAAATGCTAAAAAATTGAGGTACTTTTCATACACGTTGATTTTGCGTTAAATTTTTTAAAAGTCGATAATTACATAGCTAAACGCGGAGATGGACATATATTGTTAATTTAAAATAACATTTAAATATTTCACGGGTTATACCTTTTAATTCGACTCGAGTTGCGCTTCAACGACAACATTCTTTAGCCACGAAATAATTTTACAAACTAAACGCAATAAAATACGTTGAAAACCGAATCCCTGGCGCGAAGCGAGGGTTCAACAACTAGTTAAACATCTATTTTGAAATTGAGTCTCAAAAATTCGCTTACTATATGTATGTAAAAAGATGTTACATCCAATAAAATTGTCACATGAATAAGCCTCATATATAATTCAAATGAAGTTCATGTATAAAATTTTTGTGTTGAAAGAATACGTTGAGACTTGTATAGATTGTTTTTCTTAAGGCATCAAAATGTTTATAATAGACACTGGCTCTAAGAAGGCCCTTGTTTTATTGTCCTTGTTATTTAGAGTTGACTATTGTCGTAACAAACGAATTTCTCTTTATTACATCAATTTTATTCAGTGTTGAAGTGAAAAACAACAAACGACTAGTTACAAAAAGATGCAAAAAGTGGAAGTCTAGTTATTTGGTTATAACGACCCCAATAGACATCAAACACAAAAGTCCAAGTCAAGAAGGATGGAGAATATACCAAAATTTAGGTACTTTTTCTACACACTAGCTTTAAAATTAAAAATTAAAACCAGTGTGACCACTCACAAGTGGGCGTATCTTTATTATCTCTTGACTTTTGGCTCTATGGTTCAAATTTGAACAACATGCACTTTTGATGAACTTAAATGATACCAATTCAAAATCTTGAATTGTTATCTCAAACTCAAGCAATCGTATATTATTATAAATTTATGGAGGAGTGTCTTACTACTACGGTAACGTGTATTCAGTAGCATATCTTAAAGATGCCTTTTAAAAGAGCGAATAATACATCGTGAAAAAATGTTGTTATAAATTTGCTTTGTGTATAAAGATTCACTACTAACATATAGTAATTAATAGATAACGAGAGATTAGATCAGTTTTAATTTATAAGTTTTTACGTGATACATAATTTGTAGAGTCAAAGATAATATGAACTAATAGTTGAGAATAAAGATTAGTTTAGTGACCCGTGGAATCACACATTCCAAATAAGAAACTTCTCGTTGTTTTTACAAATATATTGATATACTTAACTTGATCAGAATAAATAAACTACATTTATTCTCCCACCACCATCTTTCAAATTTCATCAAAATTACCTATTTTTCTTGTCATAAAATTTTTGAATTCTTCTATCATACTATATTCTTTCATTATAAATAGTCGCAATATGATTTGATGTATGTTATCGGTTTTCAATTTCTTGTTCTTTAACAAACATACAATAACATGACATTGTTAATTGCAAGGACCCCTTATACTTCTATACTTTTTGATTTTTTTTAAGGGTAAACAACCACGAAATTACCTTTTAAGTATATTTAGCTTTGAAAAATTGTTTTAGGACCCCATTAATTTTTCACACTACATTCGTCACTCAACTTGAGGGTAATGTTTAATTTGCTATTTGATGAGAAAATAGACTATTACGTAGGTTGCGCATTGTTGGTTGTAGTCCTACTGTGCTTATGAACAAAGTGTGTTGATGGAATTAAACCTTTTTGAGTGCTTAAATCATCAATTTACTTACAAAGTCATAGAGAGATTGTAAGTATATTCGGAAATGTACATAACATAGTAAAAACATTGTTGATACATATTCAGATTACATGCGATGTGAAAACCAATTTGTATAATTCCGTTCACGTGATTTGTGTCGGTTTAGTAAGCGTAGCATCTTTTCAGGTCAACTGATTTGACGTTTCTTAAGTTGTTACATTTGGCTAGCACAGCACTTGGTGAGTTGTGTTCACTTTTGATCATTTTAACATCTAATAATCTTGCACTGATGTGATCATGATAAAACTTACAATAATTTTCTCATTTTGTTGACAGTCTAATGAATTATGTGGTAAACACACCAAATAATACTCGTATCATTCTTGTTTAACATGACCATTTTTCTTACGAAAGGTACTAAAATTGCTATTTTTGAAGTTATTTTTTGTTGAAAAATGTTGTTTCCACTTTTTGATACAGTGTAATCCGTAGAGATGTATTCTCGTTATTTTTTTTATTTTGATTTTGTATATCTTTTTTAATTGGAGTATTTATTTGTTTTGATTTTGTATCTTTTTAGAATTAATATAATTAAAATCAGTGAAACCGTATTGCCTTCCAAAATCAGCATTCATATATTATTATTGGTATTGATTTTTTTTTATTTTGTAATTTTTTTTTATTTAGTATAATAATGACATCATCAGTATATAATTGAAGGGTAATTAGTAAAATGATAACATTATCATTTTAGAGATTTATATTAATATGTAAATATTACATTAAATGCAAAACGATATTTAAAATCTATATTTTTATTCCTACACTGGGATCTTTTGCTAGATTAAACGGTCAGAAATTCACCACTATTGTATGCAATTTTTCAAAACAAATCATAATTGTATATGTTGCAAATCATATCCTTATATTTATAAACTTCATTAAATGTAAACAGCCGAACAACAAATTTCAAAACGAAAAGTCAACGACTTTTCAAGCAATTGCAAGTCTTTGATGTTCACACACAAGGGTGTCCGAATAAGCTGAATGAACTACTCCTTATTAAACAACTTAAGTCTCTATTGCAGCTTGATCCATCAACACTTTTTTCATATTTATTTGTATATCACGTTAAGTCGCATTTTATACATAAAGATATATAATATACTCCGTATGTAGTATGGGTTCACGTATGGGTAGGCTTTTGAATATAGCTAGTCAGTGTTGCAAAAATCGGAAAACTCGGCCGATTTCTCGGGAAGAAATCGGTTTGACCTCCCTGCCGAGAACTCGTTTTGGAATCGGCCAAAAAATCGGTTAAATCTCGGAAAAATCGGTCAAATCATGGAAAAATCTGTCAAACCTCGAAAAAAATCGGTCAAATCTCGGTAAAATCGGTCAAATCTCGGAATAAAACTCGGTAAAATGTCAAAAGTCAACCGCCGATAACTCCCCGAGTTCTCCGAGTTCTCGTTTTAGAGACCTGCCGAGAACTCCCCGAGAACCAATTTCTGCAACCTTGTAGCTAGTATAAAACAAGTCAATTATTCATAATTTATAGGAGAACTAAAACCATGTACCCTTTTGTTTGCAAAACGTTTAATAGACTAGATGAATTTAGTGCATTTTAGTTCGGTTCATTTTGATATTAAACGCTTCTAAACAACATCATTCAATCATCATGATGTTATAATACGATTAGATAAAATGCAAACAGTTATATCTCCAAAAACAAAAACTATTACAGTATTAAATATAATTGAAATTATTATAAAACTCAGGATTTGAATTAAAAAGCAAACAATTTTTATTATTTTTGTTATTGTTTTTACAATCAATAAATAAATAAATATTGAAACAATCACAGTTGCACCACTACTTGCAACTATTTCGCATCCTAACATCATTCTAACATACCATAAAAAATCTGCTGAATTTAAATGTTCAAATAACAACGACTCAAAATGAGTTGATTCGCTAACATGAGTTGACTCGCTAGTAACATCATCCACATCTACAAATACATCCAAATTACTTGCTTCGATATGATTGATTCTTACGGTGATCCAATCATCTGTGTCAACCCAATTAGGCAAACATGAAGAATTACTTGCTTCAACCAATTGTCTTACCCTATCCACCGGAGACACGCCGGAGACAATCTCCGGTAAAGATTCCGTCTCTTCATAATTATCCCAAAATCCTTGATCCAATACACTAATTGGAGATTTTTTGGATAAAGTTTCCATCTTTTCAAAACAAGATTTGGAATCAACAAAAGGGTGTTTAAGAAGCTCTTTCACACTCCATCTCTCATTAGCATTTATTTGTAAACATTTGTTCAAAAAATCTTTGCCTTCAACCGATAACCACGTCGGAAACAACGGTACATCACCCGAATACCCAATCTTATACAACCCAGAAACCGGGTCCTTTATCTCGGGCCACGGGTTACGACCCGTTGCCATTTCAATCACTACACACCCAACCGCCCACACGTCAGCCTCAAAACCTTGCTCTTCCCCTCGTGCAGCTTCGGGCGCCATAAAAACCGGAGTACCCGATATTAAAGATGACGTCATCACTCCATCAGTTTCTAACAATTTAGCACAACCAAAATCACCAATTTTAACAACATTATTGTCACATACCAAAATGTTGTCACATTTAATATCGCAATGTACGATGTTGTTAGAATGAATGTAATCCAAACCAAGAAGAATTTGATGAGTGTAAGATTGTATCAAACACTCATCAAGATAACATCCCCCTGACTGTTTTTTCATCACATATGAAATCGTGCCACGTGGCGCGTACTCCATCAACAAGTTATACATCGGAATGTTGTTGCTGTAACTAACTTCGAAACGGATATATTCGATAACATGAGGTGACGTCAGTTTAGAAAGTATTTGTTGTTCTTTTTCTAAGATTAATTGTGAGGTGGATGATTTGATGGCGATGAGTTCTCTGGTGACGGTGGTGGCGACGGAGACGGTGGCGGTGCTTCCACGGCCGATGATCGGACCTTTTTTACAGTTCATTTGGAATTTTATTGAATTGAGATGTATAAAGTGATTGAATTTTGTGTTGTGTGTATGATGTGGGTGCTTTATATAATAAGAAAAGGGAGGGGAATAGTGAGTTGGAATTGATCCAGGTGTCGAATGGAGATTGGATAATGACAGTGGGCGGCATTTAGTAATTAACTTTGGCTTAAAAAAGAAGCGAATAAATGTAAAGACGTTACCACATGGCGTGACTGGTTCTACCTTATTTTTCACTGTTGCATATCGTGACAAGTCATATTTAAATTGCGGCGCCGGCTGGATTTATGTTTCCAACAACGTTGTTTTACCGAAAGTGAAAAATAAATCACAGTATACAACCAAATTTACCTTCAAATAAGGGCGGTAAAAATTTTACAAAAATACTTTTTGAATTTGATATACAAATAATGTTAATGGTAAAAATGTAAAATAATTGTGAATTTATGATCATCTTTCGAACATTGTATTTTCATTTTTCACCATCATATTTTCAAATTTAGTAATTAGTAAATTCATAATAATTCTACAATAAATAAATGTACTACAAGCAGGGCCGGTTATTGAAGCATGCAAGGCGTGTAGTTGCACAAGGCCCAATATATATAGTGGCCCAAAAACTTTAGCCTAGTATTAAATACCTAGGTTGATTTGTTAATTTTGGGGTTAAGAATTGATCCTAGTACTTATAATTTTATCAATATTATTGAACTTATTATTATATATAAAAAATTTCTATATATAAAGGGGTCCACTTTTGTTTGTAAAACAGGGCCCATAAATTTAAAAAGACGGTCATGACTACAAGTACTTAACTAAAATTAGCGAAAAGTCACACTAGCAGAAACTTTATTTGAAAAGGAATTTACACAAATAAACTGTTTTCGCTCTCTCTCTCCAAAATAAACCTTGCCGAGTCTTTTTTTTTTCACAATATAGACGGGTATATCGCGGACAACTCTCGCTATACGGGATTTATTGGCCCAACCAATTGAAAACAAACAAGTGGAACTGATACTCGCGAAAATTCGTTGCTATCGCATAATTCATTTGCGATGTCGGAAAAATCTACAATTTCGCTAGTTTGTAAACTGACATGATTATCTGATATGAACCGCAGAATTTCCTTCGCGATCCGCAAATTCGGATTCCTTAGATTGGGTTTTCTTGTTTTTTCTTGTTTCGCTATTCAAATCTTAAAACATGTTTCAAAATCACACCATCGTATCACCACCAATCTTCACCACCGTATCATCTCCATCAAATATCCACCGTCATCGCCTCTGAATATGTCACAATCGAACCGTACGTCAACACTAACCTGTTTAAGGTATGTTATTTTCTATTTTTATCATCATTTTGTTGTTTCCATTTTGTTGCTCTCCTTACAACTATCATATCAGTTGGTTGTGACTAAAATGTTGCTCGATTTCATGATTTACTTTTGTTAGTATCAGAAACATTTGTTTGTGAAAAATATTTGGTTGATTACAGATGTATTATGTAAATATTTTGAGACACATTATTACTACTACTAGCTACGTGTATAGTTTGATGTTTGAGGAAAACATTTATTTAGGTTGAATCGTTAACCTAGACTGTTGTGTATACTACTTTTGTAACTTCCCTTCCTAAAACCCAAGATACGGTGAAAGTGTACGGTGGCGATGGTGGTTGTTTAGAAGGCGATGACGGTGAATGGTGATAGCTGATACGGTGGTGTACAAGTGAAAATGAACCACAAACCCAAGATACAAACTGCACAATACATCGGGAATCCAAATTCGTAAAATTTGATTTGAAAATTACATGATTCGGGTCAAAAAACGAAGGTTGAATTTATGTCAGTTTACAAAGTCACGAAATTGGAGTATGTTTCGAGAACGCGAGTGATTTCCGCAAGTATTCGTGCCACGTGTATGTTTCTGATTGGTTGGACCAATAAATCGAGCATCTCGAAAGTTGACCGCGATATACCCGTTTATTTTGTGAAAAAAAGGTCTGACAGGGTTTAGTTTTAAGAAAGAGAGTGAAAATAGTTTATTTGAGTAAATTTCTCTTATTTGAATACTGAATAGTGCATGAAAGCATGGCAGGCTTAACTAAAACTGTCACTAACGCAAATAAATTAATTTTGTTAAAAAATGACTCTAAAAGCTATATTTAATAATTTAATATTGTATAATGTACGGAGTATGTTATAATCATATCTGATAAAAATTAATTTAAAACATGTCTACATATTATTATTATTATTATTATTATTATTATTATTATTATTATTATTATTATTATTATTATTATTATTATTATTATTATTATTATTGTTGTTGTCTTTAACTGTTGTTTTCATTATCTTAAAAGGATAAAATAGTAGTTATATTACATTACATTATTACCTAAACTACATTCAAGAAGGTGTCAATAAAAATTGTTATTGAAGATGACGAAAGAAATTTAATATCGATTGTAACCTTCCTTTTATTTTATTTTTTAGCGAAAATGTAACCTTCCTAATAAACATAAAACACCAAACGCTAATGTCCAAAATACAGAAAGATGAAGTAGCCGAGTAGAGAGCATTTTCCCAAAAATGATGTACTTTTTGATAGATAGAAAGGATTAAAAAGTCAAACTAAATACTTTTAAAATACAATTTCAGTTGAATCGGTATGCAAACTTGGCTCAAGTGGGCATATGTTTAATGTCATGGGTGACCCCCAGAAACTTGCTTTTTAAGTCTTTTTAGGCCCAAACACAATGAAAGGCTGTTGACATTGGAGTTATAGTTGGAACTCGAATTTGATATACATGCCAAGGGGAAGCACCAAAACCATTGACCATTTTTTTTTAGTTATCATAATTTGATATACAATCCTGTTTTGTGATTATTACATTAATCGAACCGTCTTAGTGTATTATTCTACATTTTTTTTTTTTTTTTTTTTTTTTTTTTTTTTTTTTTTTTTTTTTGAAAGGCAATGTTAGTGGTTAGAGTTAATTCACGAAAATCCCCCCCCCCGAGACTCGAACCCTGGTCTCCTCGAACACCATGTTAACATGGTGACCAATGAGGCAAAGCCCCATTGGCTATTCTACATTTTTCTAGCTGGGATCTTTGGTTACCGGCAAATTAAAATAGGAAACACAAGCTACAACAAATATATCATTCTCAAGTTTTTTTTTTTTTAGAACAGTAGAAGAATTTTATTAAGCGGCTAGCAAGAAGCTAGCGAAAAAATATAAAAGATTACAAGGAGTCCAATGAATTTTGTATGTGGATCAATTAATCCTACCCTTTTTATATCTAGAAAGAAGTCTAAAAAATGAAATAACAATAATATTGTCCAAAACATTCGCTATATGAAAGCTTTTATCATTGAAGGTGTAGTTATTTCTATGCCGCCAAATGTTCCAAATAGCTGAAAAAATAATGCTTTTGATATCATTCTCAAGTATTAAGTATTATCTTTTGAAATTCTCAAGCATTAACTTTTGCATACTTTTATAATAAGGTGATGATAAAAAAATAAAAAATAATAAAATAATAAAAACTAATCTTGTCAACACTATCAAAACTTTTTGTGTTTTCAACATCCTACATATTAATCAATACTCCTCCGCCCCATATTAATATTCTAGTGTTTCATTTTAGAATATCCTAAATATTAGTCTACTTTCATAGATAGGAAAGAATAAGAAGCTAGTTCCATTATGCCATTAATGTATGTGAATAAGATTAAAGGAGAAAAAAAGTAAGGGTAAAATTGAAAAGTAAACAAAAAGTACAGTATTTTTATAACATCTTTTTAAACTGTGTGTTTTGTCTATGAACTATTTACATGAGACGGAGGGAGTACTTTATTATACTCTTTTCGTCACATATTAATACTCATTTATACAAAATTTAAGAAAGTCATTATTGCAGTGTATTTTTCATTTACTTTATACTTTTACCCTTTACTTTTTACATATTTCTTTGTCTTATATAACAAAAGTTAAAAGTATAAACAAATTTCACCGTATTACTTTTATTTATTTATAGAAGTAGAGTATGATTTAATTTAAGTCCTTCAAAAATGGAGTAGTGGACTGTTAATATGAGACGGATATAGTTTAATAATAATAATAATAATAATAATAATAATAATAATAATAATAATAATAATAATAATAATAATAATAATAATAATAATAATAATAACAACGAAAAAGTGATTGTATCCATATATATTATAATACGTTTATTTACTTATAAATTAATTAATTACAATAAATTTACCAATTTATCAAACTATTTAATTATTATTATTATTATTATTATTATTATTATTATTATTATTATTATTATTATTATTATTATTATTATTATTATTATTATTATTATAATTATTATTATAATTATTTATACTATAATAATAATTTTTATTATTATTAGTATTATTTTTATTATTATTATTCTTATTATTATTATATTATTATTATTATATTTTACGTTTATGCCATTCACATTTACATTTACATTTACATTTTTCGTTTATAGTTTATATTTACATTTACGTTTTCCATCAACATTTATGTTTAAAGTGTTTCATTTACGCTTTATAATATATAGTAGCTAATGAAAGGGATAAAAAAAACATTTCTACTAGAATTTAACTAGTCCGGATCGGCCCGCGCGTTGCGGCGGGAGCTTTCGGGCTGCGTATTCATATTTAACGTAGCGTTTTGTTAAGCGTTTTTTAAAAAGTATCCGTTTCGAACCTAGTTAGTTTTGTTTTGTTCAATAAAATTTTTCGAGTGTAACGTTTCCGCCGAAAAAATTTAACTCGCGCCGAGCAGAAAGATATGGGCTGTCGTTGTGTTTAGCGTTTTTTAAAAAGTGTCCATTTTGAACGTGGTTAGTTTCGTTTTGTTTATAAAATTATTTCGAGTCTGAAGCTGCCGTCGAAAAAATTTAACGCGTGGCGAGCGGGAAGATACGGGTTGTCCTTATGTTTAGCGTTTTTTTAAAAAATTCTCCGTTTCGCGTATAGTTAGCCCCGATGGGCTCGTAAGATTTTTCGTAATTGAACGGTGTTCTCGAAAAAATTTAACTCGCAACGAGCGAGAAGATAGGGCCCCTTATAAATTCGGATGGATTTAGTTTCTTTTATTTTAATAAAATTATATATTTACACTTTTAACCCCTGATAAAGTGTAAACTTGAGGGGTCGTTGTGTAAATATAGGCGAAATTGAGGGACCGTTTGTAATGTGAACGCAAGCTCAAAACTACAATCAGATATAACTAAAACTACATAGATTCTCACCACATTTAATAATAATAATAATAATAATAATAATAATAATAATAATAATAATAATAATAATAATAATAATAATAATAATAATAATAATAATAATAAAATAATAATAATAATAATAATAATAATAATAATAATAATAATAATAATAATAATAATAATAATAATAATATATACACATATTTTATCTTTGTCATGTAAGGCTAATGACGCAATATAAACTATTTATAAGAGCCCTCCCAAAAGTTCATTCTTCCGAATAGTCCACAAGTTTGCCCCCTTGGGTGCCGTTGGCAGTGCCGCCAAGGCCTACGTCCCTCCAACCGCCATTTTTCCATTTTTTTTAGTCATGTTCGAAGATGAGAATATATGTATATGTAACTTGTATTTTTTACTTGTATACTTGTACATTTAATAAATTAATTAATATAGTGGGTTCCAATTTTTACGAAAAAGTATTTGTCATTTTTGGTAGTATTTAGTCCTGGGTTAGTCTTGGTAAAGAAGTGTTTATGTGGCGCTGATGTGACAACTAGTCCCAAGGAGTAAGTATGTCACCGTTGAAAGCACTTTAACGATTTTAGATTAATTAATAATAGTATGATAATAGTAGTAGTAATAATATTGCAGTAAGGAATAATATAAATATAAACACATCATAATTAATCAATTATTCTTCAGCTCATGGGAGGTGCGGAGGGAAAGAACCCGATCGATCGTTCGGGTTATTTTTCGGGTTACAGGGTTTTTAGGGGATCAATTATTTTATAAATAAAGACACAACTGGATATTTGAGAACGTGGAAACCAAGAAAATACAACTGTAGCAGCAAAGGTGAAAAACAATAAGCCCAAAAAACATTAATTAAAGTGCCTTTTCAAATAGCTTATATTATTCGATTTGGTATTGTTAAATAGTTTATATTATTCGTTAAGCCATAATATCTTTTTTACCTCATTGTAGATATTTAAATTTTCGAGATCGGCCATAATTCAACTTAGCCAAAGATATGGCTTTTATTTCTCCCTCCTTTGATTTTTTTATCCGACACCTTTTCAAAAAATCTTTAAAATTTAATTAATAGTATACACATACAATAATGAAAATATACTCAATCTACCTTATAACAAAATAAGTCATCTCTCTATGCAATGACAGCAAAAGTCATCCATTTAATTAACGTCATAGAAACTACATTTAAAAAGACCTCTAGCTAATATCTACAACTTTCACGTACAATCTTTATACCTACATTAATGGTTTACAACAGGGGGCCTCGGCAATATGTACGAAGTGTGCAGTCAAATAGGGCTCCGGATTTTGTAGAGGTCCAAAATTATAAAAGTACTAAATAATAATACATTTATTTATTTATATTAATATAATTAATCTCTCATTATCTTCTTTTATACTGATAAACTTTTAACTATATATATATATATATATATATATATATATATATATATATATATATATATATATATATATATATATATATATATATATATATATATCTTTTTATATATGTATTATAAATTTAGCGTTTATGAGAGTTATTTTTTAATGTCTCAAACAGGGTCCATTATAATAGTGACACAGCCCTGGTTTACAACGGTATATAGTAATAAGCATATTGTATACTTAAATAATTTGTGCATAAAGTGAGGTTTCAAATTGAATTTATGAAGTGGATATAACATATAAAGGTTTGACAATGAAAAAAAATATATACTCCGTATGATACTTGAAGTCATTGATGATCACACAAAGAGGTCATTATGCAAATTGGCTGACTTGCAGAAATTCAACCAATTATTGAATTCAACAATCACACTCAACTTTTCTTTGAATATGCTCTGCCCACAACACTTGGTCAGGAAATAAATATAAGCTCGCACCGACGCACCAGCTTTGATTTTTCCATATATTTTCATGTGAACTAAATATTATTAAAATAAAAAATATTTAAAAACATAACAAAATGTATAAGCAAACAATAGACTAGAGAGCACCGGATTCATTGTTTCACACTTTTTCATGTAAAAGCCAGCTTAATCAACCTAGTCTCTATTTAGAGGTGTATCTCTGTTTGTAATTTCATTTTGAAAATTAGTTACTTATAACGTTAGTGAACGTACAAATAATTAAAATGATAGTATTTGACAAGAAAAGCAAATAAAAAATTTGCATTTACAAATAATTAAGCTACACTAGAAAAAGAGATGTTGAAAATGTTTTTATAATACCAATAGAGCATTGACGATTCAAGTTCTCAAAAACGTTCGAAGAATAACATGCATCACAATGAATATTATTAGGAACATTTATCGATTAATGTTATTTTTCGAACTTTTTCTGGTCAAAATAATAATATTTATCACAAAGTGTTTTCTTTTAAATATTCATATTTTCACTTAATCTTGATATTTGGTAAAAAAAAAATTCAATAAAGAAAATAAAAAAAATTTACTTCTCCACAAAAAAAATCATTCCCTATTTTGATTCAAACAATATATATATATATATAGGGGCAGGATCAATGGAGAAGTAACCAAGCGGGGGGAAGCAAAATTTTTTTTTTTTCGTTTTTTTTGAATTTTTTTTTCCGGCATCAAGATCACACAAAAATATGAACATTTAGAAGAGACACTTCGTGATGAATGTTATTATTTAGGCGAGAAAACGATCGACAAAAATAACATTTAAGATAATATTGTTCGTAAAGAATATGAACGTTTTTTTTCATGTTTTGTGAAGTAAAATTTAGCCTTATTTAGAGTTTAGGGTTTAGGTTTAGGGTTTGGTGTTTTGGGTTTATCAAAACACCAAACCCTAAACCCTAAACCGTTCGTGTTAAAAACTCAATCTAAATCCTAAATCTAAATTACCCTAAATCTAAACCCTAAACCCTAAATTTCTAAACCCTAATATCTAAACCCTAATATCTAAACCCTATAAACCCTAATATCTAAACCTTAATATCTAAACCCCAATAGCTAAAATCTCAAAATACGCTCGAAAAACACGATAATTGTTATATATTACTTCTTCGAGCATTTTCCCGCCAAAATAAAAACATTTATCACAAAGTGTCTCTACTAAATGTTCATATTTTCATCTCATCTATAATTTTCGTGAACAAAGTTTTTTCAAAAAACAAAAAAAAAAAGTTTTTGCTTCCCCCCGAATGGTTACTTCCCTTATATATATATATATATATATATATATATATATATATAGAGAGAGAGAGAGAGAGAGAGAGAGTGAAGATCCAGCGCTAAGTGAGTATAAGTGAGATAAGGGGATAAGTGATTTTGTGATTTTTATATTTCGAGTTCTACAGCTCCGATTTAAAAAAAATTGCTGGTATCTATTTTCAGTGTGCAGATTCAGAATTTTTTTTCCCTTCAACTGGAGCGTTAAGATGCATTTGATGCATGTTATCCGCTGTTTGATGCATGTTAACTGCCTTTCATGCAGGAGATGCATCTTAACAAAAAACAAAGAAAAAAATGACTTTTGATTAAAAAAAAAACAGTGTTTAGGGTTTAGTAATTAGGGTTTAGAAATTAGGGTTTAGGGTTTAGAAATTAGGGTTTTAGAACGAGTTTTTAAACGAACGGTTTAGAGTTTAGGGTTTACGGAGTAAACCCGAAAACCCTAAACCCTAAACTCTAAATCGGGCTAAATCCTAAAAAAAAAACTCAAAAAAACCTCAAAAAATGTTAACATGCATCAGGTGCATTTTAAGCTCCTGTTGAAAAAAAAAAATATATGAATCTACACAATGTCAGTAGATTACGGAATTTTTTTTTTAAATTGGAGCTCTAATGTAAAAGATATAAAAATCTCATTTTACTTATCCCCTTATCCCAAAAATACCACTTATCCCTTGATCTCCCCATATATATATATATATATATATATATATATATATATATATATATATATATATATATATATATATATATATATATATATATATATATATATATATATATATATATATATATATATATATATATATATATATATATATATATATATATATAGTCAATGTAATAACCCGCCTTTTTTCGTTAATTTATTTTGACGCCTGTCTTTTATTTTTTTTAGATAATATCTTTCGTTATCTAAATTCGTATCTTCCGTTGATTAGCATTTTAATATTCCTGTTATTTAATTATAACATCTCTCGTTTACTCTAGCGCATTTAAAATAATTCGTTCGGTTAATTCACGCACCCGCTTTTAAACTCGAGGGACTAAAATTGTCAAGGGACCAAACTAGTTGACTAGGTCAACTAGTCAATCCCTCTTCCCCACCATTCATTTCACCTCCCCATCTTTTACTACTTCCATCTTTTTCTCTCAATTCACAACATCAAAGATTCATCATCTAAATCCAAACTTGGAAGCTAGCATCAAAACAAATTACATATTTGGAATCCTCTCTTCATCCTCTACAACTTGATACAAATTTCATCTCTAGTGGGTAACTTTTCTAAAACTATAGATTTCTTGTTTTTGGTGTTCTTGACTAATAAAAGTGTTAATTAGTGTCTATGGCTCAAGTCTAACATGAATATGTGATTTGGTTGCTCGATCTTGTTATTTTGCATAACTTGCATAAACTTGGAAAAAGGGTTAGTTTAATCTTGAGTTTTGGTTGATTAAATGTTGTTAGATGTTAAAGCTCATGTATTAAATGTGTTACTAGCATCATTAGCTTCAATTTGATATGTAGGATGACTTAGAAAGACTCCATTAACATGATTGTTAAATTTATGATTTTTGGTTAGGGTTTGATAGAATTTAAAATGAACTTTTGATGCAATGAATGATATGAGATGTTGTTGGTAAGTGTTTAGTTGTATTGTATGCGTAATTACCTTCGAAATGGCGTATTGTATGTGTGTGTTAAGTTTCCAAATTTCATCCGACACGCACATCCCTTAACCGAGGGATCTCATCTTGCTCGTCAAATACGTCATTATCTCTCAAAGGGATTCACCACATTACCACCTTGGCGGTAATTTAAATCCAAAACCATAAGTACAATTTATTCCAAACCGTACTTTTACCACAATTGACCAACGTAGGTCTCAACGCTAGCTCCGAATCCATACGAGCATGGTCCAATATCAACACACTAAAACATCCTCGTGCGAGAGTTCAAACCCCCCCAATTAGAACTCCGTTCCATAACCACATCATCGAGATAAAGGTATCCCGCGAATCCACTACTCACTCATTGTTGATTTAGTCAACGTCGAGTCCATCTCCGTCTCACCGAGACTCATACAACCATCATGCTAAAGAAAAAAACAAAATCCATCCGTCTTGTATTCCACAACATACCCATCACGATACCTTGCTCCAACCTTGAGCAAACGAAGGATTTCGGATCGTCCTTCTCCACTTCATTCAAATCGTTCACTAACACGAACACAAAACCTCACCCTTGCAATCGTCCGATTGCTATGTCTTGTCAAATTCCGTTTAGTCACTCATGTACCTAAGGGTTTCTATAGGTACCTTAAGTACAATGTAACCGCAACACCATCGGAGTCGAATACCGCTAGTAGGTATGAAAGAGGCACCTAACATCGTGTCACGTAGACTCCATTACCAACATACATTGAGATCCATAACACTAGTTCTTATGGGTTCCATCCACCCGTCGAACCTCATGGTTCATCAACTTCAACACGAAAGCAAACACGCGCTAACATCCAAACACCAAAGCCTATAACCATGTCTTGGTAGAAACATTTCCCAACACTAAGGAATGCTTGGTTGCACCAAATGTTACGCCCTTCGTCTGTCAATCAAAACGTTACCATAGGGTAATTCCATTAGGAACGTCACCCATAACAATAATACGCACAACACAATCGCAATCTTAAGGGTCTCACTCGAACGAGCTTAACGACCCGATACCATAAACGTAAACCGCCCGCTCGCTACGGATTATCTCCAGCGGAGAATGAAGTCTAATTAAGACTTACGTCCACACCGCATGTTATTACAAACGAACAACATACAATATCACACTAGGAGTACCTGATGCAGCATCGTTGGGCTTCCGTGCCCCACTTCCCATCATGTAGTCGCGCTCTAACCTCTTAACCCGATCGTCAAATGATTCGGAACACTCCGACTTCCGGTGTCCCTCTTTTCGACAATTAAAGCACCTGATCGTGCCTGAAGGTACACCCGTACAATCTCGTGCTAAATGACCTCGTTCTCCACACTTATAACACGTAGGCATGTAACCCCTCTTACTCTTCTTCTTCACATTCCCGACGCCTTCAGGCGTACTTCGTGCCCTCTTACCAGGAGCACCATGTGACTCTGACCTTGAAAGTACTTCATCATTGTCACTACCTCGAGGTTTGGAAAACCTCTTCTCAAACTCTTCCCTTACGACTTTAGTCACTTGGTCTCGGACCATTTCGGTCACCCGTCCTTCGATTGCCTCTTGGAGTTCTTGCTTAACCTTATCGGCGAAAACTGAGGTATATCGTTCGAACGAAGCCTCAATCTTTAACGTTAGCTTATCCTTCCCCGCATTAATAGGCTCGTCCATTCCGTAACCATCTTCCTTCTTCATTCTAAGGAATGCTAAACGATTAGACCACGAATGTAAAACCGCACACACAACACTGCCCCATCTTGCTCAACACTCGTCATACATCACTTGTTAGACACGATTTGCACCCGTAATAAGGTTTGCAAGTCCTTATTACGCACACACGCCGTATCAACTTGTTAGTACAACGACCGCCTCGCTCGATGATATAAACAACACAACCAAATATCCTACGCGACATAAACTGTGACGATCGCTCCAAATCCATATGGATGAACACGTCATTCATCGATTTCATTGCGAGGTATTTGACCTCTATATGATACGTTTTGTAAACATTGCATTCTTTTGAAAAGGCACATCATAAATGAATATTTAAATCAAAGGTTTTCGACATATGATGATTTCTACATATAGACTATCACCATAAATAATAGTTTACAATAGTACTTTCGTTGACAATGCAATCAAAATAAGATACATGGTGATGATTTGGTGAATGCAACATTTCCTTGAAAAAATATGCCATGTAAGACTCCATGCACATAGCTTGTGTAACATATAATCAAACAGCGGAAGACTTCTAGGGAACCTGAGAATAAACATGCTAACAAGTGTCAACACAAAGGTTGGTGAGTTCATAGTTTTAATGTTTCGTATAATCTGTATATAAAGGTGGATCACAAGATTTCAGTTGTTTCATCCAGAAACGTTTATCAAAATATTCTACGAAATTGAGCACCCTGGTAACTAAACTTTAACGTATATATAATTTGTACCCTTTGTATAATCATCTTAATAATACACGCAAACCAACGTGTACGCTTCTTGATAATGCTAAAAAAACATATATTTCATAGCATTATTCCTCAAGAAAGACAAGCTTTTAGTTGCAATTGTTCTATTTAAAAGTGATATTCGTTTAAATAATAAAAGGTGAAGACAAAAGACAGATTCGACGAATTGAAGACGCAAACGACCAAAAAGCTCAAAAGTACAAAATACAATCAAAGAGGTTCCAATTATTGATAAGAAACGTCTCGAAATTACAAGAGTACAAGATTCAAAACGCAAAGTACAAGATATTAAATTGTACGCCAGGACGTTCGAAAATCCGGAACCGGGACCAGAGTCAACTCTCAACGCTCGACGCAACGGACTAAAAATTACAAGTCAACTATGCACATAAATATAATATAATATTTAAATAATTCTTATAATTATTTATATATTATATATATTATAAACCGCCGGCAAGAAAGGCTCCAAACTTGTGTGAGCTGTAAAAGCAAACTCCGCGAGTTGCGAAGTTTGCAGTGCAAAAACTACGCGAGTCGCGGAGCCCCTAATTTTGAAATTGCCTATAAAGCTCGCGAATTCTGATCGTAAAAATCATCCAATATATCCATCCATCTATCTAAACGTATATATTTATATTTATATTTTAGTTTTAATTTTAATCCTAATAATAAGGGTATGTTAGCGAATGTTGTAAGGGTGTAAGTCGAAATTCTGTCCGTGTAACGCTACGCTATTTTTAATCATTGTAAGTTATGTTCAACCTTTTTAATTTAATGTCTCGTAGCTAAGTTATTATTATGCTTATTTAATCCGAAGTAATCATGATGTTGGGCTAATTACTAAAATTGGGTAATTGGGCTTTTTACCATAATTGGGGTTTGGACAAAAGAACGACACTTGTGGAAATTAGACTATGGGCTATTAATGGGCTTTATATTTGTTTAACTAAATGATAGTTTGTTAATGTTAATATAAAGATTTACAATTGGGCGTCCCTATAAATTACCATATACACTCGATCGGACACGATGGGCGGGGTATTTATATGTACGAATAATCGTTCATTTAACCGGACACGGGAATGGATTAATAGCCACTAGAATAATTAAAATAGGGGTGAAATTATGTACAAGGACACTTGGTATAATTGATAACAAAATATTAAAACCTTGGGTTACACTCAGTCGACATCCTGGTGTAATTATTAAACAAAGTATTAAAATCATGTTACAGTTTAAGTCCCCAATTAGTTGGAATATTTAACTTCGGGTATAAGGATAATTTGACGAGGATACTCGCACTTTATATTTATGACTGACGGACTGTTATGGACAAAAACCAGACGGACATATTAAATAATCCAGGACAAAGGACAATTAACCCATGGGAATAAACTAAAAATCAACACGTCAAACATCATGATTACGGAAGTTTAAATAAGCATAATTCTTTTATTTCATATTTAATTTCCTTTATTTTATATTTAATTGCACTTCTAATTATAGCACTTTTATTTGTTGTTATTATATTTAATTGCACTTTTAATTATCGTACTTTTTAATTATCGCAAGTTTATTTTATCGCACTTTTATTATTCACAATTTCATTATCGTTATTTACTTTACGCTTTAAATTAAGTCTTGTATTTATTTATTATTTTACATTTGGTTTTAACTGCGACTAAAGTTTTAAAATCGACAAACCGGTCATTAAACGGTATAAACCCCCCTTTATTATAATAATATTACTTATATATATATTTGTATTTTTATAAAAGTAAACTAATATAGCGTTAAGCTTTGTTTAAAAAGATTCCCTGTGGAACGAACCGAACTTACTAAAAAACTACACTACTCTACGATTAGGTACACTGCCTATAAGTGTTGTAGCAAGGTTTAAGTATATCCATTCTCTAAATAAATAAATATCTTGTGTAAAATTGTATCGTATTTAATAATATTTTCTTGTAAAAATTAATAGCTATTTTATATACACCTCGCATAACATCACTTCTCAAATAGCATACATCCGTTAAAAGGCTAGTGCTCTAGCTCAGACGGGGATATCAAGCCCTATGGATCCATATACTACTACTCGCGCCCACCAGTTCTTATAACTGGCAGTTACTAGTTACCAACGCTAAGGGATTTTCGGTTCAAACTCAGTGTAGAATTTAGTATGTACTTGTATCCATTGCGTTTAAAATAAAGTGCATGTATTCTCAGCCCAAAAATATATTGCAAAAGCAATTAAAAAGGGATCAATGAAACTCACCTTAGCAGCATATAAAGTCGTTCACCAAAATGTGATCGAAACTCGGATTACCAAATAATCGTAGATCTCAACCTAGAGAACATATGTTGGTCAATAAACGTTTATCAAGCTAGGTCAGGTCATAGTGTATCACAATCCTAATGCTCGAGATCGACATACAAAAGTTATCCAATGTCGTTTCAAAAAGTCAATTTTGACAGTTGTTTAACAAAACGAGACGTACCTTATATAAGGATTCATTTACTCGGTTGGTAATATTCAAAAATCCAAATTATCAATCTCGTAAACGAGTTGTTTAAATCTTAATTGTAGATTCAAAAGCAATTTCAATTAACGTCAATCATAATTCAGTTGATCATATCTTTTAATCCGTTCATCGAAATTATTTGATATCTAAATGAAAAGTTATTGATTTTTCGCCAGCTTTCCAAAAACATGTATATCATATACTTTTTACCAGTAATATATGTATTTAATTCGTGATTCATTATAACTGTTTAACGACGAAATTTAGCATACAAGCATATATAAATATATATATAATCGAGCACTAGACATGGATACACAATTAATATATAAAAGATAAAATATGAGTGCTTACGTATAAATATTGAAATTCAATATTATAGGAAAGTACGTAGACGCAACAGAGATGATAAACACTAGGTTTGTCTTGCGAATAATATCCATGAATATTACCCATAACTTCCATATTTAAAAGCCATAATTTCCTTAGCTCTATCCCGTTTGAAAACCCATTTTGAAAGTGACATGCTCATGACCTCGTCGTAGTATTTTATGTATAAATAATAATAATACTAATACTACTAATAATGATAAGATTAATAATAATATTAATCTTAATATTAATAATAATAATAATAATAATAATAATAATAATAATAATAATAATATATAATTTAAATATATACGGAGTAAAATTATTGAAGAAACAACTGAACGAAATCGAGTTTTTATAGTATGTGGCCTGCTACAGTACCCCATGCGATTGCATGAGTTTTCAGTGTTTTTTCCATGCGATCGCATGGCCGCCTTATCCTGTTTTTGTTTGCTAGTTCGTCGACATCAAATAGTGTTTACTGTAGCAAATAGTGTTTACTGTAGCAAATAGTGTTTTAATGTAGCAAATCACTGTAGCACTGTAGCAAAATACGGTTTCACTGTAGCAAATAGTGTTTTACTGTAGCAAATAGTGTTTTACTGTGACAAAGTCATTTTTACTTGTACATATATATATACATACATATAATTGTTCATAAATCGTCGAGAATAACCGAAAGGTATTTGAATATATGAAAGTAGTTCAAAAATTTTGAGATTCAGTTTTACAGACTTTGCTTATCGTGTCGAAAATGTTAATCATACAAAGATTAAGTTTAAATTTGGTCAGAAATTTCCGGGTCATCACAGTACCTACCCGTTAAAGAAATTTCGTCCCGAAATTTAAGTGAGGTCGTCATGGCTAACAATAAAAAAAAGTTTTTATGACGAATATGAGTCGATAAATAGAGTTTTATCACCGTTGAATAATATGGATAAAACAATCCAATTACTTGAAGCGTATGAGAGAAGCCGTCGTAATAAAGTGAAATGGAGAATAGAGATGCGTCTTATCTCTTGACGTAGTAACGATTGATTTCCGGAATTTAAGGAATAGAAAATCTTCATAATCTAAATAAGATTTGATTCTTCGGGAATTAAGAAAATTAAGATTTCCTTTGATTAATTGCGTAATCTGCCTCGATTGTTATGTCTGATATTTTGCTATAAATTGCCCACTTCCGTTTCATTATTTTCACCACTCCCACATCTTCTTCCTCATTTCATACTTCCAAAAGATTGTGAAATGCTTCATCCAGTTCTGATTCTTGATATACTCCTAACCTTCATATCTGTCATTCTTCTCTTTCATTTACCACCGGAGGATTTTATTTACTTTTACTTTTATCTTGGGGTTATAGTGTTATTAATTTTCCCGTGTCTTTACGTTGCAATACGTATTGATATACACGGTTTGTAAATTTCGGGGTTGTTTTCGGGCTTTATATTTTTCATTATATTTCGAAGCTTCATGCTTTCGTTTTCTCTTCCCGACCTTAAGTCAAGCGAATAATGGTCCAGAATTCGTAGGTATGAATTTCAGAATAAACATAATTAATGTCCTAAGAAAGAAACGATAATGGCACAATCTGACTTGTCAAATTACCAGAATATCCGAAAAAGACCGAATCATCAAGAAATATATTTTCTTGATATATTTAGAGATTATATAGAATGAAAGAGTTATGTAACATGGTTTATGATGAGGGTGTAATCTGCAAACCTTTATCATGTTCCATTAGAAACTCAGCATGACTTACTGTAATATTATCACGTTGATCAAGTGTCATTATATTATACTAACTCATGCTTCAATTCCCAACACTACTTCAAAAATATCCATTTTTCGAAATTTTCAGAAATTAGAAACTAAAATAGTTTCTTTTATGATGTAACACAGATAGCGTGAAGAGATAAATGATTTCAGATAAGAATAGTTATGAAAATATCTTCAGAAATATGGAGGATATTTATAATGGAAGATACGATGATATCTTAGAATTTTTAATATCAGAGGATGATGCGGAAAATCTGTCTGTGAAGGTTTAGAATAAGAAGTAAGATTCTTACTAATGGTTTCAGCAGACACTGAATCATTTGGATTCTTTGAAGGTAGATTTCGTCCTTGTGATTTGTCTACAGCTTCCTTCATACTTTGCTCAACCCGTTTTACAGTTTCAAACCTTCTCTTTTCCGTGCTTTTCCAACACACTACTCTTTATCATCAAACTTTCGACTGTTAAAGTCGTTAATAGTTTTTGCTGATTCATCAGTATTTTTCCAAAATTCGTAGAACTAGTTTCGTAGTTTGGGGTGTTTTTCAGAAACTTCACATTCGAAGTATGTAAGTCTAGAAGATAGACATTATATGTATATATATAACTGTTGGCGTAGAATTGCTGCGAAATTCAAAATACTGGTTGCTAATTCCCGGTAGTTGGTATGGCAATTATTGTTACAAGATGTGGATGAGTACATGATAGGGTTTTAATGAGTATAATGATTTTTCAGAAGGTCAAGGATTAATGAAGTTGTTAGTAAATTTACTGCTAATGTGGTGGAACATAAAAGGTTCCCCGGTAACAAAAACGTATATGTCAAGGTTACAATAAGGTTAATCTGAAAAGTCGAAGTTGACTGGTTGAAAGTGTGATAAAACTGGATACTTTGAAAAGGATGGCAAGATTATTTTCAGTAATAACAATGCTAAAGGATCTTTCACATTTTTGAAGTCAAAGTATAGCTTTGAAAGATGTAGAGATCTAAGAATGATGTTACCCGTTAAATCTTGACTTGGATTCTGATCCGTCAATATCAGAATATGTAATTGAATTTGTATGGAAACGATTGTATATCACTGTGAGCATCGTTAATAATTTTTGAATCAAAGTTGAAGAATGTACAGTGTAACATATTAATTGTGAACTTATATATTCCCGAGTATTACCTACCCGTTAAAGATTTCACAATTAATATTTTGTACAAAAGAATTTTCATTACAGTCTTTATGAAAATATATGTATGTATATTTCTTCAGATGTAATACAGATTTAATGAGTTAATATCATATTAAGCTCATTTGATTTTTAACTTGAATTAGAAATGAATAATCTCTAAAACATTAGAGATTACATAATCTTCGCGGAGTATTTCACTAATGAAATCAATACTTCATTATTTATTCTTATTGATATTCCTTGGTGAAGGGTGTTGATATTCGTGGAATTCTTGCAAACTTCGCAAGGGGCAAATGATGTTTTCTAGAAAGTTTCGAGTGCATCGAAGATGAAAGTGTAAAATCAACCATGTTATTGAATAATACACTTGGTTTATTATGAAATGAAATTCATTGAATTGAAACAGAGATTGTAGTTATCGATGATTAAGCCGTTAATGAAGGATGTACATCATTGCATATTAGTAATATGAACTAACCGAGTAGTACCTACCAGTTAAGATTCACACGTAATAGCTTAGTACGAAAATATTTATTTTGATTTCAAAATTCATATATATTAAATATACATAAAATTTCTTCAGGGGAAATGAGTTAATACTTCATCGGTTATTGTTGCTGGTATTTCTTGGTAACTATGGTGCGTATGACGTTGATGCTCGTGGAACAGATTGTGAAGTTGAGGTTTGCTATGCGGATGTTGTTGGTGGTGGTAATGGTACTGTTGTTGTTGATTATGGTGGTACTGGTTATGCTGCTGGTGCTGCTGCTGGTGTTTATAACCTTCGCACCATATTCTCCAAAGCCACTACCCGAGCGCGAAGCTCGTTGACTTCTTCTATTATACCGGGATGATCGGTGGTTCGTACGAGCGGGCGAATAAGATTTAGAATGTGAGATAGTATATAATCATGACTAGATACTCTGGAAATGAGAGAGAAAATGGTATTACGAACAGGTTCGCCGGTAAGTGCTTCAGGTTCTTCGCCAAGAGGGCAATGTGATGGATGGAAGGGATCGCCTTCTTCTTGTCTCCAATAACTAAGTAAGCTACGAACCCATCCCCAATTCATCCAGAATAGATGATGGCTAATTGGTTGATCCATTCCGGTTACACTGTCTTCGGAGTTCAGGTGAATATCCATATCGGAAGAGCTGTCGGAATTTAAGGAATTTGAACTAGATACGTGATCCATCTTGTGTAATCAGGGAATTGATTTTTGATATAAGATAGATTATAGAATTTAGATTGGTACTCCTCAATACATAATTTACATATGTATATATAATACCAAAATCCCGTAAATTACGGAGAAATTTTCGGAAGATGTCAGGAAAAGTTTACAGTAACAGATACGCTAAGATATGAATTTTTGTCTATACACTATTTATGCAATAAATGCAGGAAAACGTGTCTAGACTTAAGAATGATAAGTATGTAATTTTCGACAAGAAATAATAAGAAAAACTTTTAACTTGCAGACACGGTCGAAGTCCAGACTTACTAATGCATCTTAACAATTCTCAGTTAGACACATTCATGCAAGACCTGATTCGCTAGGACCAACGCTCCGATACCAACTGTGACGATCGCTCCAAATCCATATGGATGAACACGTCATTCATCGATTTCATTGCGAGGTATTTGACCTCTATATGATACGTTTTGTAAAAATTGCATTGTTTTGAAAAGGCACATCATAAATGAATATTTAAATCAAAGGTTTTCGACATCTGATGATTTCTACATATAGACAATCACCATAAATAATAGTTTACAATAGTACTTCCGTTGACAATGCAATCAAAATAAGATACATGGTGATGATTTGGTGAATGCAACATTTCCTTGAAAAAATATTCCATGTAAGACTCCATGCACATAGCTTGTGTAACATATAATCAAACAGCGGAAGACTTCTAGGGAACCTGAGAATAAACATGCTAACAAGTGTCAACACAAAGGTTGGTGAGTTCATAGTTTTAATGTTTCGTATAATCTGTATATAAAGGTGGATCACAAGATTTCAGTTGTTTCATCCAGAAACGTTTATCAAAATATTCTACGAAATTGAGCACCCTGGTAACTAAACTTTAACGTATATATAATTTGTACCCTTTGTATAATCATCTTAATAATACACGCAAACCAACGTGTACGCTTCTCAAATAGCATACATCCATTAAAAGGCTAGTGCTCTAGCTCGGACGGGGATATCAAGCCCTATGGATCCATATACTACTACTCGCGCCCACCAGTTCTTATAACTGGCAGTTACTAGTTACCAAAGCTAAGGGATTTTCGGTTCAAACTCAGTGTAGAATTTAGTATGTACTTGTATCCATTGCGTTTAAAATAAAGTGCATGTATTCTCAGCCCAAAAATATATTGCAAAAGCAATTAAAAAGGGATCAATGAAACTCACCTTAGCAGCATATAAAGTCGTTCACCAAAATGTGATCGAAACTCGGATTACCAAATAATCGTAGATCTCAACCTAGAGAACATATGTTGGTCAATAAACGTCTATCAAGTTAGGTCAGGTCATAGTGTATCACAATCCTAATGCTCGAGATCGACATACAAAAGTTATCCAATGTTGTTTCAAAAAGTCAATTTTGACAGTTGTTTAACAAAACGAGACGTACCTTATATAAGGATTCATTTACTCGGTTGGTAATATTCAAAAATCCAAATTATCAATCTCGTAAACGAGTTGTTTAAATCTTAATTGTAGATTCAAAAGCAATTTCAATTAACGTCAATCATAATTCAGTTGATCATATCTTTTAATCCGTTCATCGAAATTATTTGATATCTAAATGAAAAGTTATTGATTTTTCGCCAGCTTTCCAAAAACATGTATATCATATACTTTTTACCAGTAATATATGTATTTAATTCGTGATTCATTATAACTGTTTAACGACGAAATTTAGCATACAAGCATATATAAATATATATATAATCGAGCACTAGACATGGATACACAATTAATATATAAAAGATAAAATATGAGTGCTTACGTATAAATATTTAAATTCAATATTGTAGGAAAGTACGTAGACGCAACAGAGATGATAAACACTAGGTTTGTCTTGCGAATAATACCCATGAATATTACCCATAACTTCCATATTTAAAACCCATAATTTTCTTAGCTCTATCCCGTTTGAAAACCCATTTTGAAAGTGACATGCTCATGACCTCGTCGTAGTATTTTATGTATAAATAATAATAATACTAATACTACTAATAATGATAAGATTAATAATAATATTAATATTAATATTAATATTAATATTAATAATAATAATAATAATAATAATATATAATTTAAATATATACGGAGTAAAATTATTGAAGAAACAACTGAACGAAATCGAGTTTTTATAGTATGTGGCCTGCTACAGTACCCCATGCGATCGCATGAGTTTTCAGTGTTTTTGCCATGCGATCGCATGGCCGCCTTATCCTGTTTTTGTTTGCTAGTTCGTCGACATCAAATAGTGTACTGTAGCAAATAGTGTTTACTGTACCAAATAGTGTTTTACTGTAGCAAACAGTGATTTACTGTAGCAAATAGTGTTTACTGTAGCAAATCCTATTTGCAAAGCCGTTTTCACTGTAGCACTGTAGCAAAATACGGTTTCACTGTAGCAAATAGTGTTTTACTGTAGCAAATAGTGTTTTACTGTGGCAAAGTCATTTTTACTTGTACATATATATATATATACATACATATAATTGTTCATAAATCGTCGAGAATAACCGAAAGGTATTTGAATATATGAAAGTAGTTCAAAAATTTTGAGATTCAGTTTTACAGACTTTGCTTATCGTGTCGGAAATGTTAATCATACAAAGATTAAGTTTAAATTTGGTCAGAAATTTCCGGGTCATCACATAAACACACGCAAGAATAATGTCACAACACAAGCCAATACCCTAGTTAGTTCACCTACATGCTAAGGTACTAACCAAGTTCCCATTCCGACCCGTACACCTACAAGTCCCGCAACAAATAACACACACAAAAGTCTAAGTGTAGGCACATATCGCAAGTCACATAAATCCCTTAGACCATGCTCAGATATCACTTGTAACGACCCAGCCCGTTATCCAACCGAATATGCAACAAATATTTTTGTTTTAATGCAGAAGGGGTGCGAGGCGCGCAACCCCATATGTGCGCGGCGCGCACATAGCCTGGCAGCTTGCTGTCCAAAATTTCCAATTTTCGATTAAAGATCTCCCACTTCTCGACACTTTTAGACGAAACGGTTTTCACAACATTTAATATTAGTTAAAACTAACACGTTCCAATAATAAAATGAGTTTTACGACACCGGGCCCACATCGGCCGTTTTACGACTTTCATATAAAATACAAGTTTCCGACCACATGATTTTAACACAAAATAAAGACCGAGTATGGCGATTGGGGATACGCTACCCAATCCTAATCAATCTAAAAGCACGTATTCTAAAGCAACCTACGCGAGTCCACTAGTTCTCACGCTTACCAGAGCAACCGCATCCATGCAAATCTGTAAAAATGTAAACAACGAGAGGGTAAGCTAACACTTAGTGAGTGAGAATATACTACATACATATATATATGCATAGAATGGACACGCCACACAAATAATCAAAGATCACATACCGGGGCATCCAAGTATAAAGAAAACTAAGCATACCGTTCAACCGCTATATAACAAGCTAATAATCAACAAGTAAGTTCACCAACGACGCTATGAACAACACCAACAAGCTACACCCGGAGGGTTGGCTACATCACAATGATACGACAGTATATATAACAATAAAGCGTACAACGCCCAAGGTTAACCCCTTAACCCAATACCAAAAGTCAATTACCACAATGAAGATTTGGCCGAACTACACTAGCCATAGTAAATTCGCATCCACACGAGACTACTATCTTCATTACCACAACAACATCGAGGTTGGCCGAACTACACGAGACTTAGTAAATCCGCAACCACACGAGATTACTACCTCAATAAGATGACCGAACTACATGTGTCATCGTGAATCCGCATCCACACGTGATCCACTTCTCCAATCACAACTCAATACCAACCCTTCACCATTTGGGGCTGTATAATCCACATCACAAGCATATGTGATAACGTACACACAAAGTGTGCACCTCGCCAAAGTTGGTTAACCAAAACGCATAACCGTGCCAACTGGACCTATTACACAAGTCCATCAAATCCACCTATATGTGAAGTGAGCTCTATAACCGAGAACCACTTCACCCGACCCGCACCCATCCTACACATACATATGCACATAGGATATTAACACTTACCTTGTCATCTTGATGAATGCTACCGAATAATCCACAACTCGCCGATGGAATGTACCTATTCCAATATCACAATACAAGTAACACACTTAGAGTGGATTTACAAACCAACTCAAAACGACACTTAGTGCGATTTCGGCCAATTGCACTTCCAAGCATAAAACGCGTCCAAACTAACCAATAATCACTAACACAAGTGAAAATGGTCTTAATACGCCAATAAAACCCAAACACAAGTGTTAAACACTTATCATTCTCAAAATCACCCACAAACCATAATTTTGACTCAATTCAAAATTAGTCTTTCAAATACACTAAAATGAATTCCAACACTTCCATAATCACCAAACCTAGTGATTAAACCCAATTCCAAGTCCTAAATCATGGCCAAGTCGGTTTCCAACCCAAAACCCACCAACAATAACAATAAATCCGATTATTAGCAACACTAAACTCACTTCATGAGTTTAAATGGGTTTCTCAACAATTTAAGTTCAAACCCTAACTTTGAATATCAAATCAAACATTGAAATTCGGAGTTAGAACTTACCACAACAACCAAAAAATTGCTAGGAATGAGGTGAACAACTTTAACACTCGAGCTTTTGATCAATTCAAGCTTCTTCTTCTCCAAAACCCCACTTCTCTCTCTAAAACTCTCCCTCTCTCTGTAAGATAGTTGAGAGTGTTTGTGGATGTGAAATGTGATCCAAAATTGGATCTAAACCAGCTGATAAGCTCTCAAATCCGTCCTCAAGTGAAAAGACCAAAAAGCCTCTCATTAAACTATAATTAAAACAAAACAGAAAAACTGTCCTAGGTGGGGTGCGCGGCGCGCACCCTTGACCTTGCGCGGTGCACACAGAGGTCAGAACAGCCTGCCAGTTTAATAATTCGTTCCACGCTTCACCCACTTAAGTACACCATAAATACTCTATGTACAATCAATATTAGGGTCTTACACCTCCGATTAACATGTAATTTGTTCTAACATGCTCATATATGATTATATAACTCAGGAAAATTGTCCAAGACCCGACCCGAACACGTTGACTTTGACTTTGACTTTGACCAAAGTTGACTTTTATTCAAATTTACCAATACTTTGTTTAATAGTTATAACCTTCTTTTATACTTATATCTTTCGTGAAACTTGACAACGTGACTCACATGCTATATAATCGAGTCGTAACGAGCCATAAGACTAATTGAACACATTTCGATCGACCTTGTGGCTTACCCGGTATTGATATAACTTACTTGTTTAGGTCAAGACTAAACAACTTTCATTGCACAACGTTTATAATGAAGTACGTTGGCGTGCAACTACGGTGAGATCATAGTCCCACATTTTCAACAACTTTTACTCTTTAAATCATGGGATGAGAAACATATAAGTTTTATACTTTTATGCTTTGAACAAAAGTACGAAAATAAACATTCCACGTACGAGTTAGAACAAAAAGCCTCAATTCAATTATCATGAGTTACACTTGCAGGGTGTAAGCGAGAACTTATGTTGTGTGGATCCATACGGGTTTGACAAACCCTCATTTGGACGGTTCGCTACCGTTAGCGAATGAAATATATTTTCGGGTATAGTGTAGGTTCTAACACTATGATGCAGAGGTTCGTATACAGTTAAGTCTTGATAATTGGGTGCTCGTGATACAAACAACAACTTTTGGGATGTAAACGATTTGGATAATCAACATTATGGAAATACTAAATCTTGTGGTTCAAAAACAACGTTTACAAATACACCTATGATTTCACCAATGTTTTTCGTTGACAGTTTTCTATATGTTTCTTAGGTTCTTGATTGGCTACTTGATACATGTTTCCACGTACATTTTGATTTCTTGCTTGGAGTCAAGCATACATGCATACGCTATTGATAGCATCCGTGATTTTCAACTTATATTATGTCGCAAATTATTTTATTTATACTTTATAACTTTTGTAAACTTTAACTTGTTGTCGAATCGTTTGGTAAACTTAAAACTTTGCAAGTCCTATACGTTTCAAATGAATGCGATATAATTTTGGTCAAACGCGTCTCATTTAGGGACTATGACCACGTAACGGGACCTAAGTTGACGGAGCTGTCAATGGCGATTTTGGCACGTCGTCACAGTCAAAAGTTCAAATGAGAACCACAAAAAGGTGAGAAATGCGAGAACTTTTAATTTACAAAGATTTTCACATGTGAGTAGATTGAATCACCCACAAATATCGATGGAGAGCAAGAATAAACATAAAAAAGTTTGAAAAAACTTATATCGATGGAGAGTAATGAACATATGTTTGTTAATGATATGAGCACTAATTAACATTAGCATATTATTTGTTGCATTTAAATATATAAATACTATGAAAATAAAAAGTTCTAGCAGTTCTTGTCCTTTATATGGTTCTCGTTTGAACCTGCATATATATATATATATATATATATATATATATATATATATATTTGCGATATATACGATAAAATTATGATAATGTCCGTCATGTCTACATAAAGTTTCATGGATGGACATAAAGTATTTTTTAAATATGGATGGTGTTGGTTAATGATCCAATGATAATATTCAAATATTAATCACTTTGTTTTGATGATAACATAAAATAGATAAGTGCTTAATCATATGCAAGACGACATGAGTTCATAAGCCTACACTATCTCTAGCAAAAGACCAATACATAATAATTCATGAGTTCATAAGCCTACACTATCTATAGCAAAAGACCAATACATAATAATTAATTTGGTAAAAACATTACACGGCTGAACCACGGTCGACCGCAGGCCTGACCGTAGATGCCATGTATCAATGTTTTGAAAATACACTTAACACGTTTTCAAAACTATTGATCTGCGGCCAACCACACGGTCGATGGTAGATCGACCGCAGTTCTCTCTGTAACCAAATTCAATCACTTTGAGTTAGACCACTTTGAGGAATCTATAATTTACAAAACCTTTTTGAATATAATTAAAATAGTTGCCTCCTTTGTTTTCAAAAGAGTTCTGAACCAAAAGATGTTAATCTTTATTAATCACACCTAATGACATTTTAATGACGTTTTAACCTTGGTTAAGAATAACACGTAAGTTTTGTAAAATATTTTGTGTTTCTAAAATATGTTTTATGGTCTTAAAATGATCTTTAATCACTAGAACATTAACCTTGATTAAGAATAATACACAAGTGTTATAAAATATTTTATGGTTCTAAAATATATTTTTTGGCCTAAAAATATAACACATAAGTGTTACAAAATACTTTATGATATTAAAATATTTTTAAGTTCTTAAAATACATCAAGTCATACTTAAGAATGGTCATTAAGTCCCAATTAAAGAGAAGCTCTCCTCTAAACCCTTAAAACAATACTTACATGGTTAAGTATGATTATCTTGGAAATTAATGTAACTCCCAATGATTCTTCATAAGAGTTAAAATGGTAACATTTGTCTTGTTGCAAGCAACCAATGAGGAAAGATACTTCCATTCAAGTATTGACAAAATGATACATACATGGGTTATGGTGTTTGGAGTTTTGTGGTTTGTCAACATGTTTCAACTAGATTTAAAGTAGTTCAATTAAGTTGTAACAAGGTTCCAATGGGCTAGATACTTCCATCAAAGAAAAGATAAATGATTGGAGACATAAAGATATGAAGTTAAGAGTGTTGTGGTTTGTCATAAGACAAGATGTTGACACATGCATTCTTACAAAGAGAATTTAGAAGGTTGCTACTTGTCAAGTACTTACTTGAATATCACATGCATGCTTACAAGAAGTATTTTGGAAGATTGCTATTTGTCAAGTATCATATGCATGCTTCCAAGATCAAATGTTGACACATGCATTGAAGGGTTATAATCAATGAATACTTCCAAGACCATTGCAAGTCAAAGAGAATCTTTGTGTAAGTAACATTATGAAAAAACAAGACAAAAGAGATGAAGAAGAAAACTCATCAACGGATATGCGTGCTCACTTTTTTTTTTGACAAAAAACAAGAATGGAATCAAAATAAGCAATTCACACAATAGTGAACTACCTTCCAGTACATAGGAAAATTGATATGGATTTACATGCCTTAGCCCATATCCATTCAATTATATCATGCAAAAAACCAAAACACAATATACGGAAACTAACCAAAAAGACACTAGATCAATCTTAGTAGCTTCTATTTCACCATTAACCTCTGTCTTGACATTAGATGCACGAACATCAGCCTCGTTTTCTAACCAGAGCTCAATTTATCATCCAAGCTTGTGACGACCATATATAAAATTGATGACTCAGGTACATCTTAGCATTCACGACCCATTGAAAAACTTTGATCTTTATACGCGTAGTTAAGGAGGCCCAACAAGTTTACTTCCCATTAAACCAGATATCATTCCTCGCTAACCTAATTACCCAAACGGTTGTCGATCCAATTAAAGACCAAAAGGCGCTCTCTTTAAAACCCATACCACCACTCCGATCTAATGAGAATTTCACAATGGATGCGGGCGGTACCCAATTAATATTCCACCACTTGAACAATGTTACCTATAGAACCCATTGAATTCCTCATTAAAATTTGAAGAAAGCATGATCCGAATTCCATCCGCAATCGTATAAATCTTTTCCACCGAGAGAACCCATTGAATTACATCCTCTTTAGAATTATCCAACTTAACTGTTTCCAACAAAGTCAACATAGAATGCAACTGACCCAATTTACATACATCTATATTTCAATCGAAACCTATACTCCACTCTACTAAACCTGCTTCAATGACAGTCCCATATCAAAACCTATCTTTTCCACCGAGTCCCCTCGTATTCCACGTTGCGATATTCATTGTCGACTAGCTTTTTCATTACTATCAAACATCCCCTCGGATATGTGTGATCACTACTTTGCATTTCTATTGCCTATTTAAACAAGGCTTGGAGACACTTGAAGACCACATCTTTCTAACATACTTTCAAAGTCATATCAACTAATCTCCCAAGCCTCAAGCACACATCTATGGAGAAATTATAAGAGAGAAAGAGAGATTCTACTTACACTAAGTAGAATTGAAATGTAAACTTTATGCTTATCATTTGTATCTTTAAGTTTACTTTATAAGATACATCCTTAGGGGGTAAAGGAAGTTAGATAGTTCTTATGGTAGGAAACACCATCTTGCTTAATGATTCAACTTCCTTAAAGGTATCTAGGAAGTTGATCAATTCCATTGGGAATTAAGTTGGTGTGACCAATTGAAGAACTATGAATGATTGTAAGCTTAGCTATAAGTTTACTTGTAAGCTATCTTCTTAAAGGGATCTAGAAGGTAGTTATGATTTCACTAGGCTAGAGCATTAGGATCTTGTGGTAAGAGCATTAGGTGTTTGTGAATTCTTCAAAGGGACGTAAGGGTTCATAAGGAGCGGCTTATCGAGGAGCTAGTGTTGTATCCGGACACTCCACCGGGTTGGGGGTATCATAGTGAAGAAAAATCTCAATTCGTAGAATTGGAGAGTGGATTAAGGAGGATTAGTTAACATCCTCTCGAACCACTATAAATCCTCGTGTTTGTGCACTTACATTCTTTACATACTTGCATTAACAAACACGAACACTTCCACACTTAAAACTTATCTTTTAATGGCTAAAGATTTAGAAAAAGTTTTAAGAAACCATTAAGTAACTATTCACACCCCCCCCCCCCCTCTAGTTACTTACAGATGGCCCTAATGCTTAAAAATGTTGTAGCATTGGTCGAATGGTCACCATAAGTAACAACGTTATTTTCCCATCGTCATTGTGCATCACGTGAAACACACACGAGGTTTTTTACTCATTAACGATGGAGAAATAACGATGCACACTCATGTGATGCACATTAACAATGGAAAAATAACCCCTGTTACACACATAAAATGATCAAAAAGTCCTCGTGCATCTTAAGTGATGCACACTAACGATGGCGATATAAATTTTGTTACATTTATGGACGAACGTTGTATTATTTTTGAACATTAGGGTCATTCGTATTAAAAAAATATTTTAGATCCATCAATGTAACTTTTAATAAACATTAAGTAGATGTAATTTTGACATTTTTGAAAGAAAAAAAAGCTATATATATGAAAATGTGTGAGTTATATGAAAAAATAATGTATTTTGATTTGGCAATTTATGTTTTGAAAACTCAATTTTAAACAATCTCTGGTTAACTGAATTGTTTGACAAATCAAATCAGTTGTATACAAACTTCATAATCTTGTTTCTTGTATTCCGTATCTTTTCTATTTTTTTTTATCATTTTTTTAAAGGCAAGTAGATTTATTGATATGTATGAATAAACGCAAAACACTAGCAAGAAGCTAGACAAATACAAGAACACACACCCAACACAAAGATAAAATCTCACATCAAACAAAGCCCGAGACCACAACCCAACACACAAATAATATCACACCAAACAATTACACGAACAAAAGTGGCCACCGTGACTAGCTACATAGACTATGTTTCCGAATCTGATGACGCACAGGAGGAGCAACAGGCAATTTCATCGTCGTCCTCTTCCGACTCTTTCATCACATTCTCGATAAAGTATCTTTCATGCCAACGAAAGTTTTTTCGACTTCGGCAACGCTTCATATTTCTCCTACCCCAAACATGATTAATGAAATGGCTTTTAATCAACGGATGGACTTTTATTATTTTACCATGGAAACGATCTACCACGGTATTATAAGTAGGATGGTCCATATCACGATCAAGCCCATCAGAACTGAAGTCCAGCCCATTTGGGGAATCAAAGCCCGTACCATTGCAATTAGGAACTGTCCCACTAAAAGAGAAAAGGATAGGCCTAACATCAGTTTGAAATTCCATTGGGACTGACAGCGTATCTCTTTTGTCACGCGAGCCGACAAAAACAGAAGATTCTGTGCAGCCCTCGATACCTGCACCTCTTTCATTGGACTTTGTAACAGAATCAGAAGAATTCATATGACGGAACAGAGCATCATCGGAAAAAAACCTGAGCGTCACCAGAATTAAAATCCGGTATGGCAGCCGGAGACTCATCCGGCGAAGTTGGAATAAATTCACCATCTTCCTTCGCTATAACCTGAGCATCGCCTGAAGAAAATTCCGGTATGGCAGCCGGAGTCTCATCAATCAAAGCCGAAATAAATTCCCCATCTTCAGTTTCATCTGTGGTATCTGCAGACTTGCAATTGCTCTATTTATTAACAGTTGTAGCATTTAAACCTACATCACAGGTACCTTGATTGTCACCCACAATTAACTGATCTTTTACACCCACGCCTGATTCAATGGCAGGTTCAGATAAGTCTGTTGGATTACTAGAAACTTTTTCACCCACACTCGACTGGTCTTTTCCTCCGTCATCATCTTCAACCCGAGTCTTATTTACTTCAACCAACGACCAAGATAATCGCTCCTTGCTAAAACTGAAAACGAGATTGTGATTGCTCACCGAAGTAGGGAGGTTAATTTTGAAACATTTGCTTCCGACTTTGATCTCAATGCGATTATTCATGTGAAACAGTAACTCCTTGGATTTGAGTTTACTGCATGCAAGCGAATCCAAGAAGCTTTTTCCTTCCCATTTACTTAGATTAGACGGACCACGGTTCCACGGGGCCAGTGGAAAGTCGTCCATATTTAGATTGTACTCATAATCCTTACTCGATGAATGATTAGTAACATTCCTCTCCATAGCTTTGTATGCTCGAATCCATTTACCATTAACCTGAATGGAGTTTAAGACTTTTGCGAAAGATTCGATATCAGTTATGCCAACATAACAAACATATCCGAAGCGTTGGCCGCTCGACAATCTATCATTTGTAAAGTACACATCTTTAAGATCCCCGTAGTTCTCGAAGACTTTCCGGTACTCAAAACGAGTCCATGTGTCCGGAAAGTTGAAAATCAAAAATGAAATTACTCGATTTTCGCACGACTTAGAACACGAAAAGCCACTTGGCTTCGACATGAAGATCACATCATCTTCGGCCAGGAGCCTGACCGGAAAGATGGAATTTTACCGGAGGTAGTGTGAAGATGAAACGGTGGTAGTTTGAATGCTGAGAAAGTAGTTAGTGTCTATGGCTTAGTACATATTTTGATATGCCATTATAGTAATCGATTCTTTTCACACTATATTTTGATATATCATTTTTTAATGATACCGCAACCCGCATGCGCATTCTATATGTATGCGGGCAATCACTAGTGTGCGTACGCGTATACTTTATATGCGGTATGCGGTAGCGTATCGAATACCTTTGTTCTCGGAATGGCGGTTACTTGGCCATCAAGCCTGAATATCTTTTTAATAATTATATTCGTGATTCGGGGAGTTTGTTATGGAATGGATCATCATTATCTTGGACGGTTCTAGAATTAGGGTTTTCCTATATATACTCTAGTCATCTTCACAAAATAACACAACACAACCTACACACGTAGTAACGATCATCAACTCTCAACTTCTAAGGTTTATAGGTTAGTTCTTCATAAACTAGCACCTACAGCCTTATCTGGGGCCTTCTGATCAACGAACGTTATCGAAGGTGGACTTAACCACTTAGCCACTCCGCCGACATCATCATGTCGGCAAGGGTTATTCACGGTAGCCGGACCGAAGGGCTAAGTTCTAAGATCCTTAAACCCCCCTTAAACATGTTGAAGATGCATATTGACCCTATGGAAAATATATGCATGATCAAGTGGTGCTTTCATTGAGAGCCGAATTAATTCAAGACATGTTTAATTATTTTTTCTTTTAAAAAGTTTTGAATCATAAGGCTCATTATTCACAGAATTTTCGAATTTTTTGTTTCATTCACAGTATTATGGCTTCCGAGGGATCATCGGAACGTACTCAAACGGATAATCAGAACACGCCGTCTGGTAATTAGTAGACGCAGGCTATGACTACGGGGGCGGGATACACGCCTTACCCTCCACCCGTGTCCGGCGAGCCTTTTCGCCAGTCACAACCACACCGCGGTGGATCCAAGAGTCATCTTTGTAGGCACTAGCGGTGAAACTGTAGGTCAGCATGTAGTATGTTGTGGCCCAGTGCCTATTTACAGTACAACGGTTTCAATCCCTCTGCAGACGCAGAGCGGTCAGCAAAATTCATCATTTACACCATTGCAACCTTAGCAACAGCTGCGTCCAGTTTCGCAGTTTCTGACCCCCGTGGATGCGCATGCATTACTTAATAGTTGGGGGTTCGGTGTCATTCCAGACGCAAACTCTCATTGGACGACAATAACTGCAGAATAGTAAAGCGCGGCGCATACAGTTAGGCTGTTAACGGCATAACCTCAGGCCTCGCAGACATTTGCGCCACAGGTTTCGGTTCCTTTGCAACTACCTGTATACTCTGTGCCATCAGGTCTTCCTTCTTTTCCAATGCAACAGCCTTGGTTATACCCGCAGACACAGGTACAACCTTGGCAAAATATTCAGGGACAGGCGAACCTTGTAGGTCAATTTATGTAGGTTGCACCTCCTGACATGGTTCACTTATTTTCACAACCTGACTTTGTTCAGGATATGATGAAGCGTTTCTTCACGGGGCTAAAAGGGGACCCTGTTAAACCACCCTTTGAGCTACCAACCACTTTTGATAAGTTTCCTCCGCATATAACTGCATATCCGTTTCCATCAGCACCAAAGATACCTCACACGTTAGGTACTTACAATGGCTTGATTGATCCAGATGACTTCCTGCAGCTTTTCGAAGGCGCAATGCGTACCCAAGGGTGGGTGGATCCGGTTGCATGTCAGATATTTCCCATGACGCTGCAGGGCATTGCTCGCGAATAGTTTAATAAACTCCCAGCAGGTAGCCTATCCGAGTTCATGGATCTGCGGACGAAGTTCTTGCTGCAATATCAAAATCAGAGACCTCACAAACGCACTCACATCGAATGTTATGATATTGTACAGAAATCCAAGGAATCTTTGGGTGAATTTCTCACGAGATATACTAATGAGTGCTTGCGCATATCAGATCTTGAGCCAGAGAAGCAAATTTCTGGGCTCATACATGGTATAAGTTCAGAACGTCACCCAACGTTGGTCAAGCGTCTGCGCCATATGGTGCCGAAAACTTTTGCTGAAGCACTTAAATAATTCCACGATTATATGCGGAGTGGCGAAGATAATGATATTCCCACCGCAAGTTCGCGCAACGAAAGGAAAGACGATGATGATCGGTCGCGTGATCAAAGCCGCAGAAGCAATTCTCGCGGAAGGTATTCTAGCGGTGGCCCTATAAGGAATGATAAAGGACGAGCAAGTGGTAATTATCGAAACAATAATCAGCGCGACATTAATAATCAGAACTATGCGCTTCTCAAAAGCCTGTCTAAGACACCAAAAGAAATTTTGGCCACCGAGCCAGTATGCGCGACCTTTGCGGTTCCAACTCTGCTGATAGAATTTGGTAAGTGGGATAAAACAAAGTATTGTGAATTCCATGACGATCATGGTCATGACACTAATCGGTGTAAAAACTTAATGGAACGAGTACTGGAAGCACTACGCGCAGGTAAATTAGATCAATTGAAACCACCAAAGAAGGATAAGGGAAAAGCTGCGGAAGAAGGTTCAAAAACCAAAACTTTCACATGGCAGAAAATAGATAAAGCTAAAAATGCGGATTTAACCATTAATATGGTCGACGCAGAGAAAGTTAGGCAGCGAAGAAAGTACAATGACCACCAGGATTGGAAACTTCTCCCAATCACATTCCCTCATGTGATGTCAATAGACACAGTTAACGAGCTAATTATCATCAAGTGTCGTATTCCTAGTTGCAGAATATATATTAAACGTATGCATGTTGACACCGGAAGCGGTGTCGAAATTATGTATGAACATTGCTATCGTTTTCTTCCCGCAGGAGTTAAAGCGCAGTTACGCCAACCTGATATTATGCTATCATGATTCTCTGGGGAAAGCTCATGGACGCTAGGCCGGATAGAGCTAATAGTAGAGCTTGCGGATGATAAGAACCCGCAGTTGATCAGGCACGAGTTAGTTTACTTTTATGTGGTCCGTTCGACTTCGCATTACAATGCGCTACTAGGGAGAAACTTCATACAACATTTTAACATCATACCATCAGTCGTTCATGGCTTTATTAAGTTTCCTACAATGGGCGGAGTTGCCACTATCGCGTCACATCAAACAACTGAGTTATGTGGTTCAGTTGTGCCTATAAGCACTCCCAGAATGGGAGAGCAACTTCAAAGCAGTACATTCATAGCCAACCGGCTGCATCCGGACAAGCGTATCAAAATCGGCGCAGGCTTGTCAGCCAAAACTAAGGCTAAATTGCACGGTATATTGTCCGTAATGCAGATGTTTTCGCATGGCAAGAATCAGACATGACGGAGGTCCCGCGGGATATTGCGGAACATAAGTTGAATGTTAATCCGTCACTTACACCCGTTAGGCAGAAGAAGCGGCACATGGCCCTTGAGCGCAGTGATTGGTTATGCACAGAAGTTAATAACCTAGTTAGAGCAAACATTCTGCAAGAAGTGCGGCACCAGACATGGGTTGCTAACCCTGTGTTGGTGAAAAAAGCTGATGGTAACTGGCGGATGTGCGTTGATTTTAAGGACATTAACAAAGCGTTTCCTAAAGATAATTACCCTTTTCCGGAGATTAACTGGAAGGTATAATCGTTATCGGGTTTTCGATACAAATGTTTTCTGGATGCGTATAAGGGTTATCACCAAATCCTCATGGCTGCGGAAGATGAGGACAAAACTGCTTTTCATACACCGCAGGGTATTTATTGTTATACTAGGATGCCTTTCGGATTAAAGAACGCAGGAGCCACCTATCAGCGCGTATTTGACGCAGCCTTCAAGCATTAAATTGGGAGAAACCTTGAAGCATATGTCGACGATTTGGTAATTAAAAGTAACACCGAAGAAGAAATGCTTGCGGACATCCTAGAAACATTTGCGTCTTTACACAGGATCAACATGAAGCTTAACCCGCTCAAATGTAGTTTTGGGGAAGAGGAAGGCAAGTTTCTAGGTCATGTGGTGACGGCACAGGGAATCAAGGCAAATCTCAAAAAGATTGAGGCCATTGATAGTTTACTATCCCCAAGAATAAAGAAAGACGTGCAGAGTCTAACCGGGAAGCTTGCGGCGATTACGCAGTTTCTGTCAAAATCCGCAGAGAGGCAGCTACCATTCCTCAATACTTTGAAGAGTTGTTTAAAGAAAAAAGACTTCGTATGGACTCAGGAAGCAGAATCAGCTTTTCAAGAAATGAAAAAGTTACTTGCTGAATTACCAACACTCACCGCGCCAGTATAAGGAGAAACGCTTACGCTGTACCTTGCAACATCAAAAGAAGCTATTAGCTCGGTTCTTATCGCGGACCGCGGAAAGGTAATCCATTATTTTTATTTTATTTGTTTACATATGAATTATTTATTTCGTAACACTGAGGTTTTCTCAGACGCAAATGCCGGTCTACTTCGTAAGCAAGACGCTAACAGTAAGCGAAGTAAACTATTCACCAATGGAGAAACTAGTGTATGCGCTAGTCCATACAGCGCGACGTTTGTGTCGGTATTTTCAGGTACATCCAATTGTGGTTCTAACTGATCAGCCAATCAAACAGGTTGGTAAATACCTAAATTGCGGCAATGTCCGGGAATACCGCATTGACTAACGCAATCATTTTTCTTTCAGGTGCTATATAAGCCTGAGATTTCTGGCCGAATGGCTAAATGGGCAGTGGAGTTAGGAGAACACGAAATAAATTTTTCTTCGCGAAGCGCAGTTAAAGGTCAACTACTTGCGGATTACCTAGCAGAGTTACCCGCAGATGTTGAAGCATCGGCTGAACATCAGGATATGCCCGTACCAATTTTAACACCATGGGAGTTATACACCGATGGTGCTTGCAGCGCCGCTGGCGCGGGTGCAGGCATAATTTTAACTGGCCCGGGTGGCGAAGAGCATACATATGCGCTGCGGTTTAATTTTGCTGTTACAAACAACGAAGCAGAATACGAAGCTTTGTTAGCAGGTATGCGGATTGCGCATAAATTAAATGTTAAAGTGTTGCACGCTTATGTGGATTCAAAGTTGGTATGCAGCCAAGTTAGTGGAGATTTTGAAGCACATGACATAGCCATGCAGCAATATCTGTCGCTTGTTCATAACCTCACTGACCGGTTTGAGGCTTTTCAAATTTCTCATGTAATGCGAGGGCAAAACAAGAGGGCGGATGCGCTTCGCAAATTGGCTGCATTGGCCTTTGATCATCTGGGGAAAAGAGTTCTCATAGAAGAACTACACGCGAAATCCATTGTTATGATGCCTTTAGTGGCACCTGTTGAGGAATCCAACTCAACGTGGATGACACCCATCATTGCTTTCCTGCGGGATGGCACATCACCCGCAGACTCTGTTGAAGCAAAGAAAGTTCGTACCAAGGAACCAATGTATGCCCTTGAGGGTGACGTCTTGTATCGAAAGAATTATTTAGGACCACATTTAAGGTGCATTGGTCCAAACGAAGCAGAGGAGGTTATACGCGAAGTTCATGAGGGTGCATGCCCTCTTCATTCAGGGCACAGATCTATTGTGTCGAAGATTATGCGGTTGGGTTATTATTGGCCTACCATGTACGCAGATACCGCATGCATAGTTAAACACTGCGAGTCCTGCCAAATACATGCACCTATCAGCAGAGCACCTGCCATCCAATGATTCCAGTCTCCTCACCATGGCCATTCTGCATATGGGCAATTGACATAGTCGGACCATTTCCAAAAGGCCGAGGTAATATAATCATTTATTTTCTACCATATGCTACTTACATCAGAATCTTACGCATACTCTGCACACGCAGGAAACATCAAGTTTTTTATTGTTGCAATTGACTATTTCACAAAGTGGGTGGAAGCAAGACCGCTGGCAACAATTTCAGGAAAAAGAGTGCGAAATTTTGTATGGGAAGACATTGTCTGTTGATTCGGCATACCAAACGAAATTGTTAGCAATAATAGAACGCAGTTTTTGGGGGATCCTTTTCGAAGTTGGTGCGCGGGGCTTAGTATTAAGCAAACTTTCACGTCCGTCGCGCATCCGCAAGCGAATAGCCAGTGCGAAGTCACCAACCGGGATATAGTAGCTGGAATTAAGGCTAGATTAGGCCACGGTCGCATCAGTTGGGTGGACGAACTACCAAAGGTATTATGGGCGCATAGAACAACACCTAAAGCAAGCACTGTGAGACTCCGTTTAGTTTGGTATATGGATCAGAAGCTGTGGTACCCGCAGAGATTGGGGTACCAACGTTCCGCATACAGAATTTTGATGAGCAAAACAACTCAGAAGTTTTGCGGAAAAATCTTATATTGCTGAAAGAACGCAGACTCTCTGCGGCGATTAACGAAGCTAATAATAAGCAAAAAATCGGAAAGTATTATAATCAGCGTGTGCATTCGCGCACTTATAAGTGCGGGGATCTAGTTTGGCGTCAAAACGACTCAAGTCATGCAGAAGATACTGGAAATTTGGGCCCTCGTTGGAAAGGTCCATACAAGGTAGTGGGAGCAATCAACACCGGGGCATACCATCTCGCGATATTAGATGGAAAACATGTGAAGCGCACTTGGCACGCGACGTTGTTGAAAAAATATTACATGTAGCTGGTTGGACCTGATCACTCCAAATATTTTAGCACATTATTTTTTTCCTATGTAATTTCCGTCCGTTTGGATGTGTCGAGGTTGTAATTATGATTAATGCCAATTAAAATATTTACCCGTGCATACGCTTTCTATATGTATGTTTCTTTTTATATGCGGTTCATTTCTACTTAAGGGGTGTCCTCTAGCCCCCGCGCGACAGAAGCCTGTTTGGTTACAAGGTGTAACAACCCAAACCAACCCGCGAACAAACCACGTGAAAATACAAAATAAAATTTTTTTTTGCTGAACTGCCACCTGGCGCGGCGCGCCATATAGGCCGCGCGGCGCGCCAAACCTGACTGTCCGGAAAGTCTTTAAATGCGAAAATGTTTGACTAGTTCCCGACATATTTAGGCATAACGCTTTTAACCCCATGTTCCATATATAAAAACTAGCACGTTCTATTAATAAAATTATGTTTACGAAGCGGGGCCCACATCGACCCAAATTACCCTTTAAGTATCAAAATACAATATTCGACCATAAGACTTTTAATACAAACAAAGCCGAGCATGGCGATTGGGGATACGCTACCCAATCCTAATAAATCCAAAAGCAAGCCTTCTACGCAAACTATGCAAGTCCTCTAATCCTCGCGCTTACCCGAGCCACCATCCGCATGCAATCTATAAAAAGAGTCAACAACGAGAGGGTAAGCTAACGCTTAGTGAATGATAATATACTACATACATATATATGTATAAAATGGACACGCCACACAAATATCAAATACCGCATACCGAGGCATCCATATAAGGCACTACACTAAGCATACCGTACGATCTCTAAGCAACGAGCTAAAGATACAACAACAATATAAGTTCACCAACGACGATGTGAACAACTCCAAATAGCTACGCCCGGAGGGTTAGCTACAACACAACAATACATTAATATATAACAATATAAACGAACAAGGTTAACACCTTAACCCAATACCGAGAACCAAGTACCACAATGAAGATTGGCCGAACTACACGAGCCTTAGTAATCCGAAACCACACGAGATTACTATCTTCACAACATCGAGGTTGGCCGAACTACACGAGCCTTAGTAATCCGAAACCACACGAGATTACTACCTCAATAAGATGACCGAACTACACGAATCACCATGAATCCGAACTACACGAGATTCATTTTTATAAGATGACCGAACTACACGAGTCACCATGAATCCGAACTACACGAGATTCATTTTGATAAGATGACCGAACTACACGCGTCATCGTGAATCCGAACTACACGCGATTCACATCTCCAACTCAAACCCACGGTCACGGGATTATAAAATCCACCACATCGGGGCTACAACATCCAAATCACAATCACGTGTGATAATGTACACACGAACGTGTACTTCGCCAAATATGGTCAACCAAAACGCACAACCGTGCGAATTGGATCTAAACGCAAGTCTATCAAATCCACCTATATGTGAAGTGAGCTCTATAACCGAGAACCACTTCACCCGACCCGCACCCATCCTACACATACATATGCACATAGGATATTAACACTCACCTTGAAGTCTTGAAGAATGCTTCCAAGTAATCTGCAACTCGTCAATGGAAAGTACCTATTCCATTATCACAAATTCAACAACACACTTAGATTGGATTTACAAACCAACCCAATTCGACACTTAGTGCAAATTTGACCCAAATGCACTACCAAGTACAAACCGCGCCCAAAACTAACCAATAATCACTAACACAAGTGAGAATGGTCCTAATACGCCAATTAAACCCGATCATAGGTGATAAACACCTATCTTGCCCAAAAAGACACTTAAACCCTAATTTTGACCCATAAAGGTCAAAATCTCACCCTTTACAAGTTTTGACACCAAAACACATTTAACTCGGTTTAATACTTCAACTTAATCCATTTTAAGTTTACAAACCTCATTAAATCGACAATTGGGTCATAATCACCACTAAACCCTAATTTTGACCCGAAGTCAAAACTAGTCAACCATAATACCCTAAATGGGTTCCAATACTTCAATAATCACTATACCTAGTGATTAAACTCCAAACCAAAGCCTAATCAAGGCCAAATCGTCATCCAACCCAAAACCCGCCAAGTGACAAGAATAACTAGTCACCATAAACCCATTTCATCACCTAAAAGGGTTACACAACAATTTAACTCAAAACCCTAACTTGAATATCAAATCAAATAAATGAAATTCGGAGTTTGAGCTTACCAATACCACCACAACGTAGCTAGGAAAGAAAGGAACAACTTTAAAACCCGAGACTTTGAACGATTCGAGCTTCTTCTTCACCAAAACCTCAAATCTCTCTCTAGACCTCTCTCTCTCTCTCTCTAAGAATGGATGAAGATGATGAATGGATGTGAAATGATCCAAAGTTAGATCTAAACCAACTGATATGGCTCACAAATCCGGCCCCAAGTGAATTTACCAAATTACCCTTCATTTAAAATAATTAAAAACAAAGGATTCTGTCAGCACGATTCGGCGCGGCGCGCACCAGACCCGCGCGGCGCGCAAGTAGTCAGTTTCAGGTTCTTTTGCTTTTTAACTAAATATAAATATTAAACGAAGCCCGTTCTCGTATGTCTTTTATAAACAAGTATACAAAATAAATATTCGGGTCTTACACAAGGCTAGACATAAACGACTGCTAAAGGGAATTGGTTTTTCCCTAACCAAGCGCCACGTAGACTAGATGGCTGCCAAGTCGATTTAAAAATACAAGCATTGGTTTGCTTGTGCGTAATTACTCTCGCATTGGTTTGCTTGAGGAACTCTTAAGTATAAAAGCATTGGTTTGTTTTTAGTTGCGTTGCTTACCATACAGCTAAAGTGCACCTCTAGCACATGACAAAGCAAGAACGCAGTAGCTTTTGTGTCTAAAAATCTAAGGGTAAATTTGCTAAAGTATTGGTTTATTTTATGCAGTACCCGCATATGCGCATGAGTTTTGGTTAACTTACGCGCATAGGCATGCGGTTTACATTTTGTTTTGACTCGCGATATATAAACAATGAAATACACAACAACGCATGCATAATACGAACATATATAGCAAAATAAGTTATTACACATACAAATTGTTTTTTCAATGTCTGCCCAACAAGGGACTTAGGGCTCAACAAAAAATAATAATTACACATTGCCTGCCTAAACATAGGACTTACGGCGCGAACGATTAGTTAATTGTTCAAATTAAAATTCTACCTTGAGGAAGCCATCAAGTGACATATTCGGGTCTGCAGCAAAATCGTTTAGTAAGGGGATTGGGATGGACTGGATGGCCTGCTCAGCTTCAAGGAACACCGCAACTGTACCCTCCTTCAAATACTTCTGTATAATTTTGGGGTACGGTGGCGTAAGGTCGCAGCCTTTGATCACCTCCAGCACCACCTTGTTGCGGTCATGCTCCTTCACCGCATTGACATAGGTATTGAACTTTTCGGATACGGGCTCCGAGTCCATAACCTTTTGCGCAATGGTAGGAAAGGAGGTGCGAAGCTTCAACAAGTCCCCCTCTGCCAGCTCGCGGCCAGTAACCGCGTCATCCTTCTCCCTGCACACCTTTTCAAGCTCTACCCGCAGACGCTCAGTCTCCCCTTTCGCTTGATCAACCGCCCCCACTAGCTCGCGGTTTTTCTTCCTTTCATCAATCAATGCGGTTTTTGTCTCAGCCACAGTCACCTCCGCAGCTTTACGCGCCTCTTTCGCGTCCTCCCTGTCTTTCTTTACCCGATCAACACCCGCTTGCAGCAATCCTAGCACCGTTTCTTTCCGCAAGACCACTTGGTACAAATTGGTGGCACGGCGTGCGTGATTCGCAAACATGCCAAAGAACACAAGGCCGTTTTGGATAAAGGCGTTATGCGCTTGGTGGAAGGGCAGTGCGGCTAGTTTCTTACGGAATTCAGCCGAAAAAATTTGTTGCAAAAAAGCGGACTGCTCTGCGGCATTTTCGGCGGAGGACTGGGTGAGCTGCACCAGGTTTGCTAATCGGAAGCTACCGCGTTGTGAAGTTGGTGTGGAATCAGAGTCAAGATGTATCGCCTTATCTCTTGACGTGGCGGTGGCTTCAAGGTCCGGATTTCCTCGCGGCGGCGTATGATGAGTTTCCTCAATATGCTCTACGAATTAGTGATTCGTTAGCACGCAGAAACTAATTGTGCGGTATTTACACAAACGAAAAGAGACGCTTACCAGTAATGGGGGGAGGCAGATTTGCAGACGCTTGCTCCACGGGGACAAAATTGTCGTTCCGCTTGTCCTCCCTTTGTTTCGGAGTGAGCTTTTTCTTCTTTTTCTTCGTTTGAGGCATTTTGGTTGCCTTGCGCTTGTTGGCAGAGGTAGCAGGTGCGGACACCTCGTTCTCGCCGGTCCTCTCTTGCTCAAGCTGTTCGTCGACATTTTGCTTGCGGAAAGAGATACCAGCAATCTCCTCCGCGGTGAGCACTTTCTTCATCTTCATATCTGCAAACATACGCGCAAAGTTAGAGCATATATGTATGCAGCAGCGGTTATATATTCACATGCATTTATACTATTCCTACCCTTGCCATTCGGCGCGATTATGGCTAGACACATGTTCTCCCATGGCCAGTGCGCGGAAATCTTTCCTAACTGCAACATAACGTTCCCGTACGACCGGTGCACAAGCTGTGCGTTAGCGCACTCCGCTAACAACTTCGTTTCCTCATCATCAAGGACGGGGGTCATGTTTACGTCCTTTGCCACGCTTTCGCACCAAATTAGCGTTTGCGGAAAGTTGGCTTCAACAACTGATTGGTCAATGAAAAAGAAAGTTTATTTCCAATGAACCGCATTCGATTTGGGGTTTTTGGTAAAGTTTTGCCGGGCGAAGAAAGTAAACCAGGACCTATGGTGGGTGGCTAGGCGGTATAGATGGCAGAACACCTTAACTAATGGTACTTTGTTTAGCGCAACGTACCATATCTCAAACAGCACTATCTTTCCTACGCATATGGGTGTAATTGCCCTAATCCTACGCAGAAGTGATCTAGTATGCCTAGAAAGAAGTCCGAAGGTGGAACCCTAAAATTACCATGCTTAAACGCATGTTCGTATATGGCTACCTTCTTCTCCGGTGGTTTATGGGCACGTTGGTTAGAAAGGGGTGGCACCGGATTGTACTGTTTTAACGGCGGTTATTGTTTAACTAAAGAATCTATATGTCTCTGCTCTATTATCGATACTACGCTATCTACAAAAGTCTCATTTGCCTTTGTCATTTTCTAAGAGTAATCGAAGAGTAACTAGCCTTTTGTAGTTTGCCGGAATATATGGGATTTGATCGTAGTTGATTTAGCAGCGTATCGGAGAAGCTTTGGGCAGAAAAATAGAAATGAGGGTGAATCACGTCTATTTATAGTGATGTATGAGTGTAGTGGGGTGAAACGGTTTCATCGTGGACGTACACGTGTAAAAAACCGACGATTGACGTTTTTTGCACGCGCGGGGTTTTTGTTTGCTCTACCCAATGTTGAGCGAGTGGCCCACACGCGCCTGCTTACTGTCACTTTATGTCTTGTCAGCCGAATGGGCTTCTGCGATAGTGACAGGCATTTAATGACCTCGAGCCGCACGCGGAAAATTTAATGCTGGAAGTTTTCTTTTTTCTTTTTCCCTTTTTCTTTTTTATTTTTCGTTTAATAGTTTGATATCATATGTCTTGCGTCACATAACATCAAACTGGGGGACATAATGATACCGCAACCCGCATGCGCATTCTATACGTATGCGGGCAATCACTAGTGTGCGTACGCGTATACTTTATTTGCGGTATGCGGTATGCGGTAGCGTATCGAATAGCTTTGTTCCCGGAATGGCGGTTACTTGGCCATCAAGCCTGAATATCTTTTCCATAATTATGAAATGGATCATCATTATCTTGGACGGTTCTAGAATTAGGGTTTTTCTATATATACCCTAGTCGTCTTCACAAAATAACACAACACACCCTACAACACGTAGTAACGATCATCAACTCTCAACTTCTAAGGTTTACAGGTTAGTTCTTCATAAACTGGCACCTACAGCCTTATCTGGGGCCTTCTGATCAACGAACGTTATCGAAGGTGGACTTAACCACTTAGCCACCCCGCCGACATCATCATGTCGGCCAAGGTTATTCACGGTAGCCAGACCGGAAAGCTAAGTTCTAAGATCCTTAAACCCCGTTTAAACATGTTGAACATGCATATTGACCCTATGAAAAATATATGCATGATAATTTTTATTTAGCGTTAATAAGGACAATAACTCATTTGCAACCTATAATTGAAAATATAAATAAGATTCAAATAACTAATGAGATTATAAATGAACGTACCATAATGCCTACCATAATGTCCTTTCCCACCAACTTTTATATTTTTTTGTGAATTTATTTTAGATTACGTGAGTTATTTAGAACCGTTCGTTCCTTGAACGGCTTACATACATGAATTCTTTTTACTTTAGATTTTCTCCAAACAGTTAAATGCAACACATTTAATCTAATTAATTACGGAGTAATTATACACCTTCTAAACTAACTTCTTTCTCATAGAGTTTAACCAACCCCTCTCTCTCATGACACCTCAACCCAACCCTTTGTTTTCTAACTTCCGACCAAGTTTCCCAAATTCAATCCCAATCTATGAACAACCTGCCAATTCCAATTTCAACAAAACCACCATACACATCGGCCATTTACCTACTAACACTTCCCACTCAACCATCTCCAACGCTTTCAACCGATACGGTAACATTAAAGGCGTTTCATGGCAGCAAAATAGAAGCTATGCCTTTGTTAAATTCAAGAGTCGTCAAGAAGCAGCTGGGGCAATATATAAGATGAATGGGTCCAACTTTCAAGGCAAGAAAATCACTGTTGATTTCGCAAAAACCGAACTCAAACCTAGAGGTGTGAAACAGCTATTTCTTCGTCACGATAATACGGTGAATACCCAAGAAAATTGGTTACACGATTACAATGACGTGTCACCAAACCAAGCCCTTGCAGTCATGATTATTGACAAATTTCCCATTACAAAGGAAAAATTAATGATCTGGTTGAGGAAGCGTGAAACTTTAGTTACTTCGATTTCTTTGTGGGGTACCTATGGAGCTATTGTTCATTGCAAGGATTTAGAGAGTTTCCAAAAAACGAATTCTGGCCCGACTCTCGACGACGACGAGTTCTTAAAAGTTCAACCCATGGTGCAAAGACGAGGCAAATATTCAAGATTTGTTTGGCTTGAACTAAAAGGTATCCCATTCGATCGAGCATGTAGAGACAACATAATGATTGTGGCTAACAATATTGGGGAATTTCTTTACATCGCTTCAAGAGCGCACCAATTCTATCAAGCAGAATCTCTATTCGTGTTTGCGGAGGTCAATGATCCTAAGCGAATAGCCAGGTACGTTAACACTAAATTAACAGATACTAATTCGAGTCAAGTGTGGGTGGAGGAGTATATCGGGTATCCTATTATCGATAATAATCTTCCTGATGAAGATTTTATCAACTCTCACAACGACTCAATCACTAAAATCCCAGATGGCTCACTGTTTGAATCTTCAGAAAATGTAGAAAATGAAGTTCATGTCGATCCTACACCGGAAAACCTACCGGAAGAAGGTGAGATATTATTTGTGTGGGGGGGGGTGGGGTGAAATTCGAACTTGAAATCCAATAACTGTGATGTTCCTTGCCCCAATGCAAAAAGTCAACCCATTAGTGAAAAGAAGATGGGAAATGGAGTGATATCAGTTTCTTTGGGTGCCTCAAATGAAAAAAGTACTTATCAAAATGATGTTTATAAAGCAACTATCGGTCAATTACATTCATTCAAGGATAAAATAGTCAATGAACCAATGGGTAATGTGTTGAGTAGGGACAAGGATATCTTGAACTCTGAATTAAGCTATTCAGAGATTGTAAAGAGCACAGGCAAAATAAATATTCTTAATTCATCACCTTTTTTCCCATCACCTCTTAACAAAACCCCTTTACCTGTGCAAAAAGTTGCACCAACAAATTCTGTTCCTATTCAAGTCAATCCTAGTAAAGGACAAAACAACTCACATACTCCCAAAGTGCCCATCATCGATCCTACACATTTAGAGCATGAAGCTTGTGCTAGAAAAGATTGCAGAGCTTCATGTGCAATCACTCGTAAAAACATTCAAATAGATAAGGAGATAAATGCTAACGGTTTCCAGTCCTCACCTCCAAAAAATCCCGTTAAATTAAACAAGACGAAAGCTAAAAAGAAAGCAGTGAACGAAGCAATCATTGATGCTTCAGTGTTATTCGAGATTGATGGTGATATCGACAATGACGACGCCTATACAGTTTCAAAAAATGATAAAAACAATAAAGAAATCTACAAACCCACTGTCTCCAAAAAAGAACAAAATAAAACTGACTTACGTTTGTTTGGTGAACTTATGAGTGGCATCGAAGGTGAAGGATTGAAAGCTTACAAAAGAAAGAATGAGAGTGGCATCATGGAACACCCGGGGTCTCAGGATTAAATCTTGAGCCAACAAAGTGGGTTCATGGCCAACTTTCATCAACTTCAATATATAGCAATTCAAGAATCACAAGTCAAGGAAGTGTCTCAACCAATTATGAACGAGATTTGGAAAAATTCAATGTTTCAACATGTACAAGTAAGTTCCATTGGTAGATCCGGAGGGCTACTCTCCATTTGGAAGGAGCTTTTTACACTCATTGATCATTGGAAGAATCGAAGTTGGGCTCATAATGATGCTATTTTCAATTCACGATTTTCATGCACGGTGGTCTAAGTTGGTTAGAGATTTCAAGTTGAAAGTGTTCTTTTGGGCTTCATATTCCAAATAATGTTTTCGGGCACCAAGCTTATATATGGGACGTCAATTCAAACATTTTATTCAAGGATGCTTAGTAGACGAAAATATGTTTAGTGTGCATTTTCCATTGTCCTGCAATGTTTTTTGCAGTCAATTTCCATTTTTACGCATTGTAATTGTTATCACACAATCAGCATTTTGTTGATTGTATATTAATATATTGTTTCTTTTCGCCAAAAAAAAAAAATTACGGAATAATTGAAAGCCGCTATCAAAAGATGCTAATTGGCTAATACTCCGTACTAATTTTTTATTTTTATTTTTTTTTTTATTTTCTTCACTAGCAAAAAAATAAAAATAAATGGGCTACAATAGGCTTACTGTTATAAAATATCTAGATTGTGTTATAAAATATCTAGATTGGATGTTAATTTTATTATTATTATATTTCTTGCATAGTAATATTTTATACTATAAATAGACATGTATGGTAACCATTTAAGGTGCACCATTTCTCTTGAAATATCAATATCAATATTTCTTCTCTCCTTCTTCTCTCTTTTTCTCTCTTTGTTCTTATAACCATTAAAGGTAGTTATAAGCCTACTGAATTATAACACGTTATCAGCACGAAAAGCTTAGTGTAATTAAAAGATATCTCAAACGATCACGAATCACTAATCAAGGTATGAAATTATTAATAATTTTCAGACTCGAATATATCAAATTTTGAACTACTAACATTTATATTTATGTTATTTAAGTTATATATGGTCGGTTATACCACCTGAATTATATTTCTGTAATCTAACTTTTACTAACTTCACTAACATTTATATTTATGTTATTTAAGTTATATATGGTCGGTTATACCACCTGAATTATATTTCTGTAATCTAACTTTTACTAACTTCACTAACATTTATATTTATGTTATTTAAGTTATATATGGTCGGTTATACCACCTGAATTATATTTTCTGTAATCTAACTCTTATTAACTTCACTAACATTTATATTTATGTTAATAAGACCTCATGATTGTACGCAACACGTCATTTGACAACACGGTACTTTATGTACGCAACACGTCATTTGACAACACGGTACCATGGGTCGAGATTAATTCCGATCAATACGAATACGACGGGGTCTTTATATGTTATCTAACATTTATGATTACTTATGCAATTAATCATTATTTATTTCATGCATACTAATGTTTATTCTTAAATTTATAATTTTAAAAGTTAAAATAAAAAAATAGTTTGTATTTTTATTAAAAGTAAATCTTAAAAGTTAAAATAAGAAAAAGTAGTTTGTACTTTTATTAAAAGTAAATCTTAAAAGTTAAAATACAAAAAGTAGTTTGTATTTTTATTAAAAGTAAATCTTAAAAGTTAAAATAAGAAAAAGTAGTTTGTATTTTTATTAAAAGTATATCTTAAAAGTTAAAGTAAGAAAAAAAAATGGGGATGGTAAAATGGAATAGTTTTTTTGTCAAAAATGAAGTATTGAAAATGAAGTGGTCTCCTTCTATAACTAAAAAAATATATATACTTTTATCAAATGAATTTTTTTGTGGCCGACAATTTCAAACACGAGTCCGTGTTTAGTTTATCAAGAATATCTCTTGCTTTGGTGAAGGGTCACGATCACGATATCAGGTGTTATGAAAGAATTAAAAAATTGGTCAAGTGGCCTTTTTAAAAACTAGAAAAAAAATTTAAACAAAAAGTTTTTTTTATATATTTATAATTTACGGGTAACGTAAAAAAAAAGAAAGTTTTTTAAAAAAAAAAAAAAAACAAAGAAAGTGTTTAAATGAGTTTTACAGAAAGGGGGAAAGCAAAGTAAAAAAAAAACTTTTTTCCAAACAAAGGTAAATGAAAGTAGGACTTAATACAAGAAAAAAGTAAACATCTCCTAGACGTGATAAAATCTATCAATGATAAGTATTAGACTTGATGAGCTAAATGTGACAAAAATGTTTCAACATGTCTTATGTTAATTTTCTAAAATAAGTTATTATTATTCCGAGTTTAACACATATACATATGTTAATTAAAAACAACCTTTTTGTTCTTATGTAGTATTGGGTTGCAATTTTGGTTGTATGTCATAATTCCATCCAGTAGAGTGACAATAGAAAACTTTTGATGATAATCAATAAAAAACTTTTTTCCAAACTTGTCAAATGTTTTGTTAAAAACGTGACCGTTGAAAAAAGGAGGTTGAATAATAAAACTTAAAAAACAAATTATTTTTTTTAAGAGTGTGCATCAAAATGGCCCGTTTAATAATGGGGAGTAAAAATATAGTCAAATTGTTTCAACGAACAAGGGTTCAATTGGATGTCTCTTAAAAAAAATCCGCGGGTACGGGTGATGGATCCAATGGATCCGCATCCACGACCCGCGGGTGCTATCCCTAATTGTGACAAGTACAAATCAACTAAAAGTCTAAAAAATAAATGCTCTTATAGGGACCAAATGTTCACAATAATTGCCTAAGCTAGATATGAAACAAATAGTTCATAAAAAAAAAGGTCGTTGTGCGTTTTCGGGATGATAGCCGAAATACACTTACAAAAGTAGGTCAGCCGTCAATTCTTTATGGCCATATCAACGTAGATCAATAAAATCATTTATGGTTTTGATAAAAGATTAATTAAAAATTAATTGTTTTTTTGGTCTTGGATTCTCGGTAACAAAAGCAAAGGTTGTTTTTGGTTGCCACAACAAACAAGACAGAGGTTGTTGACTTTTGTTGTTAAACATGGCACAAGTGAACAATAACAATAGATTATTGTTTTTGAAAAGAATAATGATGCGTTAATTTTATTGTATAAAATAAAATTAAAGAAAATGGTTTTCATTGATGACTATGAACAAACGCAAACAAAGTGTTTGTGGTATTTGGTGATTAAAAAAAAGTGCATCTAAAGCTTCTACTGAAAATAATATGCATCTAAAGCTTCTACTGAAAATTAATGTGCAAGGTACAACGTATAACTATATGGTCAAATTCATTTGAGCCTTCGGAGTCACAAGTATATGATGTATATATATATTACTCAATTAACAAAATAGTAAATCTAAATTAATTCATATGAATAGTAAAACGAAATTAATTAATTTACTATTCACATAAAAAAAGCGCATATGATAAAAAGCGCATCGCATATGATAAGCGCATATGATAAAAAGCGAATATGATGAAAAGCACAACGCATATGATGAAAATCGCATATGATTAAAAGCGCATATGGTGAAAAACACAGCGCATATGATTAAAAGCGTATATGGTGAAAAGGATATATGATAAAAAAAAACACAAATGGTGATTTATAAAAAAAAAAAAAACACATATGGTGATTAATGGAAAGCACATATGGTGATTAATGAAAAGTATATTGTGAAAAAAGAATCACAAATGTTTTTTGAAAGAATTCAAGGTAAGATATATGAACCAATTCATCCATCATGTGAACCATTTTGATATTTCATGGTTCTAATAGACGCATCTAGCGGATGGTCTCATATTTGTATGTTATCAAGCCGTAATATGGCATTTGCAAAGTTTCTTGCACAAATTATTAAATTGAGAACACATTATTCTGATTACACCATTAAAAGGATGAGACTTGATAATGCTGGTGAGTTAACATCTCAAGCATTTAATGATCATTATATATCTACAGGGATTGTTGTTGAACATCCAGTTGCTCATGTGCATACACAAAATTGGTTTAGCTGAATCAATAGATAAACGCTTACAGCTAATAACTAGACAATTGATAATGAGTACAAATCTCTCAATATTTATATGTGGACATGTAAATTTACATGCTGCGACATTAATTCGCATTATACCATGTGGAAGTCGTAAATATTTTCACTTAATACTTGATTTTGGCCAAGAGCCAAATATTTTCTACCTTAAAACATTGGTTGTGCAGTGTATGTTCCAATTGTATCACCACAACACAATAAAATGGTTCTTCAAAGAAAGATGATAATATATTTTGGATATAAAACATCTTCAATTATAAGATATATTGAACCCATGATGGGTGATGTTTTTACAGCACGTTTTGCTGATTGTCATTTTAATAAAACATTGTTCCCTAGATTAGGGGGAGAAATAAAAATAAAAAATAAAATGATGCTTCATGATGTGAACATCAATTAAGGTATATTGAACTCGCACAAAAGAATGTGAAACGAAAGTTCAAAAATAATGCATATGCAAGAACTTGCAAATTAATTACTTTATGCATTTACAGATATAAAAAAGTGACTAAATCATATATACCAGCGATAAATGCTCCAGCTCGAACTGAAATTCCAAAAGCTGGCAATAATGTCACTGTTGAGTCTTTGCCACGCATCAAACGTGGAAGATCAATTGGTTCCGAAGATAAAAATCCTCGAAAAAGAAAATCAGCTGATAATGAGGTAAGAGAAAGTGTTCAAGAAGAACCACAAATCAATATTCCTTCTGCAGAGGATATTGATAAATGTAAATACTAAAATTGCGATAAATTATGCAATATTATGGAACCGAAATGAAACTAAAATCTCTATGAGATATTTTCATATAATGTTACAATGACATCATGAATAAAGATGATGATATGGAACTAAAATCTGTCATTGAATATACAAAATGGACATGATTGAGCTCAATGGAAAGGAGCAATAAGAGCTGAATTAGAATCGCTCGATAAAAGAAAAGTTTTCGGATCAATCGTTATCACTTTTAAAGATGTGAAACGTATGGGATACAAATGAATTTTTATCCGAAAAGAAATGTGCAAATGAAGTTACAAGGCAAAACTAGACTTGTAACTCAATATTTCCCACAAAGACCAGAAATGAATTAGGAGGAAAAATTATCCTCCTGTAATGGATACAATTACTTATTAGATACTTAATCAACCTGGTAGTTATTTAAATGCATCTCATGAATGTTGTTACTACTTATCTGTATGGATCACTTAATAGTGATATATATGAATATACCTAAAGGGTTAAGGTATCATAAGCATCTAATGTAAAACCCAAGGGAATATATTCCATTAAATCACAAAGATTTCTAAGTGGGTTTATACAAACGGGACGTATGTGATATAACCGATTAAATGACTACTTGATAAAAAAAAAGGGTATAAATATAAACTTATTTTGCACGTATGTTTTATAAAAACAATGTTCGGATATGAGATCGTAGTTGTTTATGTCAATGTTCTTAACATCATATGAACAAATAAAGAGATCTATGAAATCATTCAACTTCTAAAGAATTATTTTGAAATGAAAGATCTTGAAAAAACCAAGTATTACCCTGGATTGCAAATTGAGCATATGCATAATGGTTTACTTGTACATCAAACAACTTATACCGAAAAGATTTTAAAACATTTTTTTAAAAGACAAACTCATTGTTGTTAGATCACTCAATATTGACACTGATCTATTTCATCCCTGCGAAGATCATGAAAATTTTAACAGATCGGAAGTTCTATATTTTAGTGCAATTGAGGTTCTTATGTATCTTATAGATTATACAAGATCTGACATTTCTTTTGCAGTTAATTTGTTGACAAGGTTCAGCTCAGCCCCTACCAAAAGACATTGGAATGTTATCAAACAAATAGTTTGATACCTTCGGGGAACTACTGATTTATAATTATTTTATTCTAACAACTCGAAACAAGATTTGTTTGGTTATACAGATGCAGATTATTTATCCGATCTACATAAAGCTAAATCTCAAACTGGATATGTATTCCTAAATGGAGGCACCGCAATATCATGACGTTCTCAAAACAAACACTTGTTGCAACATCATCAAATCATGCCGAAGTGATTGCATTACATGAAGCTACTCGGGAATGATTTTAGTTAAGATCAATGATACAAATCATTATTGATTCTTGTGGACTAGAACGCTATAAAAGCGTAACAACTATCTATGAAGATAATACAGCTTACATAATACAAATGAAAGAAGAGTATCAAAAATGACAGAACAAAACATAAATGCTGACGAGGCGCTAAAGCTATAAACGGTCTTAACGGTCATAAGTTTGATGGAAAAGAATGGTATATTGGTAAGGCTCAGAAAAAGACTGAAAGGGAATAGGAACTGAAACAACGGTTTGAACAAACCATGAAGGAGACTGTAGACAAATCACGAGGGCCAAACTTGTACATAAAAGATTTAGATGATACAGTTTCAGATGAAAACCTCAGATTTTTCTCATATACTCAAGATATCGTAAAAGACAACCAGATTAAAATGAGATACGTTCAATCAACAACTCTGCTGATCTTTATACCAAAGCACTGCTAACTGCTATTTTCAGAACACACGTTCATAATATTGGCATGAGGCATGTTCAGAAGATGTAACAACTCAGGCGTTGCCTACTTGAGGGGGAGTCAACTTTATGCTGCACTCTTTTTCCCTTAGCTAAAGTTTTATCCCAATGAGTTTTCTTTAGCAAGGTTTTTAACGAGGCAGTACTAGTTATTCTCTAATAAAATTGTCATCCAAGGGGGAGTGTTATAAAATATTTAGATTGTGTTATAAAATATCTAGATTGGATGTTAATTTTATTATTATTATATTTCTTGCATAGTAATATTTTATACTATAAATAGACATGTATGGTAACCATTTAAGGTGCACCATTTCTCTTGAAATATCAATATCAATATTTCTTCTCTCCTTCTTCTCTCTTTTTCTCTCTTTGTTCTTATAACCATTAAAGGTAGTTATAAGCCTACTGAATTATAACACTTACAGCTTACTTATTTTTATTAGTTTACATTTCATTAGGTAAATACATTATACATTACATTTACATTAATACATTAAAAGAATCAATAAAACACATTATTATAAAATAAAAGCTAATTAATAATAATATAAAATACCACCGAGGCATCAGCCTGAGTGGTACCAGCTCCTTTGGGGCGGGCCCGTGTTCACCGCTCATTGAAGTGGCGCAGGTTCGATTCCAAGGGGGAAGTTTTACCAGATTTAATTCCTGCAAGGGGATTCGATCCCGGGTTTCTTCCTTGCGTGTGTGCGTGACTAACCATCTAACCGCCGTTCAAAAAAAAAAAATATAAAATATGCAGAGTCACATGATGGAGCATATTTTAAGAGAACACTATAGTGTGAAAACAGAAAACATGGATCACATGAGATATCTGGTTCCTAATTTAATTTTCATTGCATTTATTGCTCTTCCCTTTCTCACATGGAAGATTTTGTAACAGCGTCTTTTTTAAATATAAATTTTCACAAGTTTTTAGGTATACTAAATATTATTCCGTATATTGAATCAACATAGTTAGTTTTATATATTAACTTGTTCACATATATGAAAAATTGGACCTGAGTTTTTCCAAACTAAAATTTCGACCTGTTATATAATCAGATATCATTTCACTTTTGTTTTACAAATTTGTGGATGTCAATAGATCGACAATGTTATTTTTATAATTTTTTATAAATCAGAACTAAAAGCAATTTTCAGTTAATTTTAGTATGGTACTACCGTATCTTACGTTACCACACTCAGACTATTCACAAGTAACACTTTTCCCTAGATTTAAAAGTCAAACCTATATTACTTCCACTTGGTTGACCCAATATCTAGTTTGGGTTTGTGAGCTTTTTTCCTATCTTTTCAAGATATCGAAAATTACAAAGTAAATCTACTCTAAACGTAGTTTAAAAAAACCAAAAAACAACTAGAAAAAGTAAAAAACCCATAAAATTAATTAAGAGTTTGTGAATTTTGATGATCTTTACACATAATCTGAACCGGATAATAAGAACTATACAGTGTTTAATTTAACTTTTGATTTTATTTCAGAATTTTTCAAAATAATCCATATTCGTTAGTTTGTATTGTTGTATCTAGAGATAGAAAGAAAAGGTAACTTTGAAACTTTTGGAAAAATTCAAGTGTTTCGATTTTAATCTTTATTTAATGATTCATTGATTATTGTCTTATTGTGGTAATCACTAAATTAGTTTTCAAGTTTTTTTAGTTTGAACTTCCTTTTTATTACATGTTAATTCGGAGTAACATACTTATTAGTTTTGTTCCAGAAAAAAAAATTGTGAACCGTGAATGTTAAGTATTTTATTTACATTTTTTGTTACCATGGGCGGCCACAATTGTTAAAAGATTAAATGTACGCCAGTGAAAAATAAGGAAGAGCTAATGTCGCAATGACTAAACATTCTCACGTGTTTTATGCGATTAGCTTTTTTTGAAGCTAAGCAAACACCGCTCATCGTTGTCGTCCCCTCTCCTTCCATAAGACCATTTGTAATGGTAGTTGGTGTTGTGAGTTCGTGTTGTGGACTTTTTGCACTTTTTTTATGACTATGACGTGTTGTGTTGTGTTGTGTTGTGTTGTGTTGTTGAGTGGAGTAGTGGTGGTGTTGTGAGTTGGTGTTGTGTTAGTGGAATGCTGATGTGGCATTTAATTTTGTATTTTTCTGTTTTATTTATTTGTTTTATTTTATTTTTATTATTAATATGATTATATTAAATTTTAAAAAATATTATTTAAATTCAACGGCTATATTTCCAACCGTCTGAATTTTTTTTTAAACGGCTATATTTTTCCCTATATAAACACCCACCCATCACAAACTATAACACACACTTCATTTCTCCTAAAAATCTTATAATTTCTCTCAAATTTCAAAATGAGTCCGTTGAATGTTTGCGTAAAAGTTCATTACGGAGGTGAATTTGATCAAGAATTGATGAATTATGCAGCTCACGAAACACGTGATTATTATATTAATGTACGTGAGTATCGTTATTTTTATAGTTTGCTTGCAGTTCTCCATCAAGACATACCATACCCAGTCAGACAAGTATGGTATTTCAATAAAACCCGGAGTTCCCGCCACGCTACTTGAAGATGACCACGATTATTATGCTTTGATTGGAAAAGCTTTGGTACGTAGGCAAGCAATTACGATTTATACTGAATTTAGGGATGAAAGCTACCCTCTTTCTGATTCACCAAGAGAAGTTGCTTCATCTTCGAGTAGCGATGGCAGATTTCAGCAATATGATATCCGCGATTACTTATCTGATTGATGAAGGTGCTTGTTGAAGATAGCCGTTAGGAAAATAATGTAATCGTTTTAGGAACTAAGTTGTTTTTCAATTTTTAGGAAAATAATGTAATCGTATGATTGCGAATGAATTAAATAAACGACTACTTTTTATTAATGAAAATAAAGTACATTAATTCCTAAAACAATACATCAATTTAAAATTCATAAACGAAAATATAAAATACATAACAGATTATTAATTATCAATATTAATATTAGAGCTACGAAAATAAGGTGATAAGTTTCAAACGTGCTCGGTTAAATCTGACGCCAACCGATTGTGAACTTGCTTATCTCTGATTTCCTTAATCCTGACATCTCGATCCCTCAAATTCCTTTCCAACCTTATAGGTCGGTTACTTGGGTGAGCAATCATTTTTTCATCCCTTTTCGAAATCACAAAACCGTTATTTTCTTGAATCATGTTATGTAATACAACACAAGCGTACATATGTCTTCTAATTTTGTTGAAGTCCTTAGATCTTGCCGGAGTCTTTAACGTGGCAAATCTACCTTGTAGTACTCCAAATGCACGTTCAATATCTTTCCTTGCACTTTCTTGAAACCGTTTAAACTTTTTACGCCGTTCATCAATTGGATTGTGGGGAGCTTTGACCAGCATAGCCCAATCTGGGTATATACCATCACCTAGGTAATACCCTCTCTCGTAGTGATGACCGTTTACATTAAACGGTGAAGGTGGAGCAGTGCCCTCTTTAATAGTGTTAAACAACGGTGAATAATTTAAAACGTTAATGTCGTTGTTTGCACCAGCCATTCCAAAGAATGCATGCCATATCCACAAATCTTGAGAAGCCTGAAACAACCCAACCCGTATTCCATACGATAATTTTTTTTTGTAATGATACACATTTACGCGCCAATTAAACGTGTAAACCATTCCACAAAGTTCATTTAAATGTACAACAATTTAAATGTTTACAAAAGGTACGAAGGCCATTAATTAAGTTCAATACAAGTTTGACCCACTACAAATGATAGTTTATAATCCAAGCGACACTTGAGCATGGTTTGGGACTAAACTACCCAAAACGTTAGGCCAACTTCCAAGCTTCAACAAAACATCAAGGGCCACCTAATGCCCGATAACCCCTTTGCCCTTATCCACACCTGCATCTAAAAAGATAAACAACGAGAGGGGTAAGCTAATGCTTAGTGAATGCAATAATTATACATGTACATATATAACCTACTTATTTGCAACCACTTACGCAACACCACATACAAGCTAGCAATACGACGACCATGCAAACATCATGCATAAACTACTATCCACAATTTACAAGAAGCTAGCAACACCAATAGCATATAGTTCAATATTAATTATGCTAATGCCAAACTCACACAACCATGGTTAACCAATAGTAAAAGGGATGGTACTCGAATTTCCCATCGGTGTTCATAACAACCGTTAGTGCACAACACATATATCACTAACCCTTGGACAACACATATCCGTTTATAAAATCGTTAGTGTACAACACATATAACACTAAATCGAACAATACATATCCATTCATAAATCATTAGTGTACAACACATATAGCACTAACTGGACAACATATATCCGTTCTTAAAACAGTTAGCGTACAACACATATAGCACTAACTAGGACGACGCATATCCTTACGTATAAATAAGCACATCATATACGTACAAGTATACTTATTCCACTCACCTTAAAACCTCGGTGGTGATTTAATGCTTCCGAAGACTTCAAAGCAAAGTACCTATTTACATAAGTACACATTCAATTACACACTAGTGGAATTAACCACATTACACAATACTTGAGCATTTAATGACTCAATTCGCATTAAATGACTCAACCACACCAAAACCGCCCTTAAATGGCCAAGACCCGACTTTAACCACTAAAGCTAGTGAATTAAAGTCTTCTAACCTCAACTAACACAAACTTAGGGTAATTCATACCCATTTCACCCAAATTAGGTCAACTAGTACATTTTGACCCATTTTAATTACTTAGCCTCACAATCAAGTCAAACTTACCCATTAACACTTCTTTCATAAATCCAAAAGTGTATTAGTGACTAGCAATACCATTTGACACTTACAACCTCAAATCACAAGATCAAAACCCTAGTTTGTGGCCATTAGGGTTTCATTACAACAACATAACCCAAATTCACCCATTTTACCCTCAAATGGGTCATACAAGTCTCTAGTAACCAAAACTCTAGCCATTAACCAATTAAAACTTAAAACATAAAGTTAGAACTTACCGAGACTATCAACGTGTAGCTAGAGACACAAGGAACAACTTTAATTCTTGCTCCAAAGATCAACCCTCAATCCTTCACTCTCCAATCTCACTTTTAATTCAAATGGGTTTTAAGTTTTGAGAGAGAAAATGAAAGAAAATAGAAAAAGGAAATGAATTAAATGAACAAGTGGCTGTGATTTAATACTCCAATCTGATCTACAAGTAAAAAGACCAAATTACCCTTAAAACCCTTTTAAATTGAGTAGAAATCGGAGTCAGAACAGCAGAGATGCCGCGGCGCAGCCCGTTTGTCGCGGCGCGACGTATCGAAGGAAAAACGACCCCTTTTAACCCAACTTCTTATCCAGATTTGCTTGATATGCCGCGGCGCGGACCCAATTGTCGCGGCGCGGCCTAAGGCTGTATCTGAACAGCTCGACCAACTTAAACAATTTTCGATTTTATTTAATTTGTACATTCCAAACCCGCTTCCTATATTCACCTAGCCTTCAACAATAGTCTCACAAGACTTAACGCTAACCAAACCCATGTTTAAACTTATACATGCACACATTATCAAGTATACATATATGTATATCTACACATATATTCATACATTTACGCATAAGCTAACTAGTTATAAACGTACAAATGATTAAGTAAGTACCTTTCGATACGTACGGGAAAACGGGATGTTACAACTCTCCCCCACTTGAATCGGAGTACGTCCTCACGATCCAAGCTGCATGACAAGAAGGAAGATAAACCAACACAAACTCTTCGGGCTCCCAAGTAAATTCGGAACCTTTACTTCGACGCCATTGGACTTTAAAGGTCCTTACCTCTTTATTTCTTAACCTCTTGACCTTCTCATCGAGTATAGCGATCGGCTCCTCAATATACTCTAACTTATTGTTTAGCTCAATCTCGTCTAAAGGCACCCAAGATGAATCATCCGCAAGACACTTACGGAGATGGGAAACATGAAACGTATTATGGATCCCTGCAAGCTCTTCTGGTAATTCCAAACGATACGCGACTTCACCAACACGAGCTAAAACCTTAAATGGTCCAATAAACCGAGGAGCTAATTTTCCTCATTTTCGAAATCGAATAATACCCTTCCATGGCGAAACCTTAAGCATCACCATGTCACCTTCTTGAAATTCGATCGTTCGTCTACGCTTGTCGGCATATGACTTTTGCCTATCTTGAGCCTTTTTCAAATGCTCTCGAATAATATCAATTTTGCTATTCGTCTCTAAGACCAAATCGGTACTCCCGATTTTCTTTTGTCCCACTTCACCCCAACAAATCGGGGTTCGACACCTACGCCCATAAAACATCTCATATGGCGGCATCCCGATACTAGTATGATAACTATTATTGTACGAGAATTCCACCAAAGGCAAATGCTCATCCCAACTACCCCCGAAATCAATAATACACGCTCGTAACATATCTTCCAAAGTTTGATTCGTACGTTCGGTTTGACCGTCCGTTTGAGGATGATACGCCGTGCTCAACTTCAATTGCGTACCCATATCTTCATGAAACTTTTCCCAAAACCGAGATGTAAAACGGGTATCTCGATCTGAAATAATAGATATAGGAACACCGTGTCGAGAGATGACTTCCTTGATAAACAACTTAGCCAAGGTCTCCGACGATATCGCTTCCCGAATGGGAAGAAACAAAGCACTTTTCGTCAATCGATCAACTATAACCCAAATCGAATCAAATTGGGTTCTCGCCGTTTTAGGTAACTTCGTGATGAAATCCTTGGTAATGTGCTCCCATTTCCATTTCGAGATTTCTAACGATTGTAACTTACCATACGGCTTTTGGTGCTCGGCCTTAACTTGCAAACATGTAACACATTGTTCAACATATTTTACAACATCACGTTTCATGCCCGGCCACCAATAATCCTTTCGCAAATCATGATACATTTTCGTTGCGCCCGGATGAATGGAATACTTTGACTTATGTGCTTCATCAAGTAGCACCCGTCGGTAATCACCCATCTTAGGCACCCACACTCTTCCTTGAAAAGACAACAAACCACGCGAGCCCATAGTAATGAACTCCGATTGTCCCACAATTCGCTCCACATGCTTGTTGTGAACATAAGCCTCTATTTGAATCACACCGAGTTTTTCCAGAAAATCGTTAGTAATAATCATACGTAACAATCCAAATCGTATCGCCGGGTGATGACTCTTTCGACTTAACGCATCCGCGACCACATTTGCCTTGCTTGGATGATAAAGTATTTCACAATCATAATCTTTCACCACGTCCATCCACCTACGTTGACGATAATTCAAATCTCGTTGATTAAAGAGATGTTTCAAACTCTTATGATCCGAATATATCGTACTCTTGACACCATACAAGTAGTGGCGCCAAATTTTCAATGCATGCACCACCGCCGCCAACTCAAGATCATGAGTCGGATATCTCGTTTCGTGTTCCTTTAATTGTCGAGAGGCGTAAGCAATGACTTTACCTCTTTGCAATAGAACACACCCGAGCCCATTTAACGACGCATCACAATAAACCGTCATATCTTCCACCCCTTCCGGCAAAACTAATACCGGAGCTTGACACAACTTCTCTTTTAACAATTGAAAAACAATTTCTTGCTCGTTCTCTCAATTAAACCTCGCGTTCTTCCTTGTCAATTTCGTCAACGAAGAAGCGATCTTAGAAAAGTCTTGGATAAACCGACGATAATAACCGGCCAATCCGAGAAAACTTCGGACTTCCGTAGCCGTAGTCGGTTGTCTCCAACTCTTCACCGTCTCAATCTTCCCCGGATCTACTTGAATACCGTCCTTGTTCACAATGTGGCCAAGGAATTGAACCTCCCTTAGCCAAAATTCACATTTGGAGAACTTGGCATACAACTTCTCCTTTCTTAACGTCTTCAATACTTCATGCAAATGACGTTCATGTTCGTTCATACTTTTCGAGTAGACTAGTATGTCGTCAATGAACACAATCACCGACTTGTCCAACATAGGTTCGCACACTGGGTTCATAAGGTCCATGAATGCCGCCGGTGCATTCGTAAGACCAAAAGGCATAACTACAAACTCAAAATGCCCATAACGCGTTCGAAAAGCCGTTTTCTCTATGTCTTCCTCACGAACCCGCACTTGATGATAGCCGGGCCGTAAGTCAATCTTAGAAAAATACGTTGCGCCTTGGAGTTGGTCAAACAAATCGTCAATCCTAGGTAATGGATAGCGATTCTTGATCGTCACTTTGTTCAACTCCCGATAATCGATGCACATCCGCATACTTCCATCTTTCTTTTTCACAAACAAGACCGGAGCACCCCATGGTGAGGAGTTCGGTCGAATGAAACCCTTTTCAAGCAACTCTTGGGTTTGATTTAACAACTCTTGCATTTCCGTAGGTGCTAAACAATAAGGAGTTTTATCAATGGGGGTAGCCCCCGGAACCAACTCAATGCGAAATTCTACTTGTCTTTCCACCGGAACACCCGGTAACTCGTCCGAAAAAACGTCTTCGAATTCACTAACCACCGGAATTTCACGAATGGGTGGTGGCTCATCACGAGTATCCACAACATGGGCAAGATAAGCCATGCCACCACTAACAAGAAAACGATGTGCCCGTGCAAAAGAACATACCGGCACAAGTCTTCTTTGTTTATCGCCGTGAATAATTAACTCTCCCCCACTTGGGGCCTTTACACGAATAAATTTTTCGTGACATGCAATATCGGCTCTATAATGATCGAGCCAATCCATACCCACAACGATATCAAAATCGCCCAAAGTCATAGGAATGAGATCAATTTTAAAGTTTTAGGCACCAAATACAACATCACAATTTTTACATACGTCAACCACTAGCACCGTCTTGCTGTCCGCTATTTCGACTTCTACCGGACGACTTAACTTAGCCAATAGCTTATTAAGTTTAGGTATAAATCGAGGTGACACAAAAGACAAATTTGCACCACTATCAAATAGAATCCTTGCCGGATTAGAGTTAACCATGAAAGTACCTGAGACAACTTCGTTCGATTGTTTGGCTTCATCATTGGTCATCAAATAATTTCGACCTCTAGCCGTACCCGCCGCCTTTTCTAACCGCTTAACATTATCATTGCGCAACTCGGGACACTCGGGCCTCTTGTACCCTTCTTTACCACAGTTGAAACAAGTAAATTTGGGTGTGGAAGGTGAGTTGGGGCAATCACGAGAGATGTGACCTTTTTGCCCACAAGTATAGCAAGTGGGTACATAACCACCGGAGCCAACTTTCTTCACACTATTAACACTTTCGGAGCCCTTCTTGTTCTTTTTGTTGGAAAAGCTCGAATGATTCGAATTCTCGAACTTCCTCTTACCAAAAGTAAAACTACTCTTTCTAAACACAAGCGCTTCAAAACCCTTCGCCATATTGAATAATTCATCAAAGCTCTTCACTACGTTCACACTAATTTTCTCTTGATAATTATCATTCAAGATCCTATAAAAATCTTCCTTCAACATTTTATCATTCCCGACATACTCCGGGCAAAATTGGGTCTTGGACAAAAACACGGATTTGAGAGTGTTCAAATCCATCGACCCTTGCCTCAAGGAACGTAACTCGTCCTTAAGCCTAGTTAGATCGGCCGAAGTTCGGTACTCATCGAAAAACTCTACCTTGAATTCATCCCAAGTAAAATTCATGCATTGTTCTTCACCATAAACTTGGATTTTCGCATCCCACCATAGCTTAGCGTCACCCCTTAACATGCTACAACCATACCTTGTCTTCTTATCAAGAGGACATTCACAAGTACAGAAAGCCCCCTCCATATCGGAGATCCATCGGGCACTCTTGAGAGGGTCTCGTTCATCTTCAAAGGTGGGAGGTTGAGAATCCTTAAAATTCTTATAAAAGAAGTCCCGTCTCCCCACATTATCCTCTTGATGAACGGCCTTCACTTGCTCCTTGACTACATTGACTAATTTCTCGTCAATCGTATCTAGAAACATTTTCTTAACATCCTCGAGGAACTCCGCCTTTTGACGTTTAAAGATGGCCTCAACTTTGGCCGTGAACTCAACGTCCTCACTCGTACCCCCATTTTCGGTGTCGTATCCGTTTCTCATCTTCATTCTATAAAACGGAAAAGATTAAACAACGAACGAACAAAAGGACATAACACGTATGCATATACGTATACCCCACACTACTCCATATTACTCAACAATCATCGTACATTACTTGTTTGACATGATTCGCACCCGTAACAATGGTAGCTAATCATTGTTACGCGAACACGTCGCATTAACTCGCTAGTACAACATCCATCTCGCTTGATGATTGCTAAACACGACACAATTCAATTAGCACGAGGTTAGTTCACATAAACCAAAGTACTAACAAATTACGATTTGACCCAAAGTCCTACAAGTCCCGCATAAAAGCGCATACACAATAAAGTCTAAGTCTAGGCACCTATCTCAAGTCGCCTAAATCCCTTAGACCATGCTCTGATACCACTTGAAACAACCCAACCCGTATTCCATACGATATAAATTTTTTTTTTTTGTAATGATACACATTTCCGCGCCAATTAAATGTGTAAACCATTCCACAAAGTTCATTTAAACGTACAACAATTTAAATGTTTACAAAAGGTACGAAGGCCATTAATTAAGTTCAATACAAGTTTGACCCATTACAAATGATAGTTTATAATCCAAGCGACACTTGAGCATGGTTTGGGACTAAACTACCTAAAACGTTAGGCCAACTTCCAAGCTTCAACAAAACATCAAGGGCCACCTAATGCCCGATAACCCCTTTGCCCTTATCCACACCTGCATCTAAAAAGATAAACAACGAGAGGGGTAAGCTAATGCTTAGTGAATGCAATAATTATACATGTACATATATAACCTACTTATTTGCAACCACTTACGCAACACCGCATACAAGCTAGCAATACGACGACCATGCAAACATCATGCATAAACTACTATCCACAATTTACAAGAAGCTAGCAACACCAATAGCATATAGTTCAATATTAATTATGATAATGCCAAACTCACACAACCATGGTTAACCAATAGTAAAAGGGATGGTACTCGAATTTCCCATCGGTGTTCATAACAACCGTTAGTGCACAACACATATATCACTAACCCTTGGACAACACATATCCTATTATAAAATTGTTAGTGTACAACACATATAACACTAAATCAGACAACACATATCCATTCATAAATCATTAGTGTACAACACATATAACACTAACTGGACAACATATATCCGTTCTTAAATCCGTTAGCGTACAACACATATAGCACTAACTAGGACAACGCATATCCTTACGTACAAATAAGCACATCATATACGTACAAGTATACTTATTCCACTCACCTTAACACCTCGGTGGTGATTTAATGCTTCCGAAGACTTCAAAGCAAAGTACCTATTTACATAAGTACACATTCAATTACACACTAGTGGAATTAACCACATTACACAATACTTGAGCATTTAATGACTCAATTCGCATTAAATGACTCAACCACACCAAAACTGCCCTTAAATGACCAAGACCCGACTTTAACCACTAAAGCTAGTGAATTAAAGTCTTCTAACCTCAACTAACACAAACTTAGGGTAATTCATACCCATTTCACCCAAACTAGGTCAACTAGTACATTTTGACCCATTTTAATTACTTAGCCTCACAATCAAGTCAAACTTACCCATTAACACTTCTTTCATAAATCCAAAAGTGTATTAGTGACTAGCAATACCATTTGACACTTACAACCTCAAATCACAAGATCAAAACCCTAGTTTGTGGCCATTAGGGTTTTATTACAACAACATAACCCAAATTCACCCATTTTACCCTCAAATGGGTCATACAAGTCTCTAGTAACCAAAACTCTAGCCATTAGCCAATTAAAACTTAAAACATAAAGTTAGAACTTACCGAGACTATCAACGTGTAGCTAGAGACACAAGGAACAACTTTAATTCTTGCTCCAAAGATCAACCCTCAATCCTTCACTCTCCAATCTCACTTTTAATTCAAATGGGTTTTAAGTTTTGGGAGAGAAAATGAAAGAAAATAGAAAAAGGAAATGAATTAAATGAACAAGTGGCTGTTATTTAATACTCCAATCTGATCTACAAGCAAAAAGACCAAATTACCCCTAAAACCCTTTTAAATTGAGTAGAAATCGGAGTCAGAACAGCAGAGATGCCGCAGCGCGGCCCGTTTGTCGCGGCGCGACATATCGAAGGAAAAACGACCCCTTTTAACCCAACTTCTGATCCTGATTTGCTTGATATGCCGCGGCGCAGACCCAATTGTCGCGGCGCGGCCTAAGGCTGTATCTGAACAGCTCGACCAACTTAAACAATTTTCAATTTTATTTAATTTGTACATTCCAAACCCGCTTCCTATATTCACCTAGCCTTCAACAATAGTCTCACAAGACTTAACGCTAACCAAACCCATGTTTAAACTTATACATGCACACATTATCAAGTATACATATATGTATATGTATATATATATATATATATATATATATATATATATATATATATATATATATCTACACATATATTCATACATTTACGCATAAGCTAACGAGTTATAAACGTACAAATGATTAAGTAAGTACCTTTCGATACGTACGGGAAAACGGGATGTTACAAAGCCACTGCTTCAAGCATAATAGATGGACCTTTTTGATCCCCTCGAGTATATTGTCTTTGCCAAGCAATTGTACAATTCTTCCATTCCCAATGCATACAATCTATACTACCGAGCATACCCGGCAGACCATGTTTTTGTTCGTGAAAATTATAAAGTCGGGGCAATATCATCGGCGGTTGGTTTTCTCAAATACACGAGAGCAAACAAATGAAATACGCATCTACAAAAATATCTAGACATAAAGCAGCCATTTTCTCACCAATTTTTATATATTCGTCAAACATATCTGGTGTAGTTCCATACGCCATTTGACGTATGGCCGCGGTGCACTTTTGTAGGATGGTCAAACTTTGATGACTAACTGCGTCTGGACGTTCCCTAAAATACAAAAAATAATCGGGAATATTTGTACTATTAAAGTTAGATATACCTTCGATGATTCGAAGAAATAATTTGTGACGCCCTGTACAAAATCAACGTGTACGGATCATCAACAACAGGTCCATTACACGGTATAATACTATATGCTGTTTAAAAACAAGTTTTGCATTCATGTAAAGGTAACGTCTTTACCAACGTCAAATGTTTTACAAAAGATGACGTCTTTACCAAAGTCAAATGTTTTACAAGGATAACGTACTTCTACGAATAGAAAGCATTAACATAAGTACGTGACACAAAGGTCATTACAAAACCATTGTTCAAATGTAACCTAAGTTGTGAATGCAAAGTAAAAGTTCCATGCTTGAGACATCTCTAAACAATGCAGCGGAAGTCTAACACAGCGAGTCTGTAACAGCAAGTCTATAACACCAAGACTATAACAGCAAGTCTAACAGCGGACGCAACAACGTCTAAGCACTTGAGAAATACATGCTTAAAAAGTCAACACGAATGTTGGTGAGCTATAGTTTGTTTGTAAACAACAATGTAATGTAGACCACAAGATTTCGTATTCAAAACAGTATCTCGAATCCGTATGATAAAGTATATGCTTATCCGTGGGCACCCGGTAACTAACTTAACAAGTAATATCACCCCCTAAAAGTACACCTGGCAAGTGCGTAAGTTTACGAAGTATTAAACACCCGTTGAATGCTAGCGCGACTCGCCCGAGTAGGGATGTCAAACCCTATGGATCCATATCTAAGATTCGCGTTACCGATCTAAGGGGAATCTTTGTGCCGTTATGTCACTCACACATATATAAAGTTTAAGTACTCGTGTATAGTATGTAAAACATAAAAGGCGCATGTATTCTCAGTCCTAAAAATAGTTAAAGTAAAAGGGAGCTATAACTCACAGTGAATGTGCGGTAAAATCGATACGAAAATGTAAGCAAGAAGTAAGTCGGTCCAAACGAGTAAGTTGGTCGATCCAAAAGGTCCTCAACCTAAGTCAATGGTTACTAAGTCAGTAAATTGTTCCCCAAAAGTTTAAAAGTAAATAAATTAAGTTTAAGTATCATCATCATCATCATTCGTAAAAGATAAAGTAAGTTTTCAACAAGAATAGAGATCGAAACAAAAGGATGACTTCGGACAGCTGCTACGATCTCTATACAAACTGAAAAAATGTGTGGTCAGTGGCCAAGGCTCCGTATGTGAGTCCTCGTACCTCTATCCAATTTTCAGATCCTAACTCGATGTCGTTTGACCGTGGCGACGGTTCAAGCGCGAGTAGGTCAGGATTTTTCAGCACGTCGTTACAAAGGCATAGTGACTTTCGGAAGGCTATAAATCCTAAACCGTATATCAGATTTAGGTAAGTCTTAAACGGAAAGTCATCTACTCGAACCGAACTATCTGGAAATCATCTTTCCAGAAGTCCCAGGAGTCTGATCAGACCCTGAAAAACAGAAACAAGTGCTCCGGTGGGTTTCTTGGTGCTTGATGCTCATCACGGTTCTCATCCTTGATGCGTATAAGCTTCAAGTGTACAACTCTTTGACATTTTAGCATCATTATGACCAAGTTTTAACCATCAACAAACAACTAAAAGTAAAAGCTAACTTTTTACAAGTTTTGAACATCAAGGTTGTCTCTTTATTGTATAAACTCAATAAAGCTTCAACATTTGTCCTTTTGATACAAGTTTATGCATCTTCATCATAAGAGATGATGAAGACTTGATTTTTATCCCCATAAAAATCATAAAAAGGTTCCAAGTAAGTGAGATCTACAATAATAACTTAGATCTCAAGTGTTAAGAAACCTTAAGCTAGAAAGCTTGGATCTTTACAAGATTAATGAGACCATAAGCTAGAAAGCTAAGATCTAGTAAAAGTAATGAGATCATAAACTAAAAAGCTTAGATATTCAACAAAATAATGAAACCCTAAGCTAGAAAGTTTGGATCTTTAATGTTCTTGAAGATCCTTAAAGCAAAAAAGCTAGATCTACAAGTTACATGAAGATCATAAACACAAGTTTTGATCTTTTAACAAAAATAAAGAGATCATAAGCTAGAAAACTCAAAACCAATAAAGTAATGAAGATTCAAAGCTAGAAAGTATAGAGCACAAAAATATAAGTCGAAAAAGTCAGGTCGTTACATAATTCACGACTCATTCGAAAACGTCGTTTGAATTTTTTTTCCGGATACACGGGTGTCTCCGAAAAATAATCATTGTATAACCTCACAGCCGCATCTTCACGATCCATTGCAATATAACCTCGTGTTCGAGGGACTCGTGAACTACTTGCTTCTCCCTCCACCTCTTCTTCCGTTAAACTCTTAACAAAATTAACCACCTTTTCATCATCAGAATCATCAATGATAAAATCGAACATTTTGCATGCATTTTCCATTGTTTGTGATTAAATAATAGAAATATAGAAAGAAAGATTATTTGTGTGTGTAAAATGAATAATAGAGTATGTATATAAATACATAAATATAAAAATAAATAAATTTTTTTATTTCCAACGGCTCAATTCACAAACCAATAGGATTTCGCCACGTCGCATAAACGGCCGTTGGGGTAGCCCTTGCACCTAGCAAAACGCGGCCAAAACGCGGCCAAAAACGCGGTGATACGGCGGGGGGATGGCATTTTGGAGCTGCCACGTCGGTGCCAACGCCGTTGGTGGCTGATCGGTGTCGAAGGGCCGGTCAAAAATAGCCTAATTACTCTACTTTAGATAGGGTAAGTAGGATTCGTTCCACGGGAAGTTATGGTTAACTAGCAAGCAATTTCAAGATTAGTTTGTTTATGATTAACTAAAATTAACTAAAGTAAAGACTATATTAACAATTACTAAGCAAATGTAAACTTTGAATATTTAAGAGCATAAATAACGAGCTAAATGAAAAGGTTGTAATCAATTGATTAAAATCCTTTATCCCTTCACAATCCCAATCTAACATGCATTCATTCAAACAAGTATTATGCTTATCAAGTATTGATCAAATCTCATAGACAAGATTTCTTAGGCTTATCAATTCTAACTATTTTGAGATTGAATCATGCAACCTAGACACTATGTCTTTATCCTTAATCTAATTAACACTAAGTTGGATCAAGAACACAATGTTAAATCACTATAATTCAACTTGCAATAATCACAATCAATAATACTTGCATTGATCAATAAACAATTGTTTTATAATATCACAATTCAAAAGACATAAGTATTATAACATTACAAACCATATAAACTTGAATGAAAAGAACACATGTATCAATTGTTCATGGAAGGAATAAAGTAAAAGAAACTAGCCAAGCATGTTGGTGATGATGCTCATGGTAACTTCTTGAAGTTGCATGATGAACACTCCTTAAAACCTAGCTTGAATCTTTATTTGATGATGATTGATGGTGTGTTTTTGTGTGTTTGATGCTTTTAAAACTGATGGAAAAGGTGTGGAATTCATCGCCTAGGGTTTACCTTATATAAGGGTGAAGTAGGGTAACCCCCAAGCATGAAATCCATCAAATTCGGCCTCAAATTCTATCCAAAAATAGCTCAAGCCACAAATTATGCTCACCGGACGCAAATTATGAAAGGACCCGTTCATATACATTATAAACGATTCACAATAGTTGATTACATTGCAAGGTACTTGACCTCTAAATGATACATTTTACAAATATTGCATTCATTTTTAAAAGATAATCTTTCTTTACAACGAAAGTTGACAGCATGCATACCATTTCATAATATATCCAACTATAATTAACTTAATAATAATCTTGATGAACTCAACGACTCGAATGCTACGTCTTTTGAAATATGCCATGAATGACTCCAAGTAATATCTCTAATATGAGCAAATGCACAGCGGAAGATTTCTTTCATACCTGAGAATAAACATGCTTTCAAGTGTCAACCAAAAGGTTGGTGAGTTCATTAGTTTATCATAAACATTCATTTCCATCATTTTAATAGACCACAAGATTTTCATTTCTCATAAATATACATCCCATGCATAGAGACAAAAATAATCATTCATATGGATTGAACACCTGGTAACCGACATTAACAAGATGCATATAAGAATATCCCCTATCATTTCGAGAAATCCTTCGGACATGATAAAAACAACATCGAAGTACTAAACCATCCGGTACTTTGGACGTGGTTCGTTAGGCCCAATAGATAAATCTTTAGGATTCGCGTCAATTAGTAGATCGGTGTACTAATTCTTAGGTTACCAAGCAAAAGGGGCATATTCGACTTCGATCATTCAACCATATAATGTAGTTTCGATTACTTGTGTCTATTTCGTAAAACATTTATAAAAGCGCATGTATTCTCAGTCCCAAAAATATATATTGCGAAAGCATTTAAAAAGGGAGTAATGAAACTCACCTAATGTATTTTGTAGTAAAAATACATATGACTATATTGAACAATGCAGGGTTGGCCTTGGATTCACGAACCTATATCATTTGTATATATATATATATATATATATATATATATATATATATATATATATATATATATATATATATATATTAAAACGTATAATCGTAATCGCACAAATTTATTATATCTTAATTTATATATTATACATTTAATTTATATATATATTCAAAATAATTAATATTTATTTAGTTATATTAATATTCCATATTTATATACATATTTGTGTAGTGTTATATTTAAAATCAATAGTTTGTTATGTATAAGTATTTATATAAATAATATTACTAGGTTTGATATATATAGTTATGTGAAATATATTTATAGTATAGGTAATAAGTATATTTTTATGTACACAATATTTATCTGTTTAAAAAGATAGTTTTGATAATAATATTGATTTTCTAATAATAATAATAATAATAATAATTTTATTAATAATAATTCCAATAATGATATTGTTAATATCAATACTTATAATAATAATAATAATAGAAATCTTATTAATAATGATAATATTAATAATTATATTACTTAATAATAATACCTATATTGGTAATAATATAAGTAATAACAATAATAATAATAATAATAATAATAATAATAATAATAATAATAATAATAATAATAATAATCATAATTGTAACTAGGGTCATGGTAATAAATATAATAAATGATAACTAATACTTATATTAGTAATAATAACAGTAATAACTAATATTCATAATACTTAATAATAATAATAAATAATAATAATTTTAATACTTAATGATATTAATGATAATAACAATAATGATAAGTGTAATAATAACAATAATAATAATAATAATCGTAATAACAATACTAATAATAATAATACTAATGCTACTTAATGATATTATTTTGTAATAACAAAAATGATAATACTACTAATCCTATTATTTATTAGCATAATACTAACAATTATTAATAATAATAACAATAATAATAATAATAATAATAATAATAATAATAATAATAATAATAATAAAAATAATAATAATAATAATAATAATAATAATAATAATAATAATAATAATAATAATAATAAGAGGACTACCTCTAAGAGAGCTTTAAAAAAAAATTATGCCACCGCCTAGGCTCGAACCCGAGACCTCTCGAACACTCGAACAACCCCTTAACCGTCCATCTGTTTCCCTCATTTCTGTTTTATAACACAACTAAATTTTACTTATTCTTTCTCATTTCTGTTTCTAATTTCCTGTTCTTCTTCTTGAAATCATCTCGATCAGAACTCATCACTCACTCTCATATTGAGTTAATCAATTAATCTAGGACCTTTAAGAATAACATAAAATGAATTAAAGTATATGATTAATTTAACTAAGACTGAAAAAGAAAGAAAAAAAATATAAATAAATAAATAGCTGTAGTTTGAAGAACACGATAAATAACTTAAAATCAAATTCGAAAATTTAGGACGTTTCAGAGTATACTTTCAACATGAAAATGGTTGCAATTCAATCCTATAAACTTTCTGTATCTTCAATTGAACTTGAAATATAACAAATAACTCGAATTCGATGGAAGAACAAATGTTGACTTTTAAAATCCCAAAACTTTGACTCGATAATTTAAATTTGTTAGATGAAATTGGACATTGAAACTTTGCAGTTAGATTAAATGAGAACTTTCTAACAACACTGCTTTAATAGATTTTAAAATTTAACTCGATTGGGAGGTATTTGATTTAAAAACGCACGTACAGAGTATTTACTGGGTGTTCTTCGACATTTGCTTTAATTCGATAAATTTAGACTCTGTGAAAGGTATCTGTAGTTGTTAGTTGATGATATAGGTTATTTGGCAATACCTATCACTGATTGGCATCAATTATATAGTCAAATTGATCTATAGAATTTGTTATAGCAGTCGTACAAAAAAAATATAAAAAGGACATCGTTTGATAATTAAATTTGCTGTATTCTTGGAATTGAATCTGTGATTAGTACGCTTTGGAGACAAGAATCAATTTACATAAAGTTTTGAAAACGATAGTAAACAGAACTTCGATCCTTGTTTTTATATACGTATATAATATATATATATATATATATATATATATTTGTATATACGTAATCTATATAAACCTGTATAATATCTGTATATCTGATTTTCTGATTATTTATGTATATCTAATTATTTCTGTATTTTTCATATCCAGGAAATATAATTATATACAAACATTACCTTTTTAAAATTAATATTAATTTTAATAATAAAATTAGTAAAATAAATTTATATTAATATCGTAATAAAAAAAATGATAATAACCATTTTAAATAAAAATGATAATTTAATTAAAAAATTTTTAATCAAGTTATTAATAATACTTTTAATAATCTTAAATATAATTAAATTTATAATTTTTAATAATAATAATGATACTAATAATATTAATATTAGTATTTATCCTTAATCATATTGAAAGTAATATCAACCATATTAATAACTATATTGTACTTTTAATTTCTTTTACAATTTTTTTAATTATATCAAATTTTCATATTTATGTATTTTACATCATAAAAATGATAACACCCATATTTAAATTAAACATTTATTCTAATAATATAAATAAAAGTAGTAATAATATTTGTAATGATAACAAATTAAATGCATTATTTTTCATATCTATATACTATCTATAATGATATAACTAATACTGTTATTAATTATTAACATTAATATTAGTATTAATAATAATAATGAAAGTAATAATAATATTACTATAATAACTATATTTCAACTTGCTGATAATATATTGTTAATTATGTATTATTTAGTAATCATGTAATATTATTTAATAACTTTTATTGATTATTTATTATTTATAAATTATATATATATATATATATATATATATATATATATATATATATATATATATATATATATATATATTACAATGTACATAAATAGAGATCATATATATATATATATATATATATATATATATATATATATATATATATATATATATATATATATATATATATATTTAAAAATAAAAAAAATAAATGGTTCGTGAATCTTCGGGTATAGTCAAGGTCAAATGGATATATGATACAGTTCAAAGATTTTAAGACTCAATATTACAACCTTTGCTTCTCGTATCGAAATCATTTAAAGATAAAGTTTAAATTTAGTCGAAAATTCCCGGGTCGTCACAGTACCTACCAGTTAAAGAAATTTCGTCCCGAAATTTGAGTGTGGTGGTCATGGCTAACAATAAAAATGTTTTCATAATAAATATGAGTTGATAAATAGAGTTTTATCATCAGTGAGTAATATGGATAAAACAATTCGTTTATTCGAAACGTATGGTTGAAGCTATTATAACAGAGTGAAATGAGGAATAGAAATTTGCCTTAACCAGTGACGTAGTCAAGGTTGATTTTAGAAAACAAGGTGCGTCTTAACTTTTAACGTTGTCTTGATTGAATTCCGAAATTTAAGGGAATTAAAAGAAAATCTTGGAAATCTATAAGATCTGATTCTTCGGGATTTAAGGGAATTAGGATCTCTTTAATTAAATGCGGTGATCTGCCTCAATTATTCTGTCTAATATTTCCCTTATAAATTAAACTCTTCCGTTCCATTATTCTCACCATTCCTATACTTTCTTTCTTAGTTCATACATCCAAAAGATTGTAAAAATGTTTAATCCCGTTCTAATCCTTGATATTTTTCTAATTATCATTTCTGTCATCCTTCTTTTCAATCTTTCACCAGAAAAATCTGTTTACTTCTACTATTACCTTGGCTGATATTATTCTTAATTATACCGTGTCTTTATGTTGCGATAAACATTGATATATACGGTTTGTAATTTATGTGTGGTTATCAGGCTTTATATTCTCTCTTATATTTTGGATCTCTTTGCCTTTTTATTATCCTCCCGACTTCTAGTAAAGCGAACAATGGTCCAGAATTTGTAAATACGGAGTTTCAAATGAACTTAATGTTCTAACCAAGAAAGAATGTAATCGTACGATTTGATTTGTCAAATTATTAGAATCATTGAGAATGGAACTATCAAGAATATACTTTCTTGATATGTTCAGAAGTTAAGCAGAATGAAAGAGTCATGGAACATGGCACATGATGACGTTATGATCTGTGAATCATCATGTCCCATTAGAAACTCAGCATGACTTACTGTAATATAATCACGTTGATCAAGTGTCATTATGTTATACTAACTCATGCATCAGTTCCCAACATTACTTCAATAACATTCATATTTTAGGCTCGAAAGTTTACAAAATATAGAAACTAACAGTTTCTATATGATGTAACACTGATAGCAAAAGAGGTTAATGATTTCAGATAAGAATAGTTATGAAAATATCTTCAGAAATATGGAGGATATTTATAATGAAAGATACGATGATATCTTGGAATTACTAATATCGAAGGATGGTGAAGAAAATAATTTTTTTATTTTTATTTTTTTGCAAGAGTTTGGAGTCAAAAACAAGGTATTCGCTAAAGGTTTCATCAGAAACAGAATCATCAGGATTCTTAATGTACAAGTTTAGTCCTTGTGATTTGTTCAGAGACTCCTTCGTAGTTTGCTCAATCAGTTTTTCAGTTTCAAACTTTTTCTGAGCTTTGCCAACTTACAATTCTTTATCATCAACTTTTGGCTGTTGAGGTCGTTTACAATTTTTGTTACTTCATTCAAATTTTCAAAATTCAGAGCATTAATTCGCAGACTTGGTGCTTTTTCAGAATTTCAGAATGAAAGATCATAGTTCTAAGAGATAAATGTTATATGGATACATATAACTGTTGATGTGAAAATGTTGCGAGACTCACAATACAGATTTGTTGATTCCCAGTAATTGGTATGGCAATTCTTGTTACAAGATGCAGATGAGTACATGATGAGACTTCAATAGATAAATATAGTGATTTGTCAGAGAGATTTAAGCCAAGGAGCAACGAGGTTGCTGGTACGTCTGCTGGTAATATGATGGAATATAAAAGGGTTCCTCGGTAACAATAAAAGAGCATGCATATAAATCAAGGTGATAATAAGGTTGTTTCGAACGAAAAGTCGGAGTTGACTTGTTGGAGCTGTGACAAAATTTGCTACTTTGAAGGGAATTACCAATTTATTTTGGGTAATCATAATACTAAAGGAATTAGCACAGATACGTGTTAAACGTTTACTCAGGTTCCGAGAGTTTTCAAGTGCATAACTATATGCATCAATCTTTTCTTCCGTAGATGAAGTGCGGTTGGTTTATCCTCTCGATTGAGGTGTTTTCAAGAATCATGAAATGTTTGAACGCAGATTATAATCGTCAAGATACAAATGAGGTTTAAAATGAAATCAAGTGGCAAACTTGAAGAAATGTTTAGTTTCATATGTTATGATCAATATTTTAATTCATTTTAATTGTCCAATATTATTAGTCCACAGTCGATAGTCCACAGTTAACAGTCCAATAATTCATATATAATTTAATATATAATATTCAAATTAATTAATACGTATCGTGACCCGTGTACATGTCTCAGACTCGATCACAACTCAAACTATATATATTATTGTAGAATCAACCTCAACCCTGTATAGAGAACTCGATCATTACTGCATATAGAGTGTCTATGGTGATTCCAAATAATATATATAGATGCGTCGATATGATATGTTAAAACCTTGTATACGTGTCCCGATATTTAAAGTGCGTAGAATAAATAACAGAAATTAAATGACGATAAATAAAGTGCGTAAAGTAAATAATAATAGAAATTAAATGACGATAAATAAAATTGCGATAATTAAACTGCGATAAATAAAACGTAATCAGTTAGCTAGGAACGGTTAGCTTGAACAGTTAGCGTGGATTCTTATCAAAATTTTTCTTAGTTAATTTGTTTGTTTCTATCAAATTTTTATTTCGTCAAATATGTTCTTCATTATGCCACTTGTTGGATTCTGATAAATCAAAATCTAAATATGAAATTGAATGAAAATGGTTATTCTGTGGTGAACGGATTCGTATATCGGTAGATGTAAGTAGGATAGTAAATGAATGTTGAATCAGATTTGAAAAATGTACAGTGTAACTTATTAATGTGAAATCTAAATATTTCTCGGGTATTATCTACCCGTTAAAATATTTTCACCATTAAAAGTTTGTACAAAAGAATTTTTAATTACAATCCTTATGAAAATATATATACATATATATTTTCTTCAGATGTAATCATGGATTTAATGAGTTAATATAATATTAATCTCATTTGGTTTACCGTTAGAACAAGAGTATATAATCTCTAAAATATTAGAGATTACATAATCGCCATGTCGAACGAATATAAATGATATAGAATGATTCGTAAAACGATGATTATGCTCGTGGTACAGAATGAAATATTGGGGCATGTGATGTTGAAACTTGTGTTGTTGGTGGTACTGTTGATGCCGGTGATGTTGCTGAAGCTGGTACGTTTTGCACCATATTCTCCAAATTGATTACTCGAGCGCGAAGTTCGTTGACTTCTTGTATTACTCCGGGATGATTGTCGGTCGGAACGAGCAGATGAATAAGGTTTAGAATTTTAGATAGAATATAATCGTGGTGAGATATTCTGGAAATGAGGGTGAAAATGGTATTTCGGACTGCTTCGATGATAAGTGCGTCAGGTTCATTGCCAAGAGGTAAATTCGGTTGGTGAAAAGGATCGCCTTCTTCGCGTCTGCATTGATTAAGTCGACTACTAACTCATCAAATGAATTGGGGATGGATGATTGGTTGATTCATTCTGGTGACACTGCTTTCGGAGTTCGAGTGGAAATCCATATCGGAATAGCTGTCGGAATCCGAGGAATTCAAACTAGTTAAAGGATTCATCTTGTACGATCAGATGAAGGATTTTTGATAAGAAATAGATTATAGAATGTAGATTAGTACCCTGCAATACATAATTTACATATGCATATATAATACTAAAATCCCATAAGTTACGGAGGAATCTACAGAATCTGTCAGGCAAAGGTAACAATAACAGATCCGCTAGGATATAAATTTATCTATACACTGTCTATGCAATAGAGGCAGTATGACATGTCTAGACTAAGAATGATAAGCAGGTAATTTCCTAAGGATAATAAGCAGACGATTTCCGATAAAATTGATAATCAAAACTTTTGACATGCAGACACGGTCGAAGTCCAGACTTACTAATGCATCCTAACGACTATCAGTTAGACACACTAATGCAAGACCTGGTTCACTAAGACCACCGCTCTGATACCAACTGAAAGGACCCGTTCATATATGTGACACCACTTTTTTTAATAATAAATACGTACCGGAAGCATAATACTAGTTAAATACGATATAAACATTAACTATTGCTGAGACAACCAGTGTCACGTGTCATTACAAAATACATGTTAATACGGAGAAGACGTAGTTACAATCTGTTTTCAAAAGAACACAGTTTAAACTACAAAAAATCACATCAGAGTTAATCCTGTCAAACATAACATCATCATGCCCGTCTTCTCCCAAAAGCACTATCTACAAAAGCTAACAACCTGCAGGGAGGAGATGGAGGGGAATTAGCACGAAGCTAAGTGAGTACGACTAACTACAGGCCATAGCATACATAAGCGTTATACTAATCATGTCACAATAGTCTAACACACAAACATCACCCAAGTGCCGTCTACAGAGACTCTGGCAGCTCGGCCAAACCATTAACCACAAGCTGATCGGACTGGGGCTTACCAGAAGTTCCTCCACCACCGTATGTATATACATAATCCACACGCGACGGACGCATCATTCACATATATATACACCACGGTTGTCTTGGCTACCACAGAGGAACCCAACCCGCAGGTTGATCTCTCCTACCGAGGCTACCACACAATAGGGACGCACCGGGCTCCAGCAGATAAGCATCAACTAACATGCAGTCATCACAAGTACTAACTAACCACAACAATAAGTATATCTAACAAGCATGGAAATCATAATATAACATGCTTCTATATACTATATTCTCCAGTTTGTCCCACTCACCAAATACCAGCAAACGAGAAGGTATTCAGCTATCTAATCACTGAACCTTCTATTTCTCCTTTTCTCCTGATAAAAACATATACACAAGTTAGTTTCTGTTCGTTAACACCAAATAACACAATATATAATTTTTTTGTATCAAAAACTGTCCGCTAAAAATTTTTACTTAACAATTATGCACTTTCAAAATTTACATCCTGAACATCAAAATACAAACGGGCAGCATAACGGCTAAAAATCAACAATTAGGTAAAATATTCTGCCCTGGACACACAGTCGGTCGACTGACTCTTACAGTCGATCGACTGTCGACACAACCGGTCGACTGACCTTTCCAGTCGGTCGATTCATTTGGTATTACATCAATCGGACGAAGGTAAATCTCAGTCGGTCGGTTCACTCAACAGTCGGTCGGTTGTCTTCGTCAATCGGCCGGTTCAACCCTCAGTCGGCCGACTGTCAGCCGACTGTGTTCATCTTTATCAAAAACTGAACAAAGGCTACAGACTTTACGATGAAATTCTCAAATCTCGATCTAGAGCTCATTTTAAACACCAAAATCGACTACAACTTATTCACTACCTGTTATAGACTCAAAACCCACAATAATTTGACCATAACAACACTTAAATCACTTGTTTTGACACAAATTTACACATTTATGAAAACTAACACAAAACCTTAAATTTCTCAAAGATTAGGGCATGGAAGCTTGTGATTCTTACCTTAAAAGAATCAGTGAATCACAAGGAACACAAAGATATGAACAATTTGAACTCTAGATAAAGATTAAGGATTAGGGTTTGATTGTAGGTGAGGAAGATGAAGAACGGGTGTGTTAAGGAATTTTCTAGAAATGGTAAGAAGAAGATACAGACTAGTCACTTAATTTTGTTTAATTCCCACACTGTGCGATACACGGGTATTTATCAGTTATCTGATATCTTTCGTACAACATTTGGCAACCCAAACGAAGTCCAAATTAAATAAACAAACCTGTTCTGTGACCCTTGTCACAAACTGGTCCTAACCACATCATTAAATAATAATAAATATTAATTAAAAATAAAAGCATATAGTAACACAATACTAACTTAAGGGTAAAATAGTAATCTTACAACTAGGCCCGATTGAGGATGTTACAAATCTACCCCCTTAAGAAGATTCCATCCTCGGAATCTGGTCAAGGTCAAACAAATGGGGATAGCGCGCCCTCATTAACTCCTTGGTTTCCCACGTCAAGTTAGAACCTAAACTCTGCCGCCATTCCACTAACACCATTGGAATCTGTTTCTTTCTTAACTTTGTGACTTTCTTGTTCACTATTCTAACTGGCTCTTCTACTAGTTTCTTAGTCAAGTCGACTTTCAAATCTTTCAATGGAAGAATCTGACTTTCATCGTCTACTTTACACTTTCTTAAATAACAAACATTGAACGTGTTGTGTATTCCTGCTAACTCCGATGGAAGATCTAAAACAACAGTCTGATCATTCAAAATTTCTTTGATCGGAAATGGCCCAATAAACCTCGGTGCTAGTTTACCACGTTTACCAAATCTGATCACCCCTTTCCACGGCGAAACTTTTAGATAAACACGATCAATTCTAAACATCGACGTTGACGCATATTTAATTCTTTCTGCGAAAAGATATATTGAAGAATCTTATGATCTGTATAGATTTCACAATGTGTACCATACAAATAATGTCTCTAAAGCTTCAAAGCAAACACAACTGCAGTTAACTCTAAATAGTGAGTAGGGTAGTTTCGTTCATGATTCTTCAACTGTCGTGAAGCATACTCTATAACTTTATTTCTCTGCATCAAAACGCAACCCAAACCTACTCGAGACGCATCACAGTAAACTACAAAGTCTTCTTTTCCATCTGGTAAAGCTAAAATTAGAGCTTGACATAACAACTGTTTGAGAGTCTGAAAAGCCTTTTCTTGTTGATCAGTCCATCGAAAGGCTACATCTTTTCTAGTTAACTTATTCAACGGACCTGCTATTTTAGAGAAGTCTTTGATAAACTGGCGATAATAACCTACTAAACCCAGAAAACTCTTGATTTCTGTCGGCGTTTTCGGTGAATTCCAATTCATTACGGCCTCTATCTTAGACTGATCCACTTTAATACCCTGTTCACAAATCACATGACCCAGAAACTGTACTTCCCGCAACCAAAATTCACATTTGGAGAATTTAGCGTACAACTGTTCCTGTTTCAGAAGTTCTAATACCAATCTCAAATGTGTAGCATGATCTTTCTCGGTTTTCGAATATATTAAAATATCATCTATGAAAACAATTACAAACTTGTCGAGATACTGACGACACACCCTGTTCATGAGATCCTTAAACACTGCTGGCGTGTTTGTCAACCCAAATGGCATAACTAAAAATTCATAATGACCATATCTAGTTCTGAACGCTGTTTTTAGTATATTACTCTCTGCAACACGTACCTGATGTTACCCTGAACGTAAATCAATCTTTGAAAAGTAGGAAGCACCCTGTAACTGATCAAATAAGTCATCTATTCTTGGTAACAGATACTTATTCTTGATTGTTCTCTTATTTAAGTCGCGGTAATCTATACACATACGAAGCGACCCATCTTTCTTTTTCACAAACAAAACAGGAGCACCCCACGGTGAAGAACTTGGTCGGGTAAACCCCTTATCTAACAGTTCCTGAATCTGAGACATCATTTCTTGGATTTCTGACGGAGCTAATCTGTAAGGAGCTTTTGCAACTGGCGTAGCACCTGGAACCAAATCAATTTTCTACTCTACTTCACGTACTGGAGGTAACCCTGGTAAATCATCTGGAAATACTTCTGGAAATTCTGACACAATGGGAATATCGGTCACCTGCTTCTTCTCTTTCTTAACATTAATCACGTAGGCTAAGAATGAATCACACCCTTTCGTTATTGCCTTCTGAGATTTCATTAGGGAAAACATAGGGAAGTTAAATCCACTGCGCTCTCCCCTAGCTATCACTCGGGATCCGTCAGCCAAACGGAAAGAAATCATCTTCTTATCACACTTAATATTAGCCCTATTAGCTCTTAACCAATTCATACCTATGACTACATCAAAGCTAGGTATAGGCATCAACAAACAAGTTAAAGGGAAGGAATGGCTGTCAATTTCGATGGCAATTCCAGACACAGATGATGTGTATGGAACCATTTTACCATCAGCTACTTCTATTCCCAAAGGCTCATCTAACATCCTAACAGGCAACTTCAACTTATCACAGAAGCCTAAGGACATAAAAGATCGATTCGCTCCATAATCAAATAACACACGAGCTTGCAAGGAATTAACCAAAAACATACCGGTAATGACATCATCGGTAGCGGTTGCAGCGTCTACCGTCATCTGAAATGCCCTTGCCTCTGCTGTTGGAGGATTCTTTCTCTTCTGCCCGGCAGTAGAAGCAGAAGATCCCCCAGAAGTTACCGACCTCGCCCCTGACCCTGCCCCAGAACCGGATCTTGATGCAGATGGATAATTTGCTGATCTATGCCCCTCTTGATGGCAACTCCAACAAACATTAGACTTAAAAGAACAAGCTATTGATTCATGACCTAACACTCCACATTTCAAACACCTTCTGGTCATTGGAGAACACGGGCCAGTATGGGTTGACTTACAAACATTACACCACCCAGACTGACTTGAACCTGATCCACTAATACCAGACTTACTTTTCTGTTTAAACCCGCCTGACTTTTTACCACGAAAACCGGATTGCTTACTCGACTGCTGATTTGACTGTCCACCCGATTGACCTTCTGATTTACCCCTAAAAGATCCACTTCTCGAACTTTCTCTTTTTGCTGCCATTATATCACCTTCACTAACTTTAGCCATCTCATGAGCCTGCGCCAAGGTTGTTGCAAATCTCACAACGGTTCTGTACTCCGGCTTAATCACCCGCATGAAATGCTGAATCTTATCTTTCTTAGTTGGTACCCGCTTTTGAACGAACCTTAGCTTAGATGTGAAATCTCTGAAAACCTCATCAATCGTCATACTTTCTGTCATCTTCATATTCAAAAACTCGGTTTTCAATCTATCCATCTCATACTCAGAACAATATTGCTCACAAACTTTAGCAGCAAATTGTTCTCAGGTAATTTGACTGATCTGTTCTTTAGGTAAATATGCAGTGATAGAGTCCCACCATTCCATTGCTTCACCTTTGTGAAGCCTACTAGAAAATAACACCATGGATTCTGGCTCACAAAAACATGCTTCTAACACCCTCTCCACTTCTCTTAGCCAACTGAGGATCATTGTAGGGTTTGTGTGTCTGCTGTACTCAGGAGGTTTGCAGTCCATAAACTGTTTATAGGTACACTTCCTTCTTGTCTCAGGATATTGAAATGGGTACATCATTTGATTAGGAAAAGTCTGGTTAAACGGAAATGGCATTTGATAGTTTTGATAGGTATTTTGTGGAAACTGTGATTGGGAACTGCCACCGGCTTGATTATAAAGGTTTGAAGGAAAAAGTTGTGTTTAACGCAGTGGTATTAGGGTTCCATTGCGCCCGTTCTTGTTCCGATTCCTTAATTTTCTCCTGAGCTTTAGTAACCGACTTTGAAGTTCTATTACTTCTTGAGAGGTTTCTTCTTCTGAAGACATATGTCCATCTTCGTCAGGGGCTCTAAAAGTACCAGTTCCAGGGCCAGTAGCGGTTGCTTCATTATCTGCCATTACTGCACTACCACAACACTCAAACCAAAGCTTTGTATAAATTCTGTTAGTACTAACAACTATCACATATCCTGTCCTAATACTCACTTAACCCATCCCCAGCATGTTATGTTTGACATGACTCTTCTAAGTTTGGGAACATGGCATGTAGATCACAATGCACATGCTGCCAAACTCAGCTCTGATACCAACTTGTGACACCGCCTTTTTTTTTTATAAAAAATACGTGGCGGAAGCATAATACTAGTTAAATACGATATAAACATTAACTATTGCTGAGACAACCAGTGTCACGTATCATTATAAAATACATGTTAATACGGTGAAGACATAGTTACAATCTGTTTTCAAAAGAACACAGTTTAAACTACAAAAAATCACATCAGAGTTAATCCTGTCAAACATAACATCATCATGCCCGTCTTCTCCTAAAAGCACTATCTACAAAAGCTAACAACCTGCAGGGAGGAGATGGAGGGGAATTAGCAAGAAGCTAAGTGAGTACGACTAAGTACAGGCCATATCATACATAAGCGTTATACTAATCATGTCACAATAGTCTAACACACAAATATCACCCAAGTGCCGTCTACAGAGACTCTGGCGGCTCGACCAAACCATTAACCACCAGCTGATCGGACTGGGGCTTACCAGAAGTTCCTCCGCCACCGTATGTATATACATAATCCACACGCGACGGACGCATCATTCACATATATATACACCACGGTTGTCTAGGCTACCACAGAGGAACCCAACCCGCAGGTTGATCTCTCCTACTGAGGCTACCACACAATAGGGACGCACCGGGCTCCAGCAGACAAGCATCAACTAACATGCAGTCATCACAAGTACGAACTAACCACAACAATAAGTATATCTAACAAGCATGGCAATCATAATATAACATGCTTCTATATACTATATTCTCTAGTTAGTCCCACTCACCAAATACCAGCAAACGAGAAGGTATTCAGCTATCTAATCACTGAACCTTCTATTTCTCCTTTTCTCCTGAGAAAAACATATACACAAGTTAGTTTCTGTTCGTTAACACCAAATAACACAATATATAAATTTTTTGTATGAAAAACTGTCCGCTAAAATTTTTTGCTTAACACTTATGCACTTTCAAAATTTACATCCTGAACATCAAAATACAAACGGGCAGCATAACGGCTAAAAATCAACACTTAGGTAAAATATTCTGCCCTGGACACACAGTCGGTCGACTGACTCTTACAGTCAGTCGACTGACCTTCCCAGTCGGTCGATTCATTTGGTATTACATCAATCGGCCGAAGGTAAATCTCAGTCGGTCGGTTCACTCAACAGTCGGTCGGTTGTCTTCGTCAATCGGCCGGTTCAACCCTCAGTCGGTTGACTGTCGGCCGACTGTGTTCATCTTTATCAGAAACTGAACAAAGGCTACGGACTTCACGATGAAATTCTCAAACCTCGATCTAGAGCTCGTTTTAAACACCAAAATCGACTACAACTTGTTCACTACCTGTTATAGACTCAAAACCCATAATAATTTGACCATAACAACACTTAAATCACTTGTTTTGACACAAATTTATACTTTTATGAAAACTAACACAAAACCTTAAATTTCTCAAAGATTAGGGCATGGAAGCTGGTGATTCTTACCTTAAAAGAATCAGTGAATCACAAGGAACACAAAGATATGAACAATTTGAGCTCTAAATAAAGATTAAGAATTAGGGTTTGATTGTAGGTGAGGAAGATGAAGAACGGATGTGTTAGGGAATTTTCTAGAAATGGTAAGAAGAAGACACAGACTAGTCACTTAATTGGGTTTAATTCCCACACTGTGCGATACACGGGTATTTATCAGTTATCTGATATCTTTCGTACAATATTTGGAAACCCAAACGAAGTCCAAATTAAATAAACAAACCTATTCTGTGGCCCTTGTCACAAACTGGTCCTAACCACATCATTAAATAATAATAAATATTAAATAAAAATAAAAGCATATAGTAATACAATACTAACTTAAGGGCAAAATATTAATCTTACAACTAGGCCCGATTGAGGATGTTACAAATCTACCCCTTTAAGAAGATTCCGTCCTCGGAATCTGGTTAAGGTCAAACAAATGGGGATAGCGCGCCCTCATTAACTCCTCGGTTTCCCACGTCAAGTTAGAACATAAACTGTGCTGCCATTCCACTAACACCATTGGAATCTGTTTCTTTCTTAACTTTGTGACTTTCTTGTTCACTATTCTAACCGGCTCTTCTACTAGTTTCTTAGTCAAGTCGACTTTCAAATCTTTCAATGGAAGAATCTGACTTTCATCGTCTACTTTACACTTTCTTAAATAACAAACATTGAACGTGTTGTGTATTCCTGCTAACTCCGATGGAAGATCTAAAACAACAGTCTGATCATTCAAAATTTCTTTGATCGGAAATGGCCCAATAAACCTCTGTGCTAGTTTACCACGTTTACCAAATCTGATCACCCCTTTCCACGGTGAAACTTTCAGATAAACACGATCACCTATATTAAATGTCACCGGACGTCTGTGCGGATCAGCATACATCTTTTGTCTGTCTCTGGCTGCTTTTAACTTCTCACGTGCAATTTCAACCTTTTCTGCAGTTATCTGAACAATTTCGGGACCTGCAAATTGTTTCTCACCTACTTCTAACCAACATCTCGGAGTTCTACACTTACGACCATACAACATTTCATATGGCGGCATTCCAATACTCGAATGATACGAATTTTTGTAAGCAAACTAAATTAGTGGAAGATGCGAATCCCAAGAACCACCATATTCTAAGACACACGCTCTCAACATGTCTTCTAATGTCTGAATTGTCCGTTCACTCTGACCGTATGTCTGTGGATGATATGCTGTACTTAGATTCACACGTGTACCCAAATTCTCTTGTAAACTGTTCCAGAAGTTTGATACAAACCTAGCATCTCTATCGAAAACTATTGACAACGGTATACCATGTCGACTAATGATCTCTTTTAAGTACAATTCTGCCAAATCACTTAACGAAGCTGTTTCACGAGTAGCTAAAAAGTGAGCACTCTTTGTTAAACGATCCACAATCACCCAGATCATGTCGTGTCCTTTCTGGGTTCGGGGTAACTTGGTTACAAAACCCATCGTTATATGATCCCATTTCCACTGAGGAATTTCTAACTGTCGTAGAGATCCATATAGTTTCTGATGTTCTGCTTTAACTTGCGCACAAATATGACATTTCTCAACAAAACCTGCAACATCTGTCTTCATTGTCGGCCACCAATACAATGTTTTCAAGTCTCTATACATCTTTGTACTACCTGGATGCACTGATAATCTCGATTTATGCGCTTCAGTAAGGATTAAATCCCTCAAATCTCCAAGCATAGGCACCCAAATTCGATCATTATAGGTCTTCAATCCTCTAGAATCATTGCATAGGTTAAATTTTCTTTTAGTCATTTGTTCAGTCTTTAGGTTTTCGTCATTCAAAGCTACTAACTGAACGGTTTTCAATCGATCAATCAAGTCTGAAACTATTTCAATTATCATAAATCTAACATTTTCGATGGTTTTCTTGCGACTCAGAGCATCTGCGAACACATTTGCTTTACCCGGATGGTACTTAATCTCACAATCGTAGTCTTTAATCAATTCTAAACATCGACGTTGACGCATATTTAATTCTTTTTGCGAAAAGATATATTGACGAATCTTATGATCAGTATAGATTTCACAATGTGTACCATACAAATAATGTCTCCAAAGCTTCAAAGCAAACACAACTGCAGTTAACTCTAAATAGTGAGTAGGGTAGTTTCGTTCATGATTCTTCAACTGTCGTGAAGCATACGCTATAACTTTATTTCTCTGCATCAAAACGCAACCCAAACCTACTTGAGACGCATCACAGTAAACTACAAAGTCTTCTGTTCCCTCTGGTAAAGCTAAAATCGGCGCTTGACATAACAAATGTTTGAGAGTCTGAAAAGCCTTTTCTTGTTCATCAGTCCATCGAAAGGCTACATCTTTTCTAGTTAACTTATTCAACGGACCTGCTATTTTAGAGAAGTCTTTGATAAACCGGCGATAATAACCTGCTAAACCAAGAAAACTCTTGATTTCTGTCGGCGTTTTCGGTGAATTCCAATTCATTACGGCCTCTATCTTAGACTGATCCACTTTAATACCCTGTTCACAAATCACATGACCCAGAAACTGTACTTCCCACAGTCAAAATTCACATTTGGAGAATTTAGCGTACAACTGTTCCTATTTTAGAAGTTCTAATACCAATCTCAAATGTGTAGCATGATCTTTCTCGGTTCTTGAATATATTAAAATATCATCTATGAAAACAATTACAAACTTGTCGAGATACTGACGACACATCCTGTTCATGAGATCCATAAATACTGCTGGCGCGTTTGTTAACCCAAATGGCATAACTAAAAATTCATAATGACCATATCTAGTTCTGAACGCTGTTTTCGGTATATCACTCTCTGCAACACGTACCTGATGATACCCTGAACGTAAATCAATCTTTGAAAAGTAGGAAGCACCCTGTAACTGATCAAATAAGTCATCTATTCTTGGTAACGGATACTTATTCTTGATTGTTCTCTTATTTAAGTCGCGGTAATCTATACACATACGAAGCGACCCATCTTTCTTTTTCACAAACAAAACAGGAGCACCCCACGGTGAAGAACTTGGTTGGATAAACCCCTTATCTAACAGTTCCTGAATCTGAGACATCATTTCTCGGATTTCTGACGGAGCTAATCTGTAAGGAGCTTTTGCAACTGGCGTAGAACCTGGAACCAAATCAATTTTATACTCTACTTCACGTACTGGAGGTAACCCTGGTAAATCATCTGGAAATACTTCTGGAAATTCTGACACAACGGGAATATCGGTCACCTGCTTCTTCTCTTTCTTAACATTAATCACGTAGGCTAAGAATGAATCACACCCTTTCGTTATTGCCTTCTGAGCTTTCATTAGGGAAACCATAGGGAAGTTAAATCCACTACGCTCTCCCCTAGCTATCACTCGAGATCCGTCGGCCAAACGGAAAGAAATCATCTTCTTATCACCCGCATGAAATGCTGAATCTTATCTTTCTCAGTTGGTACCCGCTGTTGAACGAACCTTAGCTTAGATGTGAAATCTCTGAAAACCTCATCAATCGTCATACTTTCTATCATCTTCATACTCAGAAACTCGGTTTTCAATCTTTCCATCTCATACTCAGAACAATATTGCTCACGAACTTTAGCAGCAAATTGTTCCCAGGTAATTTGACTGATCTGTTCTTTAGGTAAATATGCAGTGATAGAGTCCCACCATTCCATTGCTTCACCTTTGAGAAGCCTACTAGCAAATAACACCATGGATTCTGGCTCACAAAAACATGCTTCTAACGCCCTCTCCACTTCTCTTAGCCAATTGAGGGTCATCGTAGGGTTTATGTGTCCGCTGTACTTAGGAGGTTTGCAGTCCATAAACTGTTTATAGGTACACTTCCTTCTTGTCTCAGGGACTTGAAATGGGTACATCATTTGATTAGGAAAAGTCTGGTTAAATGGAAATGACATTTGATAGTTTTGATAGGTATTTTGTGGAAACTGTGATTGGGAACTGCCACCGGCTTGATTATAAAGGTTTGAAGGAAAAGTTGTGTTTAACGCGGTGATATTAGGGTTCCATTGCGCCCGTTCTTGTTCCAATTCCTTAATTTTCTCCTGAGCTTCTAGTAACCGACTTTGAAGTTCTATTACTTCTTGAGAGGTTTCTTCTTCTGAAGACACATGTCCATCTTCGTCAGGGGCTCTAAAAGTACCAGTTCCAGGGACAGTAGGGCCAGTAGCGGTTGCTTCATTATCTGCCATTACTGCACTACTACAACACTCACACCAAATCTTAGTATAAATTCTATTAGTACTAACAACTATCACATATCCTGTCCTAATACTCACTTAACCCATCCCCAGCATGTTATGTATGACATGATTCTTCTAAGTTTGGGAACATGGCATGTAGATCACAATGCACATGCTGCCAAACTCAGCTCTGATACCAACTTGTGACACCGCTTTTTTTTATTATAATAAATACGTGGAGGAAGCATAATACTAGTTAAATACGATATAAACATTAACTATTGCTGAGACAACCAGTGTCACGTGTCATTACAAAATACATGTTAATACGGAGAAGACGTAGTTACAATCTGTTTTCAAAAGAACACATTTTAAACTACAAAAAATCACATCAGAGTTAATCCTGTCAAACATAACATCATCATGCCCGTCTTCTCCTAAAAGCACTATCTACAAAAGCTAACAACCTGCAGGGAGGAGATGGAGGGGAATTAGCACGAAGCTAAGTGAGTACGACTAACTACAGGCCATAGAATACATAAGCGTTATACTAATCATGTCACAATAGTCTAACACATAAACATCACCCAAGTGCCGTCTACAGAGACTCTGGTGGCTCGGCCAAACCATTAACCACCAGCTGATCGGACTGGGGCTTAACAGAAGTACCTCCACCATCGTATGTATATACATAATCCACACGCGATGGATGCGTCATTCACATATATATACACCACGGTTGTCTAGGTTACCATAGAGGAACCTAACCCGCAGGTTGATCTCTCCTACCGAGGCTACCACACAATAGGGACGCACCGGGCTCCAGCAGACAAGCATCAACTAACATGCAGTCATCACAAGTACTAACTAACCACAACAATAAGTATATCTAACAAGCATGGCAATCATAATATAACATGTTTCTATATACTATATTCTCCAGTTAGTCCCACTCACCAAATACCAGCAAACGAGAAGGTATTCAGCTATCTAATCACTGAACCTTCTATTTCTCATTTTCTCCTGAGAAAAACATATACACAAGTTAGTTTCTATTCGTTAACACCAAATAACACAATATATAAATTTTTTGTATCATATAGTAACACAATACTAACTTAAGGGCAAAATAGTAATCTTACAACTAGGCCTGATTAAGGATGTTACAATATACATTATAAATGATTCACAATAGTTGATTACATCGCGAGGTACTTGACCTCTAAATGATACATTTTACAAACATTGCATTCGTTTTTAAAAGACAATCTTTCTTTACAATGAAAGTTGATAGCATGCATACCATTTCATAATATATCCAACTATAATTAACTTAATAATAATCTTGATGAACTCAACGACTCGAATGCTATGTCTTTTGAAATATGCCATGAATGACTCCAAGTAATATCTCTAATATGAGTAAATGCACAGCGGAAGATTTTTTTCATACCTGAGAATAAACATGCTTTCAAGTGTCAACCAAAAGGTTGGTGAGTTAATTAGTTGATCATAAACATTCATTTCCATCATTTTAATAGACCACAAGATTTTCATTTCTCATAAATATACGACCCATGCATAGAGACAAAAATAATCATTCATATGGATTGAACACCTGGTAACCGACATTAACAAGATGCATATAAGAATATCCCTTATCATTTCGGGAAATCCTTCGGACATGATAAAAACAACATCGAAGTACTAAAGCATCTGGTACTTTGGATGGGGTTCGTTAGGCCTAATAGATCTATCTTTAGGATTCGCGTCAATTAGTAGATCGGTTTACTAATTCTTAGGTTACCAAGCAAAAGGGGCATATTCGGCTTCTATCATTCAACCATATAATGTAGTTTCGATTACTTGTGTCTATTTCGTAAAACATTTATAAAAGAGCATGTATTCTCAGTCCCAAAAATATATATTGCAAAAGCATTTAAAAAGGGAGTAATGAAACTCACCTAATGTATTTTGTAGTAAAAATACATATGACTATATTGAACAATGCAGGGTTGGCCTCGGATTCACGAACCTATATCATTTGTATATATATATTAAAACGTATAATCGTAATCGCACAAATTTATTATATCTTAATTTATATATTATACATTTAATTTGTATATATATTCAAAATAATTAATATTTATTTAGTTATATTAATATTCCATATTTATATACATATTTGTGTAGTGTTATATTTAAAATCAATAGTTTGTTATGTATAAGTATTTATATAAATAATATTACTAGGTTTGATATATATAGTTATGTGAAATATATTTATAGTATAGGTAATAAGTATATTTTTATGTACACAATATTTATCTGTTTAAAAAGATAGTTTTGATAATAATATTGATTTTCTAATAATAATAATTTTATTAATAATAATTCCAATAATGATATTGTTAATATCAATACTTATAATAATAATAATAATAGAAATCTTATTAATAATGATAATATTAATAATTATATTACTTATTAATAATACCTATATTGGTAATAATATAAGTAATAACAATAATAATAATAATCATAATTGTAACTAGGGTCATGGTAATAAATATAATAAATGGTAACTAATACTTATATTAGTAATAATAACAGTAATAACTAATATTCATAATACTTAATAATAATAATAAATAATAATAATTTTAATACTTAATGATATTAATGATAATAACAATAATGATAAGTGTAATAATAACAATACTAATAATAATCATAATAACAATACTAATAATAATAATACTAATGCTACTTAATGATATTATTTTGTAATAACAAAAATGATAATACTACTAATCCTATTATTTATTAGCATAATACCAACAATTATTAATAATAATAACAATAATAATAATAATAATAATAATAATAATAATAATAATAATAATAATAATAATAATAATAATAATGATAATAATAATAATAATAATAATAATAATAATAATAATAATAATAATAATAATAATAATAATAATAATAATAATAATAATAATAATAATAATAATAATAATAATAATAATAATAATAAGAGGACTACCTCTAAGAGAGCTTTTAAAAAAAATTATGCCACCGCCTAGGCTCGAACCCGAGACCTCTCGAACACTCGAACAACCCCTTAACTGTCCATCTGTTTCCCTCATTTCTGTTTTATAACACAACTAAATTTTACTTATTCTTTCTCATTTCTGTTTCTAATTTCCTGTTCTTCTTCTTGAAATCATCTCGATCAGAACTCATCACGCACTCTCATATTGAGTTAATCAATTAATCTAGGACCTTTAAGAATAACATAAAACGACTTAAAGTAGATGATTAATTTAACTAAGACTGAAAAAGAAAGAAAAAAAATATAAATAAATAAATAGCTGTAGTTTGAAGAACACGATAAATAACTTAAAATCAAATTCGAAAATTTAGGACGTTTCAGAGTATACTTTCAACATGAAAATGGTTGCAATTCAATCCTATAAACTTTCTGTATCTTCAATTGAACTTGAAATATAACAAATAACTCGAATTCGATGGAAGAACAAATGTTGACTTTTAAAATCCCAAAACTTTGACTCGATAATTTAATTTTGTTAGATGAAATTGGGCATTGAAACTTTGCAGTTAGATTAAATGAGAACTTTCTAACAACACTGCTTTAATAGATTTTAAAATTTAACTCGATTGCGAGGTATTTGATTTAAAAACGCACGTACAGAGTATTTACTGGGTGTTCTTCGACATTTGCTTTAATTCGATAAATTTAGACTCTGTGAAAGGTATCTGTAGTTGTTAGTTGATGATATAGGTTATTTGGCAATACCTATCACTGATTGGCATCAATTATGTAGTCAAATTGATCTATAGAATTTGTTATAGCAGTCGTACAAAAAAAAATATAAAAAAGGACATCGTTTGATAATTAAATTTGTTGTATTCTTGGAATTGAATCTGTGATTAGTACGCTTTGGAGACAAGAATCAATTTACATAAAGTTTTGAAAACGATAGTAAACAGAATACTTCGATCCTTGTTTTTATATACGTATATAATGTATATATATATATATATATATATATATATATATATATATATATATATATATATATATATATATTTGTATATACATAATCTATATAAACCTGTATAATATCTGTATATCTGATTTTCTGATTATTTTTGTATATCTAATTATTTCTGTATTTTTCATATCCAGGAAATATAATTATATACAAACATTACCTTTTTAAAATTAATATTAATTTTAATAATAAAATTAGTAATATAAATTTATATTAATATCGTAATAAAAAAAATGATAATAACCATTTTAAATAAAAATGATAATTTAATTAATGTTTTTTAATCAAGTTATTAATAATACTTTTAATAATCTTAAATATAATTAAATTTATAATTTTTACTAATAATAATGATACTAATAATGTTAATATTAGTATTTATCCTTAATCATATTGAAAGTAATATCAACCATATTAATAACTATATTGTACTTTTAATTTCTTTTACAATTTTTTTAATTATATCAAATTTTCATATTTATGTATTTTACATCATAAAAATGATAACACCCATATTTAAATTAAACATTTATTCTAATAATATAAATAAAAGTAATAATAATATTTGTAATGATAACAAATTAAATGCATTATTTTTCATATCTATATACTATCTATAATGATATAACTAATACTCTTATTAATTATTAACATTAATATTAGTATTAATAATAATAATGAAAGTAATAATAATATTACTATAATAACTATATTTCAACTTGTTGATAATATATTGTTAATTATGTATTATTTAGTAATCATGTAATATTATTTAATAACTTTTATTGATTATTTATTATTTATAAATTATATATATATATATATATATATATATATATATATATATATATATATATATATATATATATATATATATATATATATAAATGGTTCATGAATCGTCGGGTATAGTCAAGGTCAAATGGATATATGATACAATTCAAAGATTTTAAGACTCAACATTACAATCTTTGCTTATCGTATCGAAATCATTTAAAGATAAAGTTTAAATTTAGTCGGAAATTACCGGCTCGTCACAAATTACGCCCGGGTTCCAATTCCAGGCGCCTTCTTATGCCCGAATTCCACCTGAAAAGTTTGTGACCCCAGGCCAGGCGCCTCGTTGTGCCCACCAGCCGCAATTTGCGGATGGGTTCCATTTTTCGTGTCTTTTTCTCGTTTTAACCCTCGTTTTCGCGTTTCGTCTTGACTTGTTGGCCATTATGAAAACCTTATAAAATGACTTTTTAAACTTCAAATGCACACGTAAAATCCATCTCTTAATATCAAATACGATCGGCATTTATGAACCGATCAACTCCCCCACACTTATCATTGTTTGTCCTCAAACAATCTCAAACTCAAATCTTCGACTCGAACCTTTAATTAAGCTTTTAACAACTGATAAATCTTCGAAGGACTGTATAAAATCGCAACGTCTTGAACTCAATGTGAAATATAAATTCTTCCGACATTTATGAACCGATCAACTCCCCCACACTTATCATTGTTTGTCCTCAAACAATCTCAAACTCAAATCTTCGACTCGAACCTTTAATTGAGCTTTTAACAACTGATAAATCTTTGAAGGACTGTATAAAACCGCAACGTCTTGAACTCAATGTGAAACATAAATTCTTCCGACATGGCTCTCACTTAACCAACTTTAACTTCCCGATTATATGAACATCTCGTCTCAAGCACATACTTCAAAAATGTAACAAAACTTCAATCTTGGTAATCATCAAATAAAACATAAGTCAAGTGAGAGCCATCCGCCATATGAACTAGATAAGAGAACCATGGTACAAGTTACATACTACGCTCTAATTGTTAGGCTAGAAGCGTTACCATTAATTCCATCTTTGTTTTGAAAGTTGGTGTGCCAGAGTGTCCGAAGACACCCTTTTTGGTTCTCCCGGTGTTTTAGGATCACGACACTCATCTCATGCCCCAACAACTCCTCCGGTGACTCTCGGAGCAGGGTGGACAATCGACGAAGGGTCGTGGAATTTAAGTCCCACGTGACTTATAATGAGAAATAATTTTTGTGAATTTAGCCCCATCTAGCTCTATTTTTAGCGGTATTATACGCCCCAACAAGGCTCTCGTTTAGGAATATTTATCCAGCCCCTAAACTGGCTGTTAAATGGATTTGACTCCATCGAGCTCTCGTGTTGTGGTTTTAGCCCCAAGCATGGCTCTCGTGTAGGAATATTTATCCAACCCCTATACTGGCTATTTTGCAGCGAACTGCGGGTATGGCTAGTGTCATCCACAGCTAATCCTGGTTTTGGATAGCGACACAGAACAAATCCAAGCACTAGCATTTGTTCCCAGTATCAAAACAAGATGTGAATGAACAGGAAACGACATTTTGTACTTTTCAATTCGCCAATTCATGAGTTATAACTGCAAAGACTAAGCTTTGCGCAGGACAATCCTGTTCCAGCTTTACATTGTAATCAATCATACACTGGACAATGCACGGGATTTAACATACCCGAGTTATTTTTGGTTTGTAACACATTTTGACTTTCTTTGAAATCACAATTTAATCACCAAAAAGTTTTCAACTTTTCAAAATTTATGATCATAAACTACGTTGTTTCACTCTTTTTAGTCACGAAGTCAATACCCACAATATTCATTATTACCACATGCCATTCCCTTTAATCATTTCACAATCTTTTTTAAAAACCTTACACTTGGGTAGTGATGAAATTATGATAAACCAAAATTTTTATTCATTCACAATAATCATAATGTTTTACTCATTTTAAGCTTCAAACCCAAATAATGTATCCCAAAAGAAAATTTTAATTTTCTCCTCTCCCCCACACTTGAACCATGCTACGCCCTCGTACGCATGTTTAAGGTATTACAATACTTATGTGAAAATAAAAATTTAACATATTACCAAGATACTCGCATGTTCACCATCCAATAGTAACCATCGCACACCATTTTGATTCATCATCACGCATTCCATTCGATTACATTTATCCTTCCATTACAACTTAGAAAAGAAAGCAAAAGAAAAGCGTAAAATCTAACTAGCCACTTCCGTAGGACTCACGGTTGCACTTAGCGTGTGCAACAAGCCTTTAAACCACCCGATTCCTTCAGGTGGACGAGTTTTGTCTCGTGAGGGCTTGCAGTGAACATACCCACAAAGTTCATTTAACTAAAAATAAATAAAAATAAAATAGAAACAAAGTAAAAATAAAATAAAGAAAGCTTACAAACTCTACACATAGTTTGTGCAGTTTTATTTCCGAGTCGCGCACACGACTCTTTCTCCACTTTAGCTAATTCCAGGACTGTAGAATGTTCCTCCTTCCCTCACTTTATGAGAACCTTCATTATCTCTAACTTTCCTCAACTTAGAATCCAACCACACATCATTCTCCTTAGCCACATGTATTAACTCAAACAATTTAGCTTTTTCTTTAGGAGACAAGTTACACACAAGACGGTTGGTTAAGCGTTCATCCCCCCCTACTCCTAGCATCATGGACCCGTCTATGTAATTTCCTCATGGAACGATCAAGCACCGGGTCATCCACATATTCCTTACACTCACTATCATGCCTCAAAGAACTATGTGGCGGGTTTTCACTATCTCCCCCACACTTAGGCCCTTCAAGATCCTCTAAATTGGAAAACACCTCATAATCAACTTGAGAATTCACCTTTTCATTATTATTCATTTTGATCTTGTGACCTCCAAACCTCTCAACGAGTTTTTCTACGGTTTTCCCCATTACTTTGACTACTTTTCCAACGGATTCTTCAGACTTTTCAAGTGTATCAACAGATACATTTCCAACACACATTTTCTCCATTTTGTTATCACTAGATACCTGCTCATTTAATTTTCTCATTGTTGGTGTTTGGGAAGGCCCAATCGTCTTTGGGGTTACCAAATATTCATCCTCTTCACATTTAGAAACTTTTTCATCTACCCCAACAAATATGGATACTGCCATCATAGTTTCTTTCATCGGTAATGAACAAGTGCTGCTAATAGACGAACTCAACTTGGTTTCAAGAACTTGACTCAGATTTTTCAATTCTCGCTCAAGATTTTGTATCGACTCTTGTTGACTCATCAAAGTTTCTGCATTGGTTCTTATTTGAGATTCCATGAATTCACTCGTCATACCCTCTTTACTAGATTTCCTTACCTCCTTTTTCTCTTTCACATCGGGTGCATACTTTTGAACCTGTTCATGTTTAGTATCCAACAAAAAACAATCCTGGACATCCGGTGTATGTAATGAATTAAAAATATTACTTCGTGATCTCTTATTACCAAAAGAAATGTCCATAACCCCGGTTCTACAATTGATAAGAGCATCAATTGTGGCCAAAAATGGACGACCAAGAATGATCGTCGGTTGGGTCTCCCTAAAAGTGGTCTCTGTGTCCATAACTATAAATCTACCGGGTAATAAAAGTCTTCCACTTTCACAATCACATTTTCCAACATACCCCGTGGAGTTCTCATTGACTGATCCGCAAGTCGGATAAGAATATCAGTGTGTTTTAAAGTTCCCAACTCATATCGGTCAACAAGGTTCGATGGAAGTATGTTAATACTAGCCCCTAAGTCCAACAAAGCCTTTTTGACATTAACATTACCCACCGTAACCGAAATTAATGGTGTCCTGGGTCCTTAAACTTAGGTGGAAGTGAACCCGAAATTACAGCACTCACTTTTTCAGTTAATTTTACCTTTTTGAGCAATGATGCGTTGAGTTTACGCTTTTGAACACACAAATCTTTTAAAAACTTAGCATATGCTGAAATTTGTTTGATTGCATCAATAAATGGAATATTTATTTTTACTTGTTTAAATGTTTCCCACATATCATCAGTTTTCTGTCCCTTTTTCCCATAAGGGAATTGGTTTGGGGACTCCAAAGTCTCGGGGAATGGAATGGTATTAGTTTCCATGTCTGATTTCCCAATTTCGTTAAAGATGGGTTCTTTATTTTCCACCCCCTTCCCATGGTCAATATTTTCACTTACCTCATCCTCCTCATCAAGAACGATATGAGGCTTACTTGCATCTCGTTGAGCTACCTCTTTCTCACCAACCTTATTGTCATACTTCTTTCCACCTCGCAAGGTACCTACCATATTAACACTATGCCCTTTTCCTTGATCCTTATGATTCGGATTTAGAACCGTGTAGCTTGAAATTCTACCCGGCTCCCGACTTCCCTTACTTTCCGCTACATTACCAATCTCCTTAGCCAATGCACCAATTGACTTGTTTTGCACTTCCACTATTTTACGCATTTCGGAGATAAACACGTCCATCTTGGCGTCTGTGCTTGATGGTTGATTGGGTGGAGAACCGTTTTGATTTTAGTTTTGGTTTTGGCTTTTGGGATAAGGGTTTTGGTAATTTCTTTGGTAGTTCCCTTGATTTTGGAAGTTGTTTTGATTTTAGAAGTTGTTTTGAGGTCTTGGTTGGGTTCATTGATTGTTAGCATTTAAAGCGTTGTTGTTGCTCCAACTAAAGTTTGGATGATTTTCTCCATCCCGGATTATACGTGTTGGAGTATGGATCAAATCTCCTTCCCTGAACCTCGTTAACCTGTTCTTCCATTATCTGTTGATTCACCAATGGAATCCCATTCCTACACCCGTGTGCGAAATGAGAAGGATCTCCACATATCTCACAAACTTCCTGAACCTGCTAAACATTACAAGCAAGACCCTGGTTTGGGTTGTTAAATATAAGCATTTTCAAATCATCTAGTTCTTGTGCTAAGTTTCTAGATGAACCACCTGAGTCGGAAACATGATTCACTCGGGAAGTACTAGGTTGTTTCCGATTGATTGAAGCTTGGGTTTTCAAACCCTTGCTTAATTGCTCAAAGAAGGTCCATTCGCCATCACTAGATCTAGTTAAAAATGCCCCACCACTATCCGCCAACAGAAATTTCCTATTCTGGGAATCCAAACTATCATAGAAAACTTTAACCAATTCCCACTTTGGTATCTCATGTTGTGGGCATGCCCTAAGTAATTCCTTCAAACGTTCGTACGCTTCATGAAAAAGTTCACCAGGCAATTTCCTAAAAGATTTTATTTGCGTACGCATGTCCGAGGTCTTACTTATCGGGTAGAACTCCTCTAAAAACTTCCTTTTCATTTCCGCCCAAGTATTAATACTCCGGGCGGGTAAAGAGAGAAACCAACGTTTTGCCTTATCTTTTAATGAATAAGGAAATAAGTGAAGTCGTACCTCATCATCAATGAAACCGTTTACCTGATTAGTAGCACATATTTCTTTAAACTCAGTGATGTGTTCATATGGTTCCTCATTGGCCATACCTCGGTAGGTTGGCAAGATCGATATGAGTTGAGGCCGGACCTCGAATCTTCGTGTGTTTCCTCCCACCGGTGCAGGAAAAACAATGGGTGAATGATCTGCATAATCACCCAGTTGGTAGTAGGTGTCTACTCCTCTTTCACGGTCAGCCATTTCAGTTTGTTGAACAAAAATTTCCTCCTCAACGTCAGAGTCTGATTTAGGCGAGTTTGGTGGAACAATATGATGTGACTTTGGTGGTAGTTGTGTTGATGCTGAAGCCACCGTCGAGTTTTTCAGAATCCTTGTAGCTTTTCGATTAGCTTTTGCAGATTTCTCGATTTCCGGATTTAAATGCTCAAGATTTTGATCTCCTGAACTCCGAGTTTGCATACACTAACCTGCACTTCAACAAAAACAAGAATACCGAGCGTAAAACTGACAAAACAAAACAAAAGAAAATAATATTTTTGGGTTTTTTATGTTTTATGATTTTTATGGTTTTTCTAATAAAACAAGAAGGCAAATAAAATAAGAGCTTGCAAATCAAGCGCACACCTCCCCGGCAGCGGCGCCAAAATTTGATCGGTGTCGAAGGGCCAGTCAAAAATAGCCTAATTACTCTACTTTAGATAGGGTAAGCAGGATTCGTTCCACGGGAAGTTATGGTTAACTAGCAAGCAATTTCAAGATTGGTTTGTTTATGATTAACTAAAATTAACTAAAGTAAAGACTAGATTAACAATTACTAAGCAAATGTAAACTTTGAATATTTAAGAGCATAAACAATGAGCTAAATGAAAAGGGTTGTAATCAATTGATTAAAATCCTTTATCCCTTCACAATCCCAATCTAACATGCATTCATTCAAACAAGTATTATGCTTATCAAGTATTGATCAAATCTCATAGACAAGATTTCTTAGGCTTATCAATTCTAACTATCTTGAGATTGAATCATGCAACCTAGACACTATATCTTTATCCTTAATCTAATTAACACTAAGTTGGATCAAGAACACAACGTTAAATCACTATAATTCAACCTGCAATAATCACAATCAATAATACTTGCATGATCAATAAAAAATTGGTTTATAATATCACAATTCAAAAGACATATGTATTATAACATTACAAACCATATAAACTTGAATGAAAAGAACACATGTATCAATTGTTCATGGAAGGAATAAAGTAAAAGAAACTAGCCAAGCATGTTGGTGATGATGCTCATGGTAACTTCTTGAAGTTGCATGATGAACACTCCTTAAAACCTAGCTTGAATCTTTATTTGATGATGATTGATGGTGTGTTTTTGTATGTTTGATGCTCTTAAAACTGATGAAAAAGGTGTGGAATTCGTAGCCTAGGGTTTACCTTATATAGGGGTGAAGTAGGGTAACCTCCAAGCATGAAATCCCTCAAATTCGGCCTCAAATTCTATCCAAAAATAGCTTCAGCCGCAAATTATGCTCACCGGGCGCAAATTACGCCCGGGCGCCAATTCCAAGCGCCTCCTTATGCCTGAATTCCACCTAAAAAGTTTGTGACCCCAGGCCAGGCACCTCCTTGCGCCCACCAGCCGCAATTTGCTGATGGGTTCCATTTTTCGCGTCTTTTTCTCGTTTTAATCCTCGTTTTCGCGTTTCGTCTTGACTTGTTGCCCATTATGAAAACCTTATAAAATGACCTTTTAAACTTCAAATGCACGCGTAAAATCCATCTCTTAATATCAAATACGATCGGCATTTATGAACCGATCAGTGGCCTCCCGATACAATTGGTCTAACGTGGTCCTAATCACAACTTCCCAAATCACACGTTTATTCCACTTTTCTCTCTTTGTATATAAAAAAAATCTCCAAGATCTGAGCTCGCAACACCCTTTCATAATTCAATTTAATCACTTATGCGCTGTTTGTTTTTTAAGATGTTTTTGTATGAAGATGTGCAGACCATATCCGTAAAGAAGATGTGGTCTAAAGGTATGTATGTTGAATACTGAAGACTGTTTGTTTTTATTCTGCAAAATAACTTAATCATATCTGCAGCACTTAGAAGCACATTTCCAAGTCTGCGAGATTGCAAACAGAATAAGACATTATTTTATCTTATATCTTCAGAAAACAAAACAGTTCTCAATAAAAACGTCTGCGAGCGCGCAGACATAAGACATAATAAGGTCTCTAGACTGAAAAATAAACGACACTTTAATATTCAATCTCTCTGATAAAAATGAACTGGAAAAAAGGTCTGATCATCGAACGTGGCTCCACCACTACTATCTCCGTCACGACCACTGTGACAGGAGACCTCATCGCGTTAAGTCATCCACCTCACAATTAATCTTACAAAAAGAACAACACTTACATTCTAAACTAACATCACCTCATGTTATCGAATACATCGGTTTCGAAGTTAATTACAGCAACAATATTTTGTTGTATAACTTGTTAATGGAGTACGGGCCACATGGCACAATATCATATGTGATGAAGAATCAAACAGGGGATGTTATCTTGGGGATGTTGTCTTGATGAGTGTTTGATACAATCCTACACTCACAAAATTCTACTTGGTTTGGATTATATTCATTCAAATAATATCGTACTTTGCGATATCAAATGTTACAACATTTTTGTATGTGACAATAATGATGTTAAAATTGGTGATTTTGGTTTTTCTAAATTGTTGGAAGTGATGGAGTGATGACATCATATTTTACTTCGGGTACTCCGGTTTATATAGCGCCCGAAGTTACACGAGCGATGAGCAACTGTTGGAGGCTGACGTGTGGGTGGTTGGGTGTGTAGTGATTGAAATGGCAATGGATCGTAATTCGTGGCCCGAGATAAAGGACCCGGTTTATGGGTTTTATAAGATTGGGTATTCGGGCGATATACTAGTATTTCCGATGTAGATATCGGTTGAATCGAAAAATTCTCCAATTAGTATATGAGATCAGGGGATACTTTTGAACTGACTAAATCTTTATCGGAGAATGTCTCCAGTGGGCCTCCAGTGCATAGAGTAAGACAATTGGTTGAAGCAAATAATTCTTCGTGTTTTCCCGATTTGGGTGATGAAGAAGGTTGGATCATGGTACGAATAAAACGTATCGATGAATCGATGATAGTTCTTAAAAAAATTGAGAAGAGAATTCTGATATGGATGTAGAAGATATTGACAGTGAATCAAATCGTGTTCAGTCATTGCATGTTGACTCGTAATGATACGCATAATGATACGTCTCAAAACGACACTAACAAAGTGGCGCCCGGCTAGGATCTTAACCGGCACTATCCATCTTGGAAGACGGGCTCCTTCCCGACATCATTCGACATTAGGAGGTTACTTATGAGCATACCATGAAAGGGACCACGCCGGACGAACGGCTAGTCGGGAACATCATATAAAAACCCAGCCCGGACGGCATGCAAATTACCGGCATCATGTGGCCAGTCATGGCAATTTGCACCATGAAGAAACACTTGGAGTAAATAGAAAGCAAAACCTTCCTGGTCAGACAAATGTTCCGTGTTATCTTAGCCGGTACCAACATGCTACCGGTACCGTCACTACTTCCCGGTTCAGTATTCCAACCCGGTATAAAGATACATTCCCGGGGCAAGCATGCTGTCCCGGAGAAAGTGCACTGTCCCGGAATAAACACTTCATCCCGGTACGAGTACTCGATCCCGGAACAAACATATAAGCAGGTTGCACGCCACGTCAGCCCACGAATCTAGGAAAGTTTGTTAGGATCTGCTCGATTATTCCCATGAAAGGGACATGTGACACCTCACCCCTCGGGATTGGCAAAGTTTGTTACAACCATGAAAGGGACATGTGCCACGTCACCATTCCCTCACAACATCTATAAATACACGAACAAGATCATTTATTCAACAACACTGGATGCATTAATGTTACTCTGCCCGAATTAATTACGATAGCATTTCTCCAGTCGTTAACACAATTCCGATAAGTACTCCGATCGTTATCGGAGTTAACCCTCACTTTAAGGTATTAACTTATTCGATCCCAATCGAATAAGGTTAATCTAATCGATTGTTTTACGCCCTTGAAATCCAGATTTCAAATCAGGGTTTGCACAATTATTGGAGTTAAAACATTCGATCCCCTCTTTTTTCCCAAATTAAGCACTCAAACCCGAAATCTATTCATACTTGACGATTTTGGTTTGATCAACTCGTTTTCGGTTACTAAATTATATGCGTAAAATGTGTTTTTAAACTTCTAGTTAGAATTAGATGTAATTGAAACTAATAGTGCAAGTGTGGTTTTTTCAAGATCAATGGATTGTAAGAACATGAATAATGATAATTCTTTGCTTATTATTTCATTTCTAAGATGTTTTACATTATTTGTTACTTCATATTTGAATCTTCTTATTTTTATTTGAATCAACTAATAGAAAAAGAAAATAAGTTTATAAAATGGGTGGTGATTTTTAAGCACCACCAATTATGCATTACTTAAAAAAAATACTAATAATTATACATTATTTAAATCGGGGGATGATTCTCACACACTGTTTTTTGATCCTCACACACCCTTTTACCCTATTATTAGGGAGGAGTTCAAGTAAATTGGTGTGTGAGGATCAAAAAACAGTGTGTGAGAATCATCTCCCATTTAAATCACCTCCTTTTATTGTACTGAGTATAATATACCGATAACAATAACAACAACAACAACAAAACTCAATACTACATGAGTGGTGTATGTGATAGGTGAGATGTAGACAATCCTTCTCCTATCCGAGAATAAAAACAAGTAATTTTTCCACCTAGAGTGAAACACTCTCAAGAGCAGAGAAAGTCATCCCTCTCTTTATTCGACGGATAAAGAGATTGCTTCCGAGAGGACCTCCGGTCTTTATGTAAGAAAAAGTTTTTTTTTAAAAAGGATAAAATAAAAATACTAAAATAAAAATAATAATAGATAACATGAAAATGGTAGAATCAAATTTCTATGAGTTTTAAATCTTGTCATGAATTTAATTTAGACTCTAAGAATTAGTTAGGTCGCCAATAAATCGATGATTGTTGTCGAGTCAATAAAGCCGTTTGAGTATAATATACGGAGTAACACTTTTATAAAGGATTAGAGATGACTAATCAACTATCAACTACTCCGTATGTTATTTAGTGGAATTACATATTCTTTTATACAATTGGTTAAAAATCTTATTATTGACTTATGGATGACCAAAAGATAAAAAGTGTGGAACCGTATTTCTAAAGATTTGACTTTTGAGTATAATTAATAACAAAAATCGATTTATTAACGACTTGACTGTCAGTTATATTCGAAATTAAATTTCAGATAGACTTTAAAACTAAAGGAAATTTGGTTTCACCATTTTCATAGTCTTTTTTATTTTTATTATTCGTTATTTTTGTTTATCTATCTATTTATTTATTCATCTATTTAGTATTTTTTTGACGTATCTTCTCACAGAACCAATCTCTCTATCATGGAGTAGAGAGAGATGGCTTTCTCTTCTGGTGCGTGCAAATTTTTTCTTGTCAACTCGTGATTAGAGAGACGACTTATCTTTTATTTTAGGGCAGATGAACGATTTTCTATATATTAACTCTCCTATACATAGCATCTGCATAGTTGTATATGACAAATTGAAATAGAATGAAACAAGAAGACTAGTGGGAGTAGATACTTTTCCTATGAAAGTGGTATGCTTGCAAAAGTAAAAAAGTAGACGACTTTTTTGAAAGGATGGAATAAAGAATGGGCTGACTTTATACAGGTCAACCACTTCACATACATGAAGCATTGACATTCCTTTGTGTGAACACCAATGACTTCAACTTAACTTCCAAATGTACACCAAAACTTGTTACTAGTTGACTTTTCTAACAAATTCATATAACTGAAAATACCGCATTGACACACAAACAATTAACAATAAACAATTTAACAATGAAAATGAAAACGCAATACAATATAAAATCATTTATATTTTAAAGTTTGGTAAAAAAAAAAATGCAAAAATAAGGCCACCCAAAAAAGAAAACTAGAATTAGCTAGAAATATAGAGCTAGAGGTCAATGGCTAGAGTTGTTTTTCTTGGAATGTAGTTCAAATTTGGGCCTGCCTTTTGTTTTGAATATATTACTCCGTAGTTCGTATACTTAGGATCAATGGGGAAGTAACCAATCGTGAAAAGCGGGGGGAAGAAAAAAAAATTTCGTTTTTTTTTTGTGAATTTTTTTTTCAGGCATCAAGATCACACGAAAATATGAAAATTTAAAAAAGACACTTCGTGATGAATGTTATTATTTAGGTGGGAAAACGATCGACAAAAATAACATTCAAGATAATATTGATCGTGAATAATGTTAACGTTTTTTTTTTTTTTTTTTTCATGTTTTGTGAAGTAAAATTTAGCCCGATTTAGAGTTTAGGGTTTAGTGTTTTGGGTTTAGTCCCTAAACCCAAAACCTCAAACCCTAAACCCTAAACTCTAAACCGTTCGTGTTAAAAACTCAATCTAAATCCTAAATCTAAATCCTAAATCTAAATCTAAACCCTAAATCTAAACCTTAAACTCTAAATTTCTAAACCCTAATATCTAAACCTATAAACCCTAATATCTAAACCCTAATATCTAAAACCTCAACATACGCTCGAAAAGCACGATAATTGTTATATATTACTTCTTCGAACGTTTTTCCGCCAAAATAAAAATATTTATTACAAAGTGTCTTTATTAAATGTTCATATTTTCATCCAATCTATAATGTTCGTGAACAAAGTTTTTTCAAAAAACGTTAAAATTTTTTTTTGTTTCCCCCCGCTTCTTCCCGATTGGTTATTTCCCCCTTGATCCTACCACTTTACACTTTATATATATATATATATATATATATATATATATATATATATATATATATATATATATATATATATATATATATATATAGTTAATATTAAAATCTTATAATGATGATGTCATTGTTAGAATAATTTCTTTGTTAAGAAAAAATCAAAAAGAAAAAGAAAAAATTCTAAGCATGGTGGGTGATGTCATTAATCTAAATAATTTTGATTTAAATTTAAATCTTATTAATTAATTTTTATTATTAAATCTTATTAATAATTATTTTAATTATTAAAATTAAATAAATTTAAATTATTTAAATTAATTATTTTGAATCGAGTACAAGAAGATATAAAAGTTAGGCAGATGGAAACCAATTCTAAATTTATATTTTAATTTACATTTTTAAAATAAAATAACAATCAATATTATCTCTTATGATTGGATGTGAATTGTTTAATATGCATATTAGGTGTTTGATGAAATGTTTAGTTGACAAATTTCTTAGTCGAACTCTGTGGTTCTACGAGTTATTAAACAAAGTTTATGTGGTTATTGCAATTTAAATTCACCCACCTAACATTGGAATATGCTCTTTCCTTCTAGATTTGGGCTTTAGTGTTTGGTAGGCAAAGATGGACCTTTTAAAGTTACATCTCATATTCTTATGTAACTTAATTCTTTTATACTAACCTTATTTTGGGCTAAATTGCTTAATTAACTGATTTTCACTTTCTTAAATTGTAATTAGAGATTCACTAACAAGGAAATCCTATATTCAACATATGAAGTTAAACATTTGTATATTTGTTTGTTTTTTTTTGTTTTTTGTTTTTTGTTTTTTGTTTTATTTCTTATTTTGGTTAGTTGAAATTTTGGATTACTTGAAAGCTAAATCTCTAACCAAACAACTTTTTGATCTTTGTATTTGATGGTGATGGACTCACGGTTATAAAATTATAATAATTGGATTACTTGCCGACTCGTTTTATTTATTTCGTTATATTAAATAACTTTAGTTATACCACCCTATTGAATTGATTAATGTATCAAGATTTCCTTTATGATAAAGATGACGTAATGATGACGTAGAATCATCACGAGTGAAAAGCCGGTGGGCGTGACACGGTTCATATGACCTTGCCACAAATGTTCGATTTGAAAAATAATTAATTAGTCACGCTATTTGATAACGTGTATACATGCGATTGGCTACTTTACGCCAACTAAACGCTGCCCACCTACGCAGAGTCATAAAACTCTTGTAATCTTGGCACGTGGATCATATACAACTCAACATTACACCCTGCATAGATCACAACCATCTAATCATAATATACAGCTATCCAATCATAAAGTTAAATGATAAAAGATTCAATACACAAATGATACATTGGATTAGATCACTGAACAGATTTAGATAATATTTATATATTTAACGCATATGTATACCTTTTTAATATAGAAAAAGGATGAAATAGAATTATATAAGTAACTAAGTGAAATTACCCATGAAATCACGTGTTTTTTAAACGAAATAGTTTAATGGTATCTTTTAGGTATTACGTGAATTTAAACGCTAAAGTCATTTAGTTTAATGACCCGACGGATTCCTACTAAGAAACTTCTCGTTGTTTTTTCAAACACATCGATGTACTTAACTTGATCGAAATAAATGAAGTACATTTATTCTCTCATCATCATCTTTCAATTTTCATCACAATTACTATTTTTCTTGTAACAAAAGCCTACATTAGAACCTTTTATTACGACGTGTATTTCGTATACATGTATAACGTGACCCATATTTGAATTTGAATAATATAATAATAATAATAATAATTAATAACTACTGAGAGTGAATTTTTTTTTCAACAAAAAATATGAAATAAATAAATAAGTAGATTTAATTTAATTAGTCATTATTTTTTTTTTAACGGCTCAAATATATTAAAAAACTAGCAAGAAGCTAGAGAACAAAGTTACAAGGACATTAACGGAGATAATAACCACAAATTCCAATTAAGTCTAGCTTTCTTAAAACGAGAAGAAATTCAGTCGTACGAGGAACAAACAACCGAATCTAGTAAATGGCATTTCCGAAACTTAGTAGGATTAAAGATAACTCCATTTCGATAGCGCCAAATTGTCCAAAGAGCCGCGTAGCACACCACTTCCGTCACTATGATCTTGAAATCATTGGATGAGGCCATACACCATTGCCAGAAAGCATCAAAGTTTTGCCACCGAGGGATATCGATTCCGAGCCGCGTAGCACACCACTTCCGTCACCATGACCTTCTTGAAATAATTAGTCCTTATTAGATTAATGACATCACTTAAGGGCTTACATTTTTCTTTTTAATTTTTTCTTAACAAATGAATTAACCTAATAACGACACCATCATTTTAGAATTTTACGGGTTTATGAATTGTTTAACCTTTAAATAGAATAGTTATAGAATAGTTTAGATGTACAATGTATTCACTTCAAAAGTTAGCGATATATAATGCACTAAAGAAGATTTAGAAGAAAACGTACATGAGAAAATTCGCTTATAAATACCATAAGACATCTTTCGACCCAGTTAACATGTTCATGTATTCATTTGGCCAGTTTCAACGTATCCCGAACCAAAGATTCATATGGAAATGATTCAAAATTACCACCTTTAGACACTATAAAAAGCACATAAGCCGAAAGACATACCCATACTGATTATCTCCATTTGGCCAAGTTTTAACCTATTCATTTCATGTTCCCAACTCCATGGCTTCTTTTGAAAGTCAAAGCGAAAGACATACCCATACTGATTATCTCCATTTGGCCAAGTTTCAACCTATTCATTTCATGTTCCCAACTCTATGGCTTCTTTTGAAAGTCAAAGGCCATTTACCTTTACACATAAAGGTAAATGGATATTTTTAAGACTTTTGCTGCATCAATAGAATTAGAATTGAATTTTAACAACATTCAAATTGTATCATGATTTTCAGCCAAAGCAGTCGCATTCTCAGAACTTCACTTAAATATGAGGAACTTAAAGTACCATTTTTACATTGAAAAAGTGCTAATTCACAAGTGACATAAAGTACACAAAGAGCATGAAACGTTTTGTCTAGAAATTACCATAAGATGTTTTGAATATGATTGCCACCGTGTCACCAATCTTTGCATATTATACTACTTGAAAGGATGTTTGCTATCACATTAATTGGCCTTCAAACATCTAGACATGCAATACACCTCTATCCTTTCTTCGCTATAGATCCATTTTTATTAGCAAATGATAAATAACCACATACACCTTTACAAAAAGAAACAATAAAAAATTTCCACAAAACAATCTAACCTCATATGAACTGATACGAATCAGATTTCACTTGAATTGGCCTTCTTATTTGCTACAACATCACTATTCTTAGCCATGTAGTATTAATTAAAAGCCATACATAAATAGACTCTTCAAAATCTTTGCTTCTTAACATTAATATGTACAACCTACCTATCAATTTAAGCATGGCCAAAGAAAAAACATCACAAGCAAACAAACGTATATATATGTTTGTACAATTCTTGGCACTCCTTGTTAACGGAATAAGGGTATTGAGATCTGATCACTGAATGAGTGATATAAAGGGATATGATGATGAATTTATGCTTGTTGGCGATTCCCTGAAGGTAGTACGAAGGTATCGTACTTTACGCCACCAAGATACGAAGGTAACTCATTGAGAGTGTTTTGTATATGAGTGATTATGACTTAGAGTGAATGTCTTGTCCAGAGACCACGTTCCCTTTATATAGGGTTAGGCAATAGCTTTATCACCAGCTTTCTAGGTGGATTCAGTTTTCGAGGCAATCTCTGATGAGACAAAGGGGACTTTCCCTTCGGCTGACTGCAACATCTGCTGGTTCAAGAAAGCTAGCCTGCAGCATTCCTCTTTTGTCATTTGGATGCTAGTGGAAGCGAGTTTGGTCAACCCGCTTACTTCTCTCCTTCAGTCTAGGTGATCTTGTGACTTTATGAGAAGTCCTTGTCCATTGGTAACCGTGATCCCTTCGTCAATACGTTCCTTCGTTACTATTGCTTCATATAACGGAAGTGGTTTCGTACCAACTCTAAATATTGGGATTCTACTTTGGTAGCATTCTTCTTTTATCATTTGGGCGCCATTATTTGGTTTCGGGGATATCCCGCCTTTGATTTGTATTTGACATATGTGTTCTTGTGATCCCATCTTATGCCACCTATCATCGTTAGGCGTGATACCTTCGTTAGCGTAGCTTCATGTGTCTTAACGGGAGGATACACTATCAAGCCCCCCAGTTTAATTTTACAAAGCTTTTTAACCAAGGTATGTTGAATTAAACTCAATCTGCCACTTGATTACTTGATTTGACGTCTCTGATCTTAGCAATTATTTACCCGGGTGCGATTACCTTTCTGCCCCTGCTAATTCTTTTCTGTTTAAATAAGATTGAAGGGTGAAAATGGTAATTTTCTGGTGCGGTTACCAAAGTAACTCTGTAACTGATGGGACGGTTTCTGCTCTAGGGTAATAAAGAGTTAATCTTCAATTTTCTCTTTCATTTTTCTTTCTTTTTTTCTTTTGCTTCTCTTCATCATCCGATCATCTTCCCTATTTCTCAAAAAGGTATTGCTCCCATCTTGCTATCTTTTTTGTTATTTTGTTATGGCTAAAGTAGGGCTTCGATCTATTTCTAGCGTTGTGAACCCCGAGCCTTGTGAACGCCTCTGTGAAACCCTAGGTCTCAAGGGAGAGGACATAATTTTGCCGAAATCTGGTAAGTTCATGCTGGATTTTCCGGCGGATTACGTCGGAATGTACACGCAGTCATTTACAGAGTGCAACCTTAGGATTCCCATTTCATCATTTTTTCTTAGTGTTCTTGATTACTTCAAAGTCCATGTTTTGATTGTTCACCCTCTTGCCATCAAAAAGATCATGGCTTTTGAGTATATGTGCAAAGCATATGGCGGCCAGCCTTCTGTTGACTTGTTTCGTTGTTTCTTTCAAACTGGTGATGCTGGGAATTGGGTTACCATTGCCAAGCATTTAAAAAGAGGGGAAGTGTGATTGATACTCCCATGTGTTTTGCTTCTTCCATTCCTGATGTAAGGAATTGGAAAAATTATTTTGTTTATATCAAGAAATCTTTTTTCTTTCCGGATAAATTTTCCAATGCCGTTAATAGCAGGTGAGCCATCGTTCAGCCATCGTTCCCAAGCAATATAGTGATCCTATTCCCGAGGATGCTAAAAATGATCCTCTTTACGGTAGGATTTGTCGTCATCCTATAATTCCTTCAACTCTTCCAGATTCCCTTCTTTTTAAGCTCGGCATGGCACCTTCGTGGGAAAGAGGCGAAGCTATTCCTGTGTACTTTTGTGGGGAAAGGGGTAGGTCTCGCATGCCCATAGGTCTTATTTCTGTTTGACCCCTTTTTGTTTTATTTTTCTGACATTGTTTGCTGTTACAGAGATGTCTTTGCGAAACGTTATCAAGTCCTTTGGGGTAAAACATATGACTGAAGTTGTCCGTGCTAGCACTGTTGTTAAGGAGCTTGGTTCTCCTTCTTGTTCTGGTTTTATGGAGGTGGACAGTAAACTAGAGAAAGTGGCTGAATCCAGTGCTCCCAAGGTTCAACACAGCGCTGAGGTTGCTTCAGAGCATGAGCCTATTGATGTTGATGCGGAGCCTGACGTGTCCAAGAGTATTCCTGTTAGGGTGTCTAGGCGTCAGAAGGCTGCCAGGAAAATGAAAGAGGTTGTTTCTGGTTCTCTCTTGAAAAAGGCTAGGTTCGCTCTTCGAGATGAAGATACTAATGACGAAGCTGCAGTTGAAGGTTCTGGCGACAATGTTCTCTTGGGTACGTTTCTTTGTTAGTGTTTTTTTTTATTTGAACTATGCTTTGTTCTCAAATATGTCTTTATGTCTGTGTAGGTGTTGTTCCTGATATCCCCTCTTTGGAAGCTTGTTTCGATGTGTTTGATGAAATGATCCCTTCTGAGTTTGAAGATGCCTTTGTGGATACTAGGGGTGTTCACGGTCCGGTTTGGTCCGGTTTCGACTAAATCTCGAACCAAACCGGCATCCACGGTTTCAACATATATGAAATCAGACCAGACTAAGAAAGTTGTTTTGCTGCCCGGTTTGGTCCAGTTTGGTCCGGTCCGGTTTGGACGGTTTAACGGTTTTGAGTACTTTTTTTTATTGATTGGGGACAAAACAAATATCTGAAATTAACGACAACATGATTTCAAAAATTGGTTTCTCTATCCCTTACATATACATATATATATATATATATATATATATATATATATATATATATATATATATATATATATATATATATATATATGTATATGTATATGTAAGGGATAGAGAAACCAATTTTTGAAATCATGTTGTCGTTAATTTCAGATATTTGTTTTGTCCCCAATCAATAAAAAAAAGTACTCAAAACCGTTAAACCGTCCAAACCGGACCGGACCAAACTGGACCAAACCGGGCAGCAAAACAACTTTCTTAGTCTGGTCTGATTTCATATATGTTGAAACCGTGGATGCCGGTTTGGTTCGAGATTTAGTCGAAACCGGACCAAACCGGACCGTGAACACCCCTAGTATCCACAAAGGCATCTTCAAACTCAGAAGGGATCATTTCATCAAACACATCGAAACAAGCTTCCAAAGAGGGGATATCAGGAACAACACCTACACAGACATAAAGACATATTTGAGAACAAAGCATAGTTCAAATAAAAAAAAACACTAACAAAGAAACGTACCCAAGAGAACATTGTCGCCAGAACCTTCAACTGCAGCTTCGTCATTAGTATCTTCATCTCGAAGAGCGAACCTAGCCTTTTTCAAGAGAGAACCAGAAACAACCTCTTTCATTTTCCTGGCAGCCTTCTGACGCCTAGACACCCTAACAGGAATACTCTTGGACACGTCAGGCTCCGCATCAACATCAATAGGCTCATGCTCTGAAGCAACCTCAGCGCTGTGTTGAACCTTGGGAGCACTGGATTCAGCCACTTTCTCTAGTTTACTGTCCACCTCCATAAAACCAGAACAAGAAGGAGAACCAAGCTCCTTAACAACAGTGCTAGCACGGACAACTTCAGTCATATGTTTTACCCCAAAGGACTTGATAACGTTTCGCAAAGACATCTCTGTAACAGCAAACAATGTCAGAAAAATAAAACAAAAAGGGGTCAAACAGAAATAAGACCTATGGGCATGCGAGACCTACCCCTTTCCCCACAAAAGTACACAGGAATAGCTTCGCCTCTTTCCCACGAAGGTGCCATGCCGAGCTTAAAAAGAAGGGAATCTGGAAGAGTTGAAGGAATTATAGGATGACGACAAATCCTACCGTAAAGAGGATCATTTTTAGCATCCTCGGGAATAGGATCACTATATTGCTTGGGAACGATGGCTGAACGATGGCTCACCTGCTATTAACGGCATTGGAAAATTTATCCGGAAAGAAAAAAGATTTCTTGATATAAACAAAATAATTTTTCCAATTCCTTACATCAGGAATGGAAGAAGCAAAACACATGGGAGTATCAATCACACTTCCCCTCTTTTTAAATGCTTGGCAATGGTAACCCAATTCCCAGCATCACCAGTTTGAAAGAAACAACGAAACAAGTCAACAGAAGGCTGGCCGCCATATGCTTTGCACATATACTCAAAAGCCATGATCTTTTTGATGGCAAGAGGGTGAACAATCAAAACATGGACTTTGAAGTAATCAAGAACACTAAGAAAAAATGATGAAATGGGAATCCTAAGGTTGCACTCTGTAAATGACTGCGTGTACATTCCGACGTAATCCGCCGGAAAATCCAGCATGAACTTACCAGATTTCGGCAAAATTATGTCCTCTCCCTTGAGACCTAGGGTTTCACAGAGGCGTTCACAAGGCTCGGGGTTCACAACGCTAGAAATAGATCGAAGCCCTACTTTAGCCATAACAAAATAACAAAAAAGATAGCAAGATGGGAGCAATACCTTTTTGAGAAATAGGGAAGATGATCGGATGATGAAGAGAAGCAAAAGAAAAAAAGAAAGAAAAATGAAAGAGAAAATTGAAGATTAACTCTTTATTACCCTAGAGCAGAAACCGTCCCATCAGTTACAGAGTTACTTTGGTAACCGCACCAGAAAATTACCATTTTCACCCTTCAATCTTATTTAAACAGAAAAGAATTAGCAGGGGCAGAAAGGTAATCGCACCCGGGTAAATAATTGCTAAGATCAGAGACGTCAAATCAAGTAATCAAGTGGCAGATTGAGTTTAATTCAACATACCTTGGTTAAAAAGCTTTGTAAAATTAAACTGGGGGGCTTGATAGTGTATCCTCCCGTTAAGACACATGAAGCTACGCTAACGAAGGTATCACGCCTAACGATGATAGGTGGCATAAGATGGGATCACAAGAACACATATGTCAAATACAAATCAAAGGTGGGATATCCCCGAAACCAAATAATGGCGCCCAAATGATAAAAGAAGAATGCTACCAATGCATCTTCCAAAGAGTTTGTGAAGAAGCTCCAGGAGCAGTTGTTGTTGAACACATCTTGGGAAGAGGAGGTGAAATCAGCCAAAAGTGAGATTCTGAGCATGCAGGAGAAACAGAAGCTTGATGAAAAGAGGATTGCTGACTTGGAAGAGGATAACAAGGCTCTCCGTCAGGAGGCGAAAGCATTGGCAGATCAGAAAGAAGAGGTTTGATGGTTTAAAGGCAGATTATTCTGATGTAATTGCCAAGGTCATTCCACATGTTTGCAGGCAGGTTATTCGCAGTAAAGAGTTAAGCACGTTTGTAGGTGATGTTTTTCTTGCTAGCAAACTTGAGGAGAGGTGTAAATTGTTGACCGAGTTATCTGAGCAGGGCAAGCTTGAGCTTAGCAGCTATCCTGAGTATACCGATCAGGCTTCAGGCCTTGTTGATACTGCGTGTGCTCGTTTTGCCGATGCTGAGCTCAACTATGTCGCCTCTGTTGCTGCTCACTCTAATGCTAAGCCTGTGGAGCTCCTTGACTTGGTTGCAGAGCAATGATCTTTGTGGTTTGTTTGTGTTGTGATCCTCTTTTGATGTGATGACCTGTATGCTAATTACTTTATGTTTAATGTATTTTTATCAGGCCTGCGTGCCTGCTGTTTTGGGGCTCTGTTGCCCATAAAAAATTTGTGTTCAGTACTTTGTGGGTTGTAATACCCGTTTGTCTGTTATTACTCTACTTATCTTGTAAGCAGGTTACTTCTTTGGCTTTTTAATTGCCTTTTGGTTATCTAAGTGTAACCCTTTAGCGTTCAAACATATGCACTATTTGTTTGTAGAATATGCCTTTTTGTATATTGCTAGAATTTGACAAGTATTCCTCTTGGGAATACTGTGCAATAGCTTCGGTATACCTCTTGAGTTACCTCTTGCTTATTGCTAGAATTTGACAAGTATTCCTCTTGGGAATACTTTGCAATAGCTTCGGTATACCTCTTGGGTTACCTCTTGCTTATCGCTAGAATTTGACAAGTATTCCTCTTGGGAATACTGTGCAATAGCTTCGGTATACCTCTTGGGTTACATCTTGCTTATTGCTAGAATTTGACAAGTATTCCTCTTGGGAATACTTTGCAATAGCTTCGGTATACCTCTTGGGTTACATCTTGCATATTGCTTAAGTTTGACAAGTATTCCTCTTGAGAATACGCTGCAATAGCTTCGGTATACCTCTTGGGTTACCTCTTGCATATTGATTAAGTACGGCAAGTATTCCTCTTGGGAATACGCTGCAATAGCTTCGGTATACCTCTTGGGTTACCTCTTGCATATTGCTTAAGTATGGCAAGTATTCCTCTTGGGAATATGCTGCAATAGCTTCGGCATACCTCTTGGTTTACCTCTTGCTTATTGATTAAGTACGGAAAGTATTCCTCTTGGGAATACGCTGCAATAGCTTCAGTATACCTCTTGGGTTACCTCTTGCATATTGCTTAAGTATGGCAAGTATTACAATATTAAGCTTGGTCTTTCCAAAAGATAGTAGGATTTCATTGAAAAAATTTTTGTGGTAGGAAGCGTGTAAGTTTCAACTACCCATTACAAATTTTCCTACTTTCAAACAACTAAGAGCCCAGAAGTAAAACTTTCGAAGGTTTACCCCGTTCCAGGTTCTGGGGACTTGTTTCCCTTCCGTGGTCTCAAGCTTGTATGAGCCGTTCCCAAAGGCTGAGATTATGTATGGGCCTTCCCAAGTTGGACCCATCTTTCCTTCGTATTCTACTTTGCTAGTGCTGTTGAGCCTTAGAACGTAGTCCCCTACCTTATATACTGATGGTTTGACTCGCTTGTTGTAATACTTCTCAATCGTTTTCTTGTATGCTGCTTCCCGAATCAGCGCATCTTCTCTTCTTTCTTCCATGAGGTCAAGATTAAGACGGAGGTTCTCTTCGTTTTCTTCAAGATTCGCAGTTCTGTTGGTTAACACCTGTATCTCCGCGGGGAGTACCGCCTCAGTGCCGTAGACCAAGCTGTAGGGGGTTTCTCCATTACTCCTTTTGGGAGTGGTTCGGTGAGCCCATAGAACTAGGAGGAGTTCTTCCATCCATCCTTGGTGGCATTTACCCAATCGCTTCTCGAGGCCTTTTAAGATATCCCTGTTAGTTACTTCAACCTGTTCGTTCCCTCGTGGATGGTAGATGGAAGTGAAGGTTTGCTTTATCAGCAGTTTTTTGCAGAACCCCGGGAAGATACCTTCGGCGAATTGTTTTCCATTATCCGAAACAATCTCTTGGGGTATCCTAAACCGGCACACGATGTGTTCCCAGACAAATTTTTCTATATGTTTCCCAGTCGTGGTGATTAGTGGTTTTGCTTCTGTCCACTTTGTGAAGTAGTCTATCTCAACTACCAACCATTTGTAACCTCCTGGGGCCTCGGTGAGTGGACCTATTAGATCTATGCCCCATTTTGAGAAAGGCCATGCTGACAGTACCGATATCATCTCTTGCTTTGGTTGTTTTTGAAGTTTAGTATGGATCTAACATGGCTCACAGGTTCGTAAGAGCGTGACTGTATCTTCGTGCATGGTTGGCCAGTAGTACCCCATCCTTAGTATCTTTGCTACGATTAACCTTGGTCCGGAGTGAAGTCCACATATACCTTCACGCATTTCTCTTGTGATCATTGAAGCTTGGTTTGGTCCGACACATCGAATCCATGGGGTGAGGAAAGATTTTCTATACAGAGCTCCGTTCATCATGTTGTATGACGGTGCTTTGATTCGGATCTTTCGTGCTTCCTTTTTATCTTCGGGTAGAATTCCGAGTTCCAAGTATTCCCTTATTGGCTTCATCCATGTGTTTTCTTCTTCAGTGACTAAGTTGTGGACTTCCTGAGCTTCAATGGACCTTTTTTCCAGCACTTCGACCAATACTTCTTTTGCGAGGTGCGCGAAGGTGATGGAAGCTAATTTGGTCAGGGCATCTGCTTTCTTATTTTGACTCCTCCTCACATGTTCGATTGTGAAGCTTCTGAAGCTTTCCATTAGCTCCCTGACCTTTGATAGATAGGGTTGTATGGTAGGTTGTCTTGCCTCGAAGATACCTAAGACCTGGTTAGCAACAAGTTGGGAATCTATAAAGGCTTGCAAATGCTCGATTTTCTTCTCTTTCGCTCTTCTCAGCCCGGCGAGAAGAGCTTCGTACTCTGCTTCGTTGTTGGTTGTGTTGAATTCGAAGCGTAGTGCATAAGTAAACTCTTGCCCTTCTCGGTTAATTAACATGAGCCCTGCCCCTGAGCCATCAGAGCTAGAGGCTCCGTCGGTGAACAATTTCCATTCCTTTGTTTCAACAGGCGGAATGATAATCTGTGCGAAGGTAGAATCACTCCCTTCGTTTGTCTCCATTGTTTCTGCCATGAAGTCTGCTAACACTTGGGCTTTAATTGAATGACGAGCTTGGAAATCGATGTCATGTTCCCTGAGCTCTATGGCCCATTTGGCCATTCTTCCTGACTTTTCTGGCTTCATGAGTACCTGCCTAATTTGCTTGTTAGTTAACACAATGATAGGATGAGCTTGAAAGTACCTCCGTTGGCTACCTTCATGGTTTCCTTGCTGTGTGGACTAGAGCAAGCGTGAGCTTTTCGAGTTCAGGATAGTTGGCTTCCGTACCTTGTAGAACCCGGCTTACGAAGTATATTGGGACCTATACCCTTTCTCGCTCTGCTACTAACACCGCACTGATGCATTGTTTGGACGTTGCTAGATAGAGATATAGTGTTTCTTCTGGCTTCGGCGATGTCAGGGTCAGCAGGTTAGCTATGTGTGCCTTCATATCAACGAAGGCTTGTTCTGCTTCTTTGGTCCATGATATCTTTTTCGCTCCCAAACATCCTTTTAAAACTTTGAGGAAAGGTAACTGTTTTTCAGCCCCCTGCACAGGAATCGGCTTAATGAAGCTAGCTTCCCATTTAAGCTCTGCATCTCTTTGACTGTGGTTGGTGTTTTGATTTGTTGTAGCTTGTCTACTCTCTCTGGGTTTGCTAAGATTCCTTTCTTAGTGATATAATATCCTAGGAACCTTCCTTCTTCTACCCCGAACGAGCATTTCTTGGGGTTTAGCTTCATGTTGACTGTCCGGAGAGTATTGAAGGTTTCTTGAATGTATTTCAACAAATAGCTTTCTTCGGAGCTTTTGATCACCATGTCATCAACATAGGCTTCCAAGTTTCTCCCCAGTTGCTTACGAAAAAATTTGTCTACCAACCTTTGGTATGTAGCTCCAGCATTCTTTAATCCTAAGGGTATCTTCTTATAACAATAGATCCCCTTGATTGTGAAGAATGATGTCTTTTCTTCGTCTTCCTATGCCATTTGAATCTGATGATAACCCTTGTAGGTGTTAAGAAAACACTTATATTTGTACCCGGTTAGGGATTCCACCTTCCAATCAATCTCCGGCAGAGGATAGCAATCCTTTAGGCAAGCTTTGTTGATATTTGTGAAATCGACACACATTCTCCATCCTCCGTCAGATTTCTTCACCATGACGGGATTCGCAACCCAAGTGGGGTATTTTGCTTCTCAGATTATGTCAGCTTGGAGTAACTCTTCGACTTCTTTGCAAGCAGCCTCATCTGTCTCGCTGGCGAGGTTTCTTTTCTTCTGATGTATTGGTTCCAGGTGCTTGTATTCATTGAGCTTATGCTCTGTGGAGATGGTTGTTCCATCGATACTGAGCGTTCGAGGGATGCTGGTCATATCTCCGTATTCCCAAGCAAAGATATCAATATTGGCCTGTAGTAGTTTGTGAAGCTTTTTCTTCATTTCTGTAGATAATGAACCTCCGATTGTCACCTTTTGCTCAGGGAACAGAGGGTTGATGGAGATTTTCTCTTCGTTCGAATCTTCTTCTTTGGTTTCAAGGATACATTCCCCTGGCCTTTCCTCTGTTTCCCTGATAGCCATGATTACTTTTTCTCGATCACAGGTCGAAGCTAGGGACCGATCCCTTTGGGCGTGTAAAACTTTACTAATTGATGTATAGTAGATGCAATTATTCCCATTTTTATCATGGCCACTCTACCTAGTAGAATGTTATGATGTGAGGTGGACCGAACTACTACAAAGTCTAGTGTTTCAGTCCCGAATAACGGTGGTTCTCCAATCGTGAAATCGAGGTCTATCTCTCCGATAGGCCAGCATTTTTCCCCGGAGAATCCGACTAGAGGTACTCTTGGTGGATTTAGGCGGGCTTTAATGGCTGGGCTAAGCTGATTGAAGCAATGCTCATACATGATGTCGCATGCACTGCCGCCATCCAGGTAAACTCGATGTACATCTCTCTCACAGACTCGTCCATTGATTATTATAGGTTTATCGAAGGGAGTGATGGTATTGAGTGCTGGGAAGGAGATCTCTTCCCAATCAATCACTTCACTTTTTCTTCCCCTCTTGTAGGTCCTTAGTTTCTCAACAGCGAAGCATTCTGCGACCATCAGTATGGCGTTGTTTGCATTCGATTTCTTTTCTTCGGGATTAGGTTCTTGCTTCGGTGTCTTCGGGTTGCATATGCCCTCTACCAGATGCGCTAATTTTCCAGATCTGACTGCCTCTTCTATGGCCTGCATCAACTGTATGCAATCGTCTGTTTCGTGCCCGAAGTCATTGTGAAAGTCACAAAATTTGCTTGTATCTCTCAACTTCCCCTTGCTATTCAGATTTGGTGGAGCTTTAAAAGCTTGGGCAGCTCTTTCAGTAGCTAGGATCTCTTTAGGTGACTTCATCAACGTTTCGAGGATCCCGAAGGTGTTTTCCGTTCGGTAAGGGGAGAACCTGTTCCGTCCGTTCCTTCTTTCGGATTTTTCTTCACGATGACTTGCCTTTTCTTTTCGCTTAAAACCTTGGAATTCTTCGTATACGAAGCTATTGGCGGTGTCTTTAGCATCCAACCAAACGTAAGCCTTGTCTAGTAAAGCTTCGTAAGTTTTGAGGAGATCTCGGCTAAGATACTCCACCATCGCTCGGGTCCTACATCCGTATAAGAGCTCCGAGATTCTTTGTGACTCGGGGATTCCTGGGATCTGTTGGGTTTCATCCGTATACCGGATGAAAAAAGCTCTCGAAGCTTCGTTATCCTTCTGCTTGATACTGTGAGCAGCAACATGATTTTTCTTGTGCTTGTTTTGCTGGCTGAACTTTGACCTGAAAAGTCGTTTAAGGTCCTCGAAACTCGAGATGGAATCCTTTGCTAAAGAGTCGAACTAGACTCTTGCATCGCTTTTGAGCACGTATGAGAACGCATGGCAAGCTACAGCAGTATCCCATCTTGACATTCGAGCCGCACCTTTGAAGATATTTATAAAATCATCAGGGTCATTTTTCCCCTCGTAATACCCCAGATGGGAAGTTATCTTCATCCCGACTGGTAATGGGTGGTTTTGTCTTGAAGATACAAAAGGGGTTTTCTGACTTTTCCAGGATTGGTCAAAGTATCCGCCGACGTTTCCATTGGCTTCGTGGTGAAGATTGTTCGTTACGAGGGCGCCTCCAGTATACACATTTTGGTAGGGTAAGCTCACCCACGGATTACCCCCGATCCATATTTGCGGCCCCATAGGTAACGAAGCGTTTTGATGAGTCACCATGGGAATGACTCCCGTAGCTGGTAGGATCGTGCTGGTGTTAGGCATGTTTTGCGGAACAATGGGAAACGGACTCCCGAAGGTATATTGTTGCGAAACTGGCCCTCTGGTGTTGCCCAATGGGGCACTGGTGGTAATCATTGAATGATCCGGTTGCGAAGGCACCGGCTGAAGAGTGATGCTCGGAGGGATTGCCGGCTGTAAGATCTAGGGCTGACTGGTAAGAGGGAGACTTCTTGTTTGCCTTGCCTCCATTTCTATTTCTTCGTCAACGTCCTCGCTATCATACGTGAGGGTTCGTCGACTGTGTAGGTGCCCCTCTTCTCGCAACTTTTTGATAACGGCGCGTATGTTATCGTAGTTGTTTAGTATGAAAGTTTTATCGATTAACGGCGGTGGCCCAGAATCACTCCGATCTGTGGTTATGGGCATAGTTGGAGTGATTGGCGTTCGTGTCCCAGTTTCGTGCTGGTCTACCTCAGATGGTAAAGAGAAACTGGGTGGTGGGTGATCAGATTCTGCCATGATCTTGTGTTTTTCTCAAACAAAACGAGTATTGAGGTGGTGTCCCACGGATGGCGCCAATTGTTTGTACAATTCTTGGCACTCCTTGTTAACGGAATAAGGGTATTGAGATCTGATCACTGAATGGGTGATATAACGGGGTATGATGATGAATGTATGCTTGTTGGCGATTCCTCGAAGGTAGTACGAAGGTATCGTACTTTACGCAACCAAGATACGAAGGTCACTCATTGAGAGTGTTTTGTATATGAGTGATTATGACTTGGAGTGAATGTCTTGTTCAGTGACCACGTTCCCTTTATATAAGGTTAGGCAATAGCTTTATCACCAGCTTTCTAGGTGGATTCAGTCTTCGAGGCAATCTCTGATGAGACAAAGGGGACTTTCCCTTCGGCTGACTGCAACCTCTGCTGGTTCAAGAAAGCTAGCCTGCAGCATTCCTCTTTTGTCATTTGGAAGCTAGTGGAAGCGAGTTTGGTCAACCTGCTTATTTCTCTCCTTCAGTCTAGGTGATCTTGTGACTTTAGGAGAAGTCCTTGTCCATTGGTAACCGTGATCCCTTCGTCAATACGTTCCTTCATTACTATTGCTTCGTATAATGGAAGTGGTTTTGTACCAACTCTGAATATTGGGATTCTACTTTGGTAGCATTCTTATTTTATCATTTGGGCGCCATTATTTGATTTCGGGGATATCCCACCTTTGATTTGTATTTGACATATGTGTTCTTGTGATCCCATCTTATGCCACCTATCATCGTTAGGCGTGATACCTTCGTTAGCGTAGCTTCGTGTGTCTTGACGGGAGGATACACTATCAATACATACATAAACATAAGATAAGCAAACTAATTAAATAAACAGAGACACAATTTACGCAAGTTACCTAACCCACTGAAGCTGCATATTTTTCATGACTCTGGATAGGCATAACGTAATTAATTACTCTGTAGTAAATTAGCACAAGCATCTAACAACTATACCATAATGCACATAGATTCAAGAAGCTAAAACGATTGCTTAACTGGACTATACTTCTAACGAGCCAGCTGTCATATCATCATCTCCTATGTCATATCTATCTTCGTTCAACTCATCATCATTTGTTTTCTCATTTAGAGGGACAACCACATCTTTTGCTTTCGCATTCTTTCGATGTATGTATTTTAATCCAAAGACGCAGGGAGACACAATCTAATATATGTAGTAATCTTCCATCATGTAAGCTGCTATTATGGACTGTAAAGTTCTTATCACGTTATCAGCCACATATTTTATCAATTACAAAAAAGCATAAAATTATCTTCTTTTCATAACATTCTTACTACGTAGACTCTAATTGTCAATAATCAACTTGACAACAAAAAAGCATCAAACTTTATTATCTTCTAAAAGGAATTAGTCACACAACAATCAGTCCTTCCCCTAATATCAATTCATAAAGCAACATAATTATGACAAAAAAAATCTAAATGTACGACTATAGTATACATGTACTAAGTAGTAACATACAAACAACATGAAACTTATATGTGTGTGCATATAACAGATATAGAGTAACTATTACTGCCGGTCAAAAATGACCTAAAATATTAGTCTTTAGCACAACAATCTTTATTTCTCATAATAAGGAAGAAGCGGACCTTTGCGGCTCATAAAAATCATATTCTCATAATCTGCACATATAGCCCAATGCATCAAAATCAAAATTGAAAGAATGGAAAGAAAACAACAAATAAGCATTTCGAAATCAGCAAGCAACACAATCATATATTTATGAGGCAAAGAAAGACATAAATACTACGAACCTCAAAAGATGAACAAATACATCAGAGCTAATCTCAAATTCAGATTGAGGTTAACATAATCCAAACCCAAGATCAATATTCTCCACTACAAGATACAACCATAAAAGCTTGTTGTACATTAACATATACCAATTCAACAGCTCCTATTATATAGAATTTCATTAAAGAAATAATAAACATAAATTTGAAGCAATTAAATGACAAAATTTCTAAAAACTAATAATCACAACATACCTTCGCGCCTGTTGATGATGAACATGTTCTTTGCCGGAAAGAATCGCCCACCAAATACTGCAACAACATTCACCACCATCATTACCTTCAATTGAAAATCAGAAAAAGTATATTAATCATATCTATATTGTTAATGATGATTAAAAATAGAGAAAAATCAATAGAATTGATAGTCATCACTACCAAACAACCACCATAGCCTAAAACGGTCGACAACTACCAACATATATCTCTTTTAGGTTAAGAACCCTATATATGTTAAAAAAGAAATACGTATCACTTTGCTTTCTAGAAGTGGATCTAAGAAATATCATCGAGATGATGTAAACTTTTGAAAATCAAATATGAAAATAGAAGAAAACATAAATAAAAGAAAATCAATAATAAAGATTTTTAAGAAGAAAATTTGAGAATGAGATGAAAAGAATGTACATAGAAGAAATCTCTAAACTATGTCTTTTGAATTTCAATAACAATAAAAAAATAATGAAATAATCAAAATTCAATAAAAGAAACCATATAAAAGTAAACGGAATCATAAACTTACAGAAATATGAGGAATTTGAAAGGTCCAGATGGTGATTTAAAGGAAGATGGATAGTTGAATCCTAAAAGATGATGCTTAAAGCCTTTGTTGAATCCATGACTTTTTTGTGATATGGTGCAAGGTGCAAGACTCGTGTGTATTTTTTAGGGTTTGGGTGTTTCAGGAATCTAGACTCCCGTGTTAAAAAGCTGCGTATTTGTTAAACTTCATATTTTTAGTTTTAATTTTTGAATTATAGAATATAAAATGATTATGTCATCAAGAGGCTTTCAAATTTTTTCTTTTTATTTTTGATTTTTTTGTATGAAAGGAAATTATTTATTTATGACATCACCAAGTTAATATTTTAATAGAATCTATATAGATAGATAGATACCACTATTTTATTTTTACCGCAAAAACAGAAATTATATATTAAATAGAAAGAACCAACTAACACGGAGCTGTAGGGGCGATTTTATGAAGGGACAAGCGGGGGGAAGCCGCCCCCAGTAAATTTGCAATTTTCTGTGTAAAATTTTTGGATTTTTGACTTTGCCTTCGGTGAATTTTTTTTTACCCCAAAACCTACATATTTTGCCCCCAAACCTTCAAAGTTTGCCCCCCAAACCTTCAAATTTTGCCTAAACCTCCATAATTTAGCTAAAAACCTCCATTTCCCCCCCCCCCCCCCAAACCCTCCATATTTTGCCCAAAAAATTTACTACGATTTTAAATTTTTTTTTGCCCCCGGTGAAAAAAATCCTGGTACCGCCACTGCGAAGCTGGTAGACAATAACAACGGGTGGCAAAGTAAAATCTTTCAAATTGGAATTACATATTTTTGGATTTCAACCATAAAAGAAAAGAAAAACCAATAGAACCGAAAACATCATTCTTTTACACATAGTTGTTTCCAAAGATAATGGTTTTTTCTTAGCCTCCAAATAAGTGAAATTCTAATCTAATAAATAAATAGAAGAATAACGAATAAAGATCGGATTTGCTAAATGAAGGTGTATTGTAGTCGAACACTAGTAAGGAGAATTCGCTTAGCCTTCCGCTTAAGAAGTCTATTTAGTTTCACTAAATAGGCCCAAGACCCTAAACGAAGTGGCAAATCTAGGATTAAATCTTAAAGGTGTCCTAATTTTATTTTTATTTTTTATTAATTTTTTTTTTACAAAATATCATTCATAATTAGTAGTAGTTTACCTTCAAAAATTATAAATACGACCAATATATGGGGTCCTATAACTAAATTTAGGTAGTGTCCTATACGATTTTACGAGTATTTAATAAAAAAATTTCAATGATTGTGGGGTCATAGGACCCCATGCCCCATAAACTAAGTTCGCCCCTGCCTAAACGCATGCGTTGATGGACTGAAGCATAAATGATAAAAACCTAGTCTCCTTATGATTATGAAATGAGGCAATGAAAAAGAGGAAACAAGCATAATTAGGAACCATCTACAGCTTGAACACTCCTTGCCTTTCAATCTCAACCTACGCTTAAATCGTGACTTTCTTTCAATAAATGAATCAGAACATATATGTAGCAACTATCTCGAAATGAATAAGTAAGCTCCACCATTTTTGAAGGAGTATTGGTGAAATGCTCGCTTTCACCTACGACTTTTCACATGTTTAAAGAGGTAGTGATTCTAGGACTAAAAAGAAGTTCAAGTTGACCAATGTGATAGGCGAAGAACTAACTTCTCTGGTGTCCCCGTCAAAGGGTTCAGAGGTAGGGATGACCTACCGAACTGCAGTCACAAAAATTCCACGAATTATAACCTTCCGAGCAATAGACCCACGAACATTCTCGATCCAAGAGTAAAGTTCTTCAGTCGATGTATGTGACGACCCGATAAAATCGTCATTGACGGCGCCGTCAACTTAGGTCCCGTAACGTGGTCATAAGTCTTTGAAATAAAGTTTGACCAAAATATGTCGCATTCATTTCAAATGTAAAGATGTTTCAAAGTTTACAAAAGTAGTTTAACAACTAGTTACGTTACAACGTTTAAGTACAATTGAAACCTATGCGACACAAATTAAAGTGAAGTCAAAAGACGCTCCATGTATGCATGTATACTCGACATCCAAGCAAGTATCAAAATAGTGTGCGGAAGCATGTACCACATAGCGTTCAAGGACTTGAGAAAACATAGAAAAATCTGTCAACGAAAACGTTGGTGAAATCATATGTTTAGTAAGTATGTTGTATTGAACCACAAGATTTAATATAAAGTTGATTATCCAAATCGTTTGCATTCTAAAGTTGTTGTACGTTCGCGAGCACCCAATTATCAAGACTTAGCTGTTTTACGAACCCCATTATCATAGTGTTAGAACCTACACTATACCCGAAAATATATTTCATCCGCTAACATAGCGAACCGTCCGAATGAGGGCGCGTCAAGCCCGTATGGATCCACACAACATAAGTTCACGTTTACACCCTACAAGTGTAACTAATGATAATTGAATTGAGGCTTTTTGTTCTAACTCGCATGTGGAATGTTTGTTACCGTACTTGTGTTCAAAGTATAAAAGTATAAAACGTATATGTTTCTCATCCCATGATTTAAAGAATAAAAGTTATTGAAAAGATGGGACTATGATCTCACCTTGAGTGCACGAATATAAATGTACTTCACAAAGTAATCGTGTGCAAGAACGAATGCTAGTATCAATCTAAACAATAGGTTGTATCAATATCGGTAAAGTATGAAGTCGGTCAAAGTTGTTCAATTAGTCCTATGACTCGTTATGACTCGATTATATATAGCATGTGAGTCAAGTTGTCAAGTTTCATGCAAGATATAAGTATAAAAGCATGTTAGAATGATTAAACAAAGTATTGGTTAAGTTTGTATACAAGTCAACTTTGGTCAAGTCAAAGTCAACGAAAAAGTAAACACGTTCGGATCGGGTCTCGGACAATTTTTCTGAGTTATATAATCATATATGAGCATGTTAGAACAAGTTACATGTTAATCGAAGGTGCGTAGCATAGTTAGAATTAAACGTGAAATGACCAAGTTGGAAAGACATTTGCAGTTCATTTGGCGACATCCAGAATAGCTGGACGGCGTCTAGCAGTGAAGGACTGGACGGCGTCCAAAGGTTGGGACGACACCCAAACACCCGAGCTACTGCATTTGCTGAAATTTCACAAGTCTCGAACCAAAACTCATTCAAACATAAATTGTGATCCGAAAACACTTAAAACATGTATCTTATATCGTTGGAAAGGTAATTTAACGAGGAATACAACTAAACACATTTCACCAAACAAAAATATCATTTACAATAACTAAAATCTCGTCGAATGATCATTTAATGCTCACCATTTAATGTTTCAAGCTCATAAATGCAATTAATGATTCGGAAACTTAACACACACATATAATACGCCGTTTCGTAGGTAATTATGCATACAGTACTACTAAACACTTACAAACAACATTTCAAGACATTTAATACATCAAAAGTTCATATTTAAGTCTATCAAACCCTAACCAAAATCACAAAATCAATAATCATGTTAGTGAAGTTTTCTTAGTCAACCTACACATCAAAATGAAGCTAGTGATGCTAGTAACACATTTAATACATGAACTTTTAACATCTAACAACATTTAAACAACTAAATCTCAAGATCAAACCAGTCACTTTTCAAGTTCAAGTTATATGCACAAAATGTCAAGAACGAGCAAACAAATCATATATTCACGTTAGACTCGAGCCATAGACACTAACTAACACTTTTATAAGTCAAAAACATCAAGAACAAGGAATCTAGAGTTTGTAGAAAGTTACCCAAAAGAGATGAAGTTGGTATGGAATTGAAGAGGAAGATGCAAGGATTCTAAATATGTAATTTGTTTTGTTGTAATCTTGCTAGATCTATAATGGATGATGAATCTTTGATTTGGGAGTTGAGAGTAAAAAGTTGAAGTAGTAAAGAATGATGGGAGGTGAATGAGTGGAGAAAGATGAGGTTGACCCTTTGACCTAGTCAAGACTTTGGTCACTTGGCCACATTAGTCCCTCAAGTTTAAAAGGGGGTGCGTGAATTAACCAAACGAATTACCTTAAATACGTAGAGTAAACGAGAGATGTTATAATTAAATAACGGCCTTTAAAATAATCAAACGGAAAGTAAAAGGAAAAAGGCGGGTTGATACATTACCTACTCCTTAAAAGAAATTTCGTCCCGAAATTTAGGTAGATGTAGTAGGCGTTGCTTCCTCCTCGAGATCTTGCGTTGCCAACTCAGCGAATAAGTGAGGATACTTTCTTTGCATTTGATCTTGTGTTTCTCAAGTAAACTCGGGTCCCCTTTTGGCATTCCAACGAACTTTGACAATCGGGATTTTGCTTTGTTTTAGCGTCTTGACGAAGTGGTATACAATTTCAACCGGTTCTTCCACGAAATGTAGTTTGTCATCGATAGTAAGCTCCTCGAGAGGGATGAAGAGTTCGGGTTCGGCAAGGCACTTCTTCAAGTTTGATACATGGAAAGTAGGTTGAACGGAGCTCAATTGAGTCGGGAGATCTAAACGATAAGCAACGGGTCCAATACGCTCCAAGACTTCAAAAGGACCAATATATCGCGGATTTAGCTTTCCATGTTTTTCGAAGCGGATTACACCTTTCCAAGGTGCGACTTTTAACATTACACGATCACCCACTTGGAACTCGAGATCTTTTCATCTAATGTCGGTATAGCTCTTTTGACGACTACGGGCCGTCCTGAGCCTATCTCGGATTTGAACGATCTTCTCAGTTGTTTCATGAATGAGTTCGTGTCCGGTGATTTGCTTGTCACCTACTACGGCCCAACAAATAAGAGAACGACATTTGCGGCCATATAAAGCTTCGAATGGTGCGGCGTTAATACTCGTGTGATAACTATTGTTGTAAGAGAATTCGGCGAGAGGAAAATGATTTTCCCAAGCTTTTCCGAAATCGATAACGCAAGCTCGTAACATGTCTACCAAGGTTTGAATCATGCGTTCGCTTTGTCTGTCGATTTGTGGATGATATGCGGTGCTCATGTCTAAACGGGTTCCCAAGGCTTCTTGCAAGGCACCCCAAAATCTAGAAGCGAAACGGGCATCTCGGTCGGAAATGATCGATAAGGGTACACCATGACGGGATACAATTTCCTTTATATACAATTGTGCAAGTTTGTCCATTTTGTCAGTTTCCTTCATGACTAGGAAGTGGGCAAATTTGGTGAGACGGTCAATAATAACCCAAATGGTATCATAACCGCCCGCCATTTTTGGTAGTTTTGTGATAAAGTCCATCGTTATTCTTTCCCACTTCCATTGCGGGATTTCAGGTTGTTGAAGTAACCAGGACGGCCTTTGATGTTCGGCTTTGACTTTAGAGCAAGTTAGACACTTTCCCACATAAGTAGCAACGTCCCTTTTAATGTTCGGCCACCAATATTGTTCTTTGAGATCGCGGTACATCTTACCGGCACCAGGATGAATCGAATACCTTGACTTATGAGCTTCGTCTAGAATAAGGCTTCGTAAATCCCCATAACTAGGCACCCAAATTCTTCCGGCGAAATATCAGAGTCCGCTCTCTTTAACTTCGAATCGAGAGGCGAGAACATTCAAGTGTTCGTGTGAAATATTTTCATCTTTGAGAGCCTCATCTTGGGCTACCCGGATTTAGCTATTGAGATTGGTGTGGATGGTGATGTTTAAGGCTCGGACACGAAGAGGCACCATTCTTTCCTTTTGGCTCAAGGCATCGACTACTATATTTGCCTTCCCGAGGTGGTAACAAAGCTCACAATCGTAATCGTTCAAAGTTTCAATCCACCCTCGTTGTCTCATGTTTAGTTGTTTTTGATCGAAGATGTGTTGGAGTCTTTTGTGGTCGGTGAAGATGGTACTTTTGGTTCCATAAAGATAGTGTCTTCACATTTTGAGTGCAAAGACAACGGCTCCAAGCTCGAGATCGTGTGTCGTGTAGTTTTGTTCGTGGATTTTCAATTGTCGGGAGGCATAAGCAATAACTTTCTTTCATTGCATTAATACACACCCAAAACCATGTTTCAAGGCATCGCAATATGCAACAAAATTATCATTGCCTTCGGGGAGGGATAAGATAGGAGCGGTGGTTAACTTTTTTTTCAAGATTTGAAATGCGGACTCTTGTTCGGTTGCCCAAACGAATTTCCTTCCCTTATGAGTTAACGCGGTTAGAGGACGTGCAACCAAAGAGAAATTTTCGATGAATCTACGATAATTCCCGGCGAGGCCTAAGAATTGACGAATATGAGTAGGAGTAGTAGGGGTTTCCCATTTACTAATGGCTTCGATTTTTGCGGGATCGACCTTAATACACTGATCGCTTACAATATGACCAAGAAATTGAACTTCCTTTAACCAAAATTCGCACTTGGAGAATTTGGCATAGAGTCGTTCATGTCTCAAGAGTTCAAGTGTAGTGACCCGAACTTTTCAATGTTTAGATATATTAAATGAAATTGATATTTACATGATTAAGTGTTTTCAACATGTTAAGCAATCAAACTTGTTAAGACTTGATTAATTGAATTAGGTTTCATATAGACAATTGACCACCCAAGTTGACCGGCGATTCACGAACGTTAAAACTTGTAAAAACTATATGATGACATATATATGGATATATATATATATATATAGTTAACATGATATTATGATAAGTATGTATCTCATTAAGTATATTAACAATGAACTACATATGTAAAAACAAGACTACTAACTTAAGGATTTCGAAACAAGACATACATGTAACGATTATCGTTGTAACAACATTTAAATGTATATATATATATATATATCATATTAAGATATATTAATACATCATAATATCATGATAATGTAATAATTTAATATCTCATTAGATATAATAAACAATGGGTTAACAACATTTAACAAGATCGTTAACTTAAAGGTTTCAAAACAACATTTACATGTAACGACTAACGATGACTTAACGACTCAGTTAAAATGTATATACATGTAGTGTTTTAATATGTATTGTTTTAATATGTATTCATACACTTTTGAAAGACTTCAAGACACTTATCAAAGTACTTCTACTTAACAAAAATGCTTACGATTACATCCTCATTCATTTTCATCAACAATTCAACTAGTATGCAACCGTATTTATGCTCGTACAATACACATCTTCTAGATGTATTTACTATTGGTATATACCAATAGAAAAACATCAAAATCAGACTCCTAATCAGCTAATTTTGTTCTCTAGCATGGATGATTGATCAAGTTGGCCATTAGAGGAAATAATTACACTAAAATCCAAACTACAATTTGCATATAATCACATGCACATTCACGTTTTTTTATCACCATCCCACACACTTGCATTTTTCAATTTTCTTTCATCCATTTGATCTCTCTCTTGTTCTATGATGATGTTCTAAGTGTTCTCCAGCATATTCAACAAAATCTACATCAATCTAGCTCCTAAAACCAACCTTTGATCAACCTACAAAACAACTACTCAAGAACACACCAACAACACTTCTAAGTTTGCTAGCTTACTTCCAATCTTGCAAATCCACTTTGAGTGATCATCCAACCTCAAGAAATCTTTCTTATTTACAGTAAGATATCTTTCTGATACAAGGTAATACTCATATTCAAACTTTGATTTAATTTCTATAACTTTAACAATCTTATTTCGAGTGGAAATCTTACTTGAACTTGTTTTCGTGTCATGATTTTGCTTCAAGAACTTTCAAGCCATCCAAGAATCCTTTGAAGCTAGATCTATTTTTCTCATTTCCAGTAGGTTTATCCACAAAACCTGAGGTAGTAATGATGTTCATAACATCATTCGATTCATATATATAAGACTACCTTATTCGAAGGTTTAAACTTGTAATCACTAGAACATAGTTTAGTTAATTCTAAACTTGTTCGCAAACACAAGTTAATCCTTCTAACTTGACTTTTAAAATAAACTGAAAACATGTTGTATATCTATATGATATGCTAACTTAATGATTTAAAACCTGAAAACACGAAAAATACCGTAAAACCGGATATACGCCGTCGTAGTAACACCACGGGCTGTTTTGGGTTAGTTAATTAAAAACTATGATAAACTTTGATTTAAAAGTTGTTCTTCTTGGAAAATGATTTTTCTTATGAACATGAAACTATATCCAAAAATCATGGTTAAACTCAAAGTGAAAGTATGTTTTCCAAAATGGTCATCTAGACGTCGTGTTTTCGACTGAAATGACTACCTTTACAAAAACAAATTGTAACCTGCATTTCCGACTATAAACTTATACTTTTTCTGTTTAGATTCATAAAGTTAAGTACAATATGAAACCATAGTAACTTGAATCACTCAAAACGGATTTAAAACGAAGAAGTTATGGGTAAAACAAGATTGGATATTTTTGCTGGTTGTAACTACGTGAAAATTGGTAACAAATCTATATTAATCATATCCTAGCTAACTCATATTGTATTATACATGTATTCTAATATATTATATAATCTTGGGATACCATAGACACGTATGCAAATGTTTTGACATATCATATCGACCCATGTATATATATTATTTGGAACAACCATAGACACTCTATATGCAGTAATGTTGGAGTTAGCTATACAGGGTAGAGGTTGATTCCAAAAATATATATACTTTGAGTTGTGATCTAGCCTGCTACGTGTATACACTGTGTCGTGGATTGATTCAAGATAATATATATCGATTTATTTCTGTACATCTAACTGTGGACAACTAGTTGTAGGTTACTAACGAGGACAGCTGACTTAATAAACTTAAAACGTCAAAATGTATTAAAAGTGTTGTAAATATATTTTGAACATACTTTGATATATATGTACATATTTGTTATAGGTTCGTGAATCGACCAGTGGCCAAGTCTTACTTCCCGACGAAGTAAAAATCTGTGAAAGTGAGTTATAGTCCCACTTTTAAAATCTAATATTTTTGGGATGAGAATACATGCAGGTTTTATAAATGATTTACAAAATAGACACAAGTAATCGAAAATACTTTCTATGTTGGATTATCGAACCGAATATGCCCTTTTTTAGCTTGGTAGCCTAAGAATTAGGGAAATGGCCCCTAATTGACGCGAATCCTAAAGATAGATCTATTTGGCCCAACAAGCCTCATCTGAGTTACGGATGCTTTAGTACTTCGATTTATCATATCTGATGAGAGTCCCGGAATGATGGGGATATTCTATATGCATCTTTTTAAGGTCGATTACCAGGTGTTCAACATATGAATGATTTTTATCTCTATGCAGTTTGCAAAATGCCTGATATGAGATGTGTTATAAAAATGAAATCTTGTGGTCTATTATTATGATTTGATAATATGTAGGTTAAACCTATAACTCACCAACAATTTTGTTGACGTTTTAAGCATGTTTATTCTCAGGTGATTATTAAGAGCTTCCGCTGTTGCATACTAAAATAAGGACAAGATTTGGAGTCCATACGTGTATGATATTGTGTAAAAACTGCATTCAAGAAACTTATTTTGATGTAATATATTCTTATTGTAAACCATTATGTAATGGTCGTGTGTAAACGGTATATTTTAGGTTATCATTATTTGATAATCTACGTAATGCTTTTTAAACCATTATCGATAAAATAAAGGTTATGGTTGTTTTTAAAAATGAATGCAGACTTTGAAAAACGTCTCATATAGAGGTCAAAACCTCGCGATGAAATCAATTAATATAAAACGTTTATAATCAATATGAACGGGACATTTCAGCAAGCACGAGTCGAAGGTGTTGTTCGTGTTCCTCTTCGCTTTTTGAGTAGATTAAGATATCGTCTTTGAACACGATGACGAATTTTTCGAGATACGGTTTGCACACGCTGTTCATAAGGTCCATGAACACCGTCGGTGCATTAGTTAATCCGAATGGCATTACAAGAAACTCATAACTACCATAACGAGTCTAAAAAGCGATTTTGGAGACATCTTCCCCCTTGACCCTTAGTTGATGATAACCCGAGCGGAGATCGATTTTTGAATATACACAAGACCCTTGTAGTTGATCAAAGAGGTCATCGATGCATGGAAGAGGATCTCAGTTCTTAACCGTCAATTTATTTAGTTCACAATAATCGATGCACATTCCTAGGGATCCATCTTTCTTCTTAACGAATAAAATCGGAGCACCTATGGTGAATGGCTAGGTCGGATAAAACCACGGTCAAGTAGTTCTTGAATTTGACTTTGTAATTCTTGCATTTCGGATGGAGCAAGTCTATACGGTGCACGTGCTACATGTGTAGCTCCTGGAATAAGATCGATTTGGAATTCAACCGGTCGATGAGGTGGAAGACCCGGCAATTCTTCTGGAAATACATCGGAAAAGTCACTAACAATTGGCACATCATCGATATGCTTCTCATCGGTCTCGACTTTCTTAACATGGTCTAGGATCGTAAAACAACCTTTACGAAGATATTTTTCAACTTTAAGGCACGAGATGAGGTTGAGTCCGGTGCAACTCTTATCGCCATAGACAATCAAAGGTTCACCATTCTCGATAGGAATTTGAATTGCTTTAAGATCACAAAAGTTGTGAGATTTTGTTTTGGCTAACCAATCCATACCAATTATTACATCGAAGCTCCTTAGTTCTATGGGTATCAAGTCAATTTCAAACTCTTTACCCAATAGGTTTAACGTACACCCCCGACAAAATTTATCGGCACTCAATAATTTCCTGTTGGCCACTTCAATGGTGTAAGTAGTATCTAGTGGGTGTGGTGGAGTGCAAAAAGAATGGATCAAAGTCTTGGATACAAAACTCTTGTCGGCACCCGAATCGAATAAGCAAGAAACATAAGAGTTGTTGAGAAGAAACGTACCCATGACTAGTTCATTGTCATCTCGGGCCTCCTCGGTGTTAATGTTGAAAGCTCAGTCGCGTGCATTGGTTTTAGCTTTCTTCTTTGGGCATGCATTCTTATAATGACCCGGTTGGCCACATTCATAGCAAACACCCGTTTTTGGTGCATTGGGCCCCTTTTGAGCGACGGGAGCGGTATTTCTACACTCGTTGGCCATATGGCCACTTCTTTGAAATTTGTTGCAAAATGGCTTGCCACATTCACCGTAATGATGTTTGTGGCACTTGTTGCAAAAAGGTTAATTTCCGGCATAACCTTTCTTGTCGTCGGAAGTGAAAGGCTTCTTGGTGAAGTTGTTTTTGTAGTTGCTTGATTGAGGGGCTTCCCACTTTCTTTTGTTGCCACCCGATTTATCCTCGGCATTTGGTGCCGACACATCGATTTCATCCACCGTTTCTATCAATTGGCAGGCCATCTTTAAAGCCTCCTGTAGGTTAGCGGGTTTGGATGACATTACCCCGTGTTTAATGCTCTTAGGGAGGCCATCCATGTAAAGTTCAACCCTTAGGGACTCGGGAGTCACGAGGGCCGGACACATTAGGGCTAGCTCGGCAAACCGTTGATTACAAGCTTTGAGGTCATTTCGGACCGCTTTAAAACTTCTTAGCTTGTTTTCGAGCCTTCGAGTCTCTTCATGTGGGAAGTATTCGGTGATCATCTTTTTTCTTAAATCAGCCCAAGAGAGTGCATGGGCTTCATCGGTACCCACCGATTGCACAAACGTATTCCACCAAGTGAGAGCGATACCGGCGAAAGTGTGAGTGGAATACTTGACCTTGTCTTGGTCCCGACAACCGCTTATGCTAAAAACGGCTTCCGTTTGTTCAAACCATCGGGTGAGAGCAACCGGTCCCCCGGTTCCATTGAAAGTGTGAGGTTTGCACCCCATGAAGTTCTTGTAGGAGCATCCCTCATTTGAATTACCGGCTCCATGGTTGTTGTTGTTGTTGTGGTTGTTGTTATTATTGTTGGAGGAGTGACCGGCCATGGCCGCATCTACGGCGGTGGCTATCATTCGTTGAAGAGCTTGTTCGGGAGTTTCGGGAGAAGTATTACGTTGACCTCGGAGAGCCATTGTTCCTTCAAGACACAAGAAAATCGTTGATTAGTATTCTCAATAATACTAATCGTGATATGGAATAAAGATAGAGAAAAAAAATTTCCTTGACCCGCCCTCAATTCTTTATGTTATAATGTCGGAACGTCCATATGAGTCACCGTAATATAAACCCGGCAATTATATTACCCTAATTCATATGTGCATTCGGCATTACTTCATAAGGTTAAGATGGCATGTCAATCAAATTAAACAACGTGAGATTAAGATGAAATAGAAGTTAGATACGAATAGAAGTGTACAATATAAATGCACAAGTAGTCAAGCAAGTCCTACTTCAAGTCTATATGCCGGTTATAGTCTAGACTCACTAATGCACCCTATGACTCGGGGTTGACACCAATGAACTCTAAATCCCTACAACCAACGCTCTGATACCACATGTGACGAGCCAACAAAATCTTCATTGATGGCGCCGTCAACTTAGGTCCTGTAACGTGGTCATAAGTTTCTAAAACAAAGTTTGACCAAAATATGTCGCATTCATTTCAAATGTAAAGATGTTTCAAAGTTTACAAAAGTAGTTTAACAACTAGTTACGTTACAACATTTAAGTACAATTGAAACCTATGCGACACAAATTAAAGTGAAGTCAAAAGACGCTCCATGTATGCATGTATACTCGACATCCAAGCAAGTATCAAAATAGTGTGCGGAAGCATGTAACACATAGCGTTCAAGGACCTGAGAAAACATAGAAAAATCTGTCAACGAAAACGTTGGTGAAATCATAGGTTTAGTAAGTATGTTGTATTGAACCACAAGATTTAATATAAAGTTGATTATCTAAATCGTTTGCATTCTAAAGTTTTTGTACGTTCGCGAGCACTCAATTATCAAGACTTAACTGTTTTACGAACCCCGTTATCATAGTGTTAGAACCTACACTATACCCAAAAATATATTTCATTCACTAACGGTAGCAAACCGTCCGAATGAGGGCGCGTCAAGCCCGCATGGATCCACACAACATAAGTTCACGTTTACACCCTACAAGTGTAACTAATGATAATTAAATTGAGGCTTTTTGTTCTAACTTGCATGTGGAATGTTTGTTTCCGTACTTGTGTTCAAAGTATAAAAGTATAAAACGTTTATGTTTCTTATCCCATGATTTAAAGAATAAAAGTTGTTGAAAAGATGGGACTATGATCTCACCTTGAGTGCACGAATATAAATGTACTTCACAAAGTAATCGTGTGCAAGAACGAATGCTAGTCTCAACCTAAACAATAGGTTGTATCAATATCAGTAAAGTATGAAGTCGGTCAAAGTTGTTCAATTAGTCCTATGGCTCGTTATGACTCGATTATATATAGCATGTGAGTCAAGTTGTCAAGTTTCATGCAAGATATAAGTATAAAAGCATGTTAGAACGATTAAACAAAGTATTGGTTAAGTTTGAATAAAAGTCAACTTTGGTCAAGTCAAAGTCAACGAAAAAGTCAACACGTTCGGGTCGGGTCTCGGAAATTTTTTCTGAGTTATATAATCATATATGAGCATGTTAGAACAAGTTACATGTTAATCGGAGGTGCGTATCATAGTTAGAATTAAACGTGAAATGACCAAGTTGGACAGCCATTTGCAGTTCATTTGGACGGCGTCCAGAATGGCTGGACGGCATCCAGCAGTGAAGGACTTGATGGCTTCTAAAGGTTGGGACGGCGTCTAAACACCTGAGCTGCTGCATTTGCTGAAATTTCACAAGTCTCGAACCAAAACTCATTCAAACATAAATTGTGAACCGAAAACACTTAAAACATGTATGTTATATCGTTGGAAAGGTAATTTAACGAGGAATACAACTAAACACATTTCATCAAACAAAAACATCATTTACAATAACCAAAATCTCGTCGAATGATCATTTAATGCTCACCATTTAATGTTTCAAGCTCATAAATGTAATTAATGATTCGAAAACTTAACACATACATATAATACGCCGTTTCGTAGGTAATTATGCATACAATACTACTAAACACTTACAAAAAACATTTCAAGACATTTAATGCATCAAAAGTTCATATTTAAGTCTATCAAACCCTAACCAAAATCCCAAAATCCCAAAATCAATAATCATGTTAGTGAAGTTTTCTTAGTCAACCTACACATCAAAATGAAGCTAGTGATGCTAGTAACACATTTAATACACGAACTTTTAACATCTAACAACATTTAAACAACCAAATCTCAATATCAAACTAGTCACTTTTCAAGTTCAAGCTATATGCACAAAATGTCAAGAACGAGCAAACAAATCATATATTCACGTTAGACTCGAGCCATAGACACTAACTAACACTTTTATAAGTCAAAAACATCAAGAACAAGGAATCTAGAGTTTTTAGAAAGTTATCCAAAAGAGATGAAGTTGGTATGGAATTGAAGAGGAAGATGCAAGGATTCCAAAAATGTAATTTGTTTTGATGTGAGCTTGCTAGACCTATAATGGATGATGAATCTTTGATTTGGGACTTGAGAGTAAAAAGTGGAAGTAGTAAAGAAAGATGGGAGGTGAATGAGTGGAGGAAGATAAGGTTGACTCTTTGACCTAGTCAAGACTTTAGTCACTTGGCAACATTAGTCCCTCAAGTTCAAAAGCGAATGCGTGAATTAACCAAACGAATTACCTTAAATACGTAGAGTAAATGAGAGATGTTATAATTAAATAATGGCCTTTAAAATAATTAAACGGAAAGTAAACGGAAAAAAGGCGGATTGTTACAATGTACACATGGGAAAAGACATGTCCAACCAACACCCCATGAGGGCCCAAATCGAAACAGCCGAAGAAAATGCGAAAAAGGTGATCTCTTGATTCCACGCCGACACTACATACAGGACATGTGATAGTGTCAATTTCAAGACCAGGAAAAGAAAGTTTAATCCTGTTGGGAGACGATCCGAAAGAAACCCTCAAAAGAAATTATTAGCCTTAATTGAAGGAACATGAATCACACCGTACGACGAGGCTGTGAAGAGACCATGACATCGTCGATTTAATTTCTCATGGAAGAAACCATGAACACACCATCATCAGTAGGCTTCCAGCACCATTTATCTTGGCCACTTACGAAGTTAAAGTTGTCAACTCAACAAGCAGCAGCGTAACTTCATTGTTGCGGACAATGTGATTTTTGCAACGATCTGACTTCCATTCTCGATTAATGAAATGATCACCGACTGATATTACTTTAAACATACATATATTTCAACGCAATATCATTTATATTTCATCGACTTTTACCTAAACGAAGACATTCAAATGCATAATTCACGAGAAAAACGGCAAAAGTAAACGCGAGCTTGAAGTTTAAAGAAATGATAATAAACGACGGGTTTTAACCAAATATATATCGAGATAACGTTTATCCGAATGAAAGTCCAAAATGATCGAAGAAAAAGAGTTTAAATGAAAGTTCCAAGTCAATATACGTCCCTAGTGAAATGGATTGTTATTATTTGTAAAAATTAAAATGTAACTTAAGTATTTTTAACATTGAGCCTAATTAAAAGAACCATTATTATGTATTTGGATATTTAACCCTTGTCACTTAATTTATTAGATTCAAATAACGAAATTTATTTTTATAAATTAAGCTTCAACATTAAAAGTGATTTAGACGAACTTATGAATAATTTATTAACACTAGATTAGAAATAAAGTTCGGTGGTTTGGGTAATATCATTAGGTATATAATAGTGAAATTGTAAAAAGGGAAACCGTTATGATTTAGGTTTTGGCGGAAGTTAAAACTGGGTTGGGTCTCAATTTAAATACTTGGGGACTAGTAACTATCTAAATAAGATCCGATGAAAATTAGACTTAATTTAGCTAGTTGAAACTTTATTTATTCGAAAGAAAAATATAAAGTTTTATACTAAACATTTTAATAGAGCTTAAATCTTAAAACAATCCACGGATCTAGAGGTAACACATTTAAGTAAACACTCATATTTATATATTGAAAATAATAATTATTATTGTTTTTACATATTGTTATTCAGCTAAAAAATTAAAATTATAACTCAATTAAACTTCAGTTTATACGTACTGTTTTGTCACATCGAATAAACCATACGCGGAACGTGTATAATTTCACACGAACCGCGTATCTTTTAAAGTATACGCGAAACGCGTATATCATTACGCGAAACGCGTATGTATAACACCAGTACTGTTACGAAATTAGTTAAAATCTAAGTATTAATTAAATCTTATTATTACTTTAAAAAGTAATTAATTTATAATTAGTTTAATTATTATAATTATCTTTAATCCACCTTTAATTTAATTAAAACTTATTATTTAGTCACTTTAAGATAATTTGTATTCTATTTTATTGTTTAAGTTAATTTGTATTTTATTTTATTGTTTTAAATAAATTCTTATTCAGTTAGTTTTATAAAAAATTATTGTTATGCTTATTACCATTTAATAAAATATTTCTATCACAATTAATATAGTTTTAATTAATTCACTTTTAAGTTAATAATTATAAATCATCTAATCTGATAATTTTAATTAATAGTTCAATTTAATTAAGATTAAGTTATATTTTATTATTATTATGCTAATTATAAATTCCTAATCCAAAACCCCCTTTAAATAAGTTTAACTTCAAAGACTATTAAAAAACCATTAAATCACTCCATCTCCCTGTGGAACGAATCGGATTTACCAACAAACTAAACTACGCGAATAGGACTAGTTGCCTATATATGTGTGAAATCAACCTGAATTCATTAAAACACCACATATACAATAAATCAATTCGTGTAATAAAATAACTCAAATCCGTTCATAAATAAAGGTACTGTTTCAACGCATCACCGACCAAAATATCATGATGAACCTCAAGCTAGGAAAAGACAATTATATCTGAGCATTAAAGGAGAATGACCCATCCACATGTCTTTCCAAAAGTAAATCAAAGAGAAATCGCTAACATAACGCATGATCGCATCAAGTTGTAAAAAACCCGAAGAATAAAGACTCTTTATAGTGTTAACAATCTGTGACCATAACTCTTAGTGAAGCACGATGAGCCTCTTCACCATGAAATGATTTATGATTCTCACCAAAGTGGCGTCGGATTAGTATTTAATCTCCACTGCCCTTTTAGTAGAATCGCAAGATTAAATGTTTTTAAACTTTCCACACCTAAACCTCCTTTATCTTGCGATGACAAAACCGAAAACCAATTAGTCTAAAAAACATCTTATTGTGATTACCATCTCCTTCCAAAAAAAGAGACATGTAATAAATCCCAACACTTCCAAGGACTACTTTGGTCAGAGTTAGACGACTTCATATAAAAAGAAGATAAGATTTTACTTTGAATATTTTATGGTTGAACTTTTCAGTAAAGGTGATCCAAAAGGGCAGTGGAGATTAAATACTAATCCGACGCCACTTTGGTGAGAATCATAAATCATTTCATGGTGAAGAGGCTCATCGTGCTTCACTAAGAGTTATGGTCACAGTAAAATCAGAAGGAAAATCTGTTTGTTTAAAGGTTTTTATCATTCTTTTTATGTTATTCGATCCTTTTAAAGAAATTCAATTCTTAGAAAAAACTTTAGGTGTTGTGATTCCATAATAGAAATTAATGCATGAATTTACGTTCTTCCAACACTGAATTAACTCCTTCATGTCCTGAACCTGAAAGAGAATTTCACGAACGTTTAAGAGCTTAAGAAGTAGAATCTCTTGCTGAGGATTTAGAATCACTTTCATTAGATTCTAACTCTGAACCAGATATTCAACCAATCATAGAGCCAGTTATTAAGGAAGAAGAAGAGATGGCTGTTACAAACCAAACGATGGAAGCATTAATGAAGGCGACAAGAACAGGTCAAGGCCAGGCAATTATTCAACCTACGATGACTGGCGGCTTTGAAATAAAAGGTCAATTCCTTCACATGGTGACTAATACATGCCAATTTGGTGGAGCTCCAAATGAGGATGTTAACGAGCATCTTCGTAAGTTTGTAAGCATTTGCAAGCTATTCAAAATTAAGGATGTCTCCGATGAAGTTGCATGTTTGAAAATCTTTCCATGGTCCCTAAAGGACGATGCAAGAGATTGGCTAGACTCATTACCAGAAGGTTATATCGAAGACTGGAATGATATGATGGACAAGTTCTTGTCAGAATTCTTCCTTGCTTCAAAAGCAGCCAAATTGCAAAGTGATATAAATCACTTCAAGCAAAAGTTTAACGAGACTCTTTATGAAGCTTGGACCCGATTCAACAAAATGCTTAGGATATGTCCTCAACACGGGTTGAATACATTCCAAAAAGTCCAAATATTCTATAAAGGAGTCAATGTGGCTACTCGAAAGGATATAGATGTTGCAGCAGGAGGATCAATCATGAAGAAAACGCCGGAAGACGCTCACACAATCATTGCCGATATAGCAGCACATTCTCATAATTGGCATCAAGAGATAGAATTCTCTAGATCATCAACCGTTGCTAATATCGAACAAGGGGATAAAGTATTAGTTTTCCAATCACGTTTTAAGTTTTCACCTGGGAAACTTAAATTCCGGTGGACTGGGCCATATATAATAAAACATGTTTTTCCGTCTGGATATGCAGAGTTATATAGCAAAGACGGTGGAACTTTCAAGGTGAACGGTCATCGACTCAAGTTATACTTTGACGGAATCAACACTACGGAAAGAGACAAAATCACCTTCTACCCTAAGGACAAGTAAATTCAGGGTAATTTTAAGATTTTCAACTCCATTCTCGATTTTTATTTTTATCTTTAAGAGTGGGGTTTGTTCGGTCTTTCCCTAGCAGACACTAAAGAACTAGTCTTCTCCCTCCATTCTACCTTTTTATTTTCTTTCATTTTTATTTATTTTTTTCTTTTATCAAGATGCGTAATCAATATGTCTACAACCACTTCTTTTTGATGTGTGATAAAATTTTACCGAGAGATGTGGTATTAGATATAAAAAGAAGATGCGATCAGGCGAGTAAAGAAATAAGGCAAGAGCTTAACGAGAAAAATTATGCCAAAGGCAAATCAAAATCAGCTAAGAAGCGTCGAGCGCGTCATTTGGGCAAGTGTGTAAAATGTGAAAAACCGACTCATTACGGAAAGTGCCCAAAGAACCAGACGGACTCTAATTACGAGTACGTAACCTTGTGCCGAGAAGGGCCTTTTAAATGTTCAAGGGAAAACCTCTTAAACCAACGAGGTTACGCCTACAAAGCCATGGGGGGCGAAATGGTACGACTTTACTATGAGGCGAGTCAACGCGGTTTCACAATTTAATTCTTTTTTTTCTCGCCAATTGTGTTTTTGTGCATTTTTGTGTGTTTGTGAATTTTTGTGTGTTTATGTTTTGGTGTGTTTTAGTTTGTATTTGTTTGTTTGTTTTAATTAAAAAGGTCTACCATTTAAAATTGATAAACCTTGAATTTAACCTGTTTTCATTGAAAACGATAATGTTAAGTGTAACAACTGAATTGTCGTTTTTCAAATTGCACGAAATTTATTGTTGAATTCATAAGATATCTTTTAAATAGTAAACCACAAAAACAAAAGGAAAATTAAAACTACTAAAAATATACTTTTTTATCAATAACCGTAAAAATATATAATTTGTAAACTTTGTCGTTTGTAATGATAGGTGTAACAACCGAGATTATCTCTACCTAGTTGATAGAAAACAAAGTTTTAAGTTTGAAAATTAGTTGGTTTGAAAGTATATAAAAAAAATAGAGTGTATTATAAATTCATTTAATTTTTATTTTTCATGTACTTGTTTTAAAATTTTAAAATATTAATTTTCTTTTAATTCAAAAATTTAAAAAAAAAAATAAATAAATAAATAGAGTGTTTTGTTTTATTTTTGTTTTCATAAAATTTTAAAACTTTAACTTTTAATAACTTAAATTTTATAAATTGATTTGAAAATTTATAAAGGGATAAAGACTAGGTATAACAACCGAAATTTCCGTTACAACAAATATAAATTTAAAAAAGATATTTTAAAATTTTAATTACTTATAAAGTTGAAAAAAAAAGAATAACACTTACGCGGAACGTGTGGACATCCACACGAAACGCGTAGAATCAAAAGTTACGCGGACCGCGTAATACTACGCGAAACGCGTAAAGATAAAATCAGATAACATATCAGATCGACCAGCAGCCTTGTTCTTCACACTCTCTTATTATTTATTTTTTTGTTTGCTGTGAACGAGAAGAAGAAGCAAAAACCCACAAAAATCATACCAAAAATCAAATAAATACTCCAAATCTTCCCCAATTCTTCCACCTTTCAACATGCCGAGATTGGTAAGGGTCCTAAACCCAATTTACCCTTGTTCTTCAAATTTTTCATTATTTATTTTTATAGCTTTTATCCGAATTGATGCATGTAATTGTTGAATTTTGCTTGATTATTGCTATAACTATGTTGTTAGTGTGATGTTAAACCCGATTAGCAAAGAATTTGATGTTTGATTGATAATTTTAAAGTTAGGGTTTATACATATTGGGGAAAAATTGAGGAATTGCTATTAAAGTGAGTTATTGTGGTTATAATTTTATGTTTTTAACTGTTTTGATAGTAGTAGAAGCTTTGAACATGAATTTGATTGTTTGATTCTGTGATTTTAATTTTAGTCTAAATTTAATAATTTTTGTTATTTTCATGAATCAAGTAATGAATTGTAATGATGATAAAGATTATTTGGAAGCTGGAATACACGCAATGTGATTGGATTGAATTATATATGCTTAGTTCATTGAATGTTTTCCACTTGGATTATGAAACTTAATTTATGATTATGAATTTTGTTTGTTTATTTTTTGTTTGTTTTGATCTTTAGAAGTAAACCTTAAACTGTTGTTGATATATATTAGTTCCTGTGGTGTTGAGAACAAGCTTGTATGATGATTATGAATTCTTTGCTAATATTAACATACCCAATTGGGACGATTTTCTTGTTTTAAAATGTTATGCAGAGATTATTTCGAATGAGGGCTGTAAACCAACAGCAAGATGAGGAACAAGTAACACCACAAATGGAACAACTCCTCCAAACCTTACACCCGAACCTGAGATTCCCTAATAATTTACCTCAACGGGTGCAAAAGGTTAAGGACTTACTTTCTCTGATCAATAGAAACACCTCTCCAGTATATGTTGTGGACTGGGCTCCCTTAGGACACCTAGTCAACTTAGATACACAAATAAGGGAAATTTTAAACCAAAGTTTCACAAACGAATTTGGGATGAATTTGGTTTTTAATGATTTTGAGAGGTTGTTTAGTTTAAATAGTCCGGTATATAGAGAATGGTGCTTGAAATTCTATTCTACTGTTAGAATGAGTATACACCCAGAAACTACCGATGATGATAATTTTCTACAGTTTAGACTGGGTGGAGTAGATAGAAGGATGTCCCTAAGCAACATGACTAACGCGTTGGGGATTTACACCGTCGAGGAGATGTTGACTCCCGATTTTAGGGAGTATATTTTTAATGGGGCTAGGTATACAGGTAACTATGATTCTGGGAGGGTTTGCCAATCTTTTACTAATAGAAATAGATATGAGGCCGGCCAAGAATCATACCTAAAGATCACTGATGTTCGATTTCGAATAATTCATAAATTTATAGCGAACACAATAAACCAAAGGTCATTTGATAATAAAGATAAAATTAATTATATTGACCTTTGGTATTTAGATGTGATCAGAGATTGGGATACCTTTGTTAGTATACCCTATGGAGTTGCCTACTTTTTAGCTCATGTAGGTAAGGGTGCTAGAGGATCAAGTGACATGCCGGGGGGTCACTATATCACTTGTTTAGGAAACTGGTTCGAACTCAACCCGAGTGAATCAGAACCTCCAATAATACCGGTCGATCAAGCTGTTAAAACTTTAGGATTGGATGTATATAAAACGGCAAAAGCTATACAAGTGAGGGGTGGGGTAATTAGTTTAAGACGACAAGAAGTTGTTGCTCCCACTCCTATGGAGGAAGACGATGAACCTGAGCGAGATACTAGGAGAAGACGAAGATAGCCAGATCAGGCTAGTTCGTCTAATGTAGGTACCTCTGATTTCGATATGTTACAAAATTCATTTAATTCATTGAGTGTAGATTTAAGGAACTCATATGATAATTGGGGATGAAGATCAAAAGACCAATACACTAGTTTATCTCAGCAAATAGGGGACATTAGGCATACCCAACTAGCTCAGGGTAATATGTTAGAAAATATCCGATACGATCAAAGGGGCCAGGGAGCACAACTAGAGTGGGCGCATCATCAGGCATATTTATACGCAGCTAACCCACAACATTACGCACCCTTAGTCGTTCCTTCATACATCCCTTGGCAAGCACCCGGTGATCCTCTACCTCCACCGTATGACCCCAACGCTGCCCTAGCCGCAAGTCAGGAAGCCTATCGGCATTTTTACGAGGAACAACGCCAAAATGAACAGCGGCAGCAACAACAACGGGGACAGGAAGATCAAGGAGGCCATGTATGGCCATTTTTCTAGTTTTTAGTTGTTATTTTTTATTTTTATTTTATTTTGTTTGTAAAAAAATGATTTTTATGATGTGTTTTAAGTATTTACTTTTACTTTTATATATTTTATATATACAAAGACTTTTAGTGTGGGGTAAAATTTTTTTGTACTACTAAAGTACAACCCCATCTCGTGTGTGATTAACATATTTTGTTGACAGATACTTACGATGATGAGATTCGACATAACGAAACACGAAAGTATTATTGTGATATGAGGATTGGATATGTTCATAGAATAAGCATTTTACAATGTCCAATTACTTAACAAAGGAAGTTCCATATACTTTACACTTTTTGTCCTCTCAAATTTATACATTTAATCTAATTTTATGTAATGAGGGCATTACATAATCTTGAGTGTGGGGTGGGAATATATAAATTCTCGAGAACTTATAATTTGGTGGTTTTTACGAAAAATTTTGAAAATTTTTAAACAAATATATCTAGTTTAATTTTAAGGTAATTACGAGAAATTAAAGATTAGGTGTCAAAAACCGAAATTATTGTCTCCATACATTAAAAATACATAAGATTATTTGATTAAAACCTATAAAAGAAAACCAAGTATAACAAAATTTATAAACCCATATTTTTGGAACCATTTATCACATGTTTCTATGAAGTATATTGCAGATATCATTGCTTTGGAATGTATAAACCTGAATATCCCATTAAGGAAGTAAAGTCTTCCAAAATGACACTTGCTAACTTATGTTAGAAGATGTAGTCCAGAACAGCTGTAGGTTGACGAAAAATCTTGAAAAGTCATCTCTATCATCAGCTGGAAATTCACCTCACCTCAGCATCAAACAGGGTTTTTGGTGGTCAGACTTATCCTAACCAAGAGATGGATCTGTCTCGTACAATGGGGGGCACATTGCAAATTAGCTTTTAAGACTAATGAATCTAATCCCCAGATGGATGATCTCCGTAAAGATCAACCGCATCTATGTCTGACCGCGGTCAACATACATATGCCATAACAAATTGAGGTGTGCAAACTCATGGTTCACCGATGATATTTGGACACGATATAATTTTATTCTAAAACTTATGCTATTTTATGAATTATATTGTGTAAAACCATTTTTAGGACATTCGGTTTCAAGTTCCATGATACTTCAATCATGGGGGCGGATAGCTTGCTAATCACTGACTGAGACTACGGTTTTCAGTTATCCTCGACCGGAATTTGAGGTTAAAACCGGAAAACGTGTCTAGTATAAAAACTAGCATGCCATTTTATAAAATCATAAAACGTTTTCACAAGGTCCAATTTTCCCTAAGGATCCAAATTTTTAAACCTTAATCACGAGTTTCAACTTTGTTTCTGTTGTCAGAATTTCATTTCGTGTAGTGTGCGTGTGATCCAATAAATATTGTGTAGTGTTTCCAACTTATTCCATATAACGTGTGTTTTCATTTCGTGTGGAGTGTGTTGTGTGATTTAATGTTCCATATGGAAAAATATGTAATGTTCCGATTCTATTTAGAAGATGTAATTGCTTGAGGACAAGCAACGTTCAAGTGTGGGGTATTTTGATATTACTTTAAACATACATATATTTCGATGCAATATCATTTATATTTCATCGACTTTTATCGAAACGAAGACATTCAAATGCATAATTCACGAGAAAAACGGTAAAAGTAAACGCGAGCTTGAAGTTTAAAGAAATGATAATAAACGATGGGTTTTAACCAAATATATATCGAGATAACGTTTATCCGAATGAAAGTCCAAAATGATCGAAGAAAAAGAGTTTAAATGAAAGTTCCAAGTCAATATACGTCAACACGGGATCAACAAAGAACAAACGCAAAAATAAAAAAATAAGAAAAATTCTGTTTCAACTTACGCGGATCGCGTATATAGCCACGCGAAACGCGTAATGTTTTGCTCCTACGAGGACCGTGTACCACCTTACGCGAAACGCGTAATCTCGAGACCAGATTCAGATCTGAATTACAAATGGGACGGTTGCTTTTGAAGTTTAATATTAATACTTTACACTACTTTTCATCTTTACAGAATTAAAGGAAGTATACAGCTCACTCAAGTCTACCTACTACATTTTCTCTGTACATGTTAAATATAGACATACTCATACATACAAGGGACAGTACACAACATCTAATATATACATTTACAAGTACGCAGAGGTTTTGAGAGAGAGATACTACAAAAATTATTAGTCTTTTTATTTTTATCAAGTATTCTATATCAATTTTATTTTCAGTACCAAGGTTTAATATCTAGAATAGTTTTAAGGGTGTATTGTTCGTGATTAAGGGTATTATTGTGCTAGTGCAAAGGTGTTGTAATTGTAATTTTTCTACCGTTTGAAGTTAATGAAAGTGAAGATTTTCGTAAGTATATTCTGTTAAAATTATCGTTATCAATTTTTATCGTTATTATTATGTTTGTATATTTATATTTTTATGTTTACCCTAGTATAATGAGTAGCTAAATTTCCCTAGTGTTTGCTTAGATGTAGAGCCCCTAGTGAAATGGATTGTTATTATTTGTAAAAATTAAAATGTAACTTAAGTATTTTTAACATTGAGCCTAATTAAAAGAACCATTATTATGTATTTGGATATTTAACCCTTGTCACTTAATTTATCAGATTCAAATAACGAAAGTTATTTTTATAAATTAAGCTTCAACATTAAAAGTGATTTAGACAAACTTATGAATAATTTATTAACACTAGATTAGAAATAAAGTTCGGTGGTTTGGGTAATATCATTAGGTATATAATAGTGAAATTGTAAAAAGGGAAACCGTTATGATTTAGGTTTTGGCGGAAGTTAAAACTGGGTTGGGTCTCAATTTAAATACTTGGGGACTAGTAACTATCTAAATAAGATCCGATGAAAATTAGACTTAATTTAGCTAGTTGAAACTTTATTTATTCGAAAGAAAAATATAAAGTTTTATACTAAACATTTTAATAGAGCTTAAATCTTAAAACAATCCACGGATCTAGAGGTAACACATTTAAGTAAACACTCCTATTTATATATTGAAAATAATAATTATTATTGTTTTTACATATTGTTATTCAGCTAAAAAATTAAAATTATAACTCAATTAAACTTCAGTTTATACGTACTGTTTTGTCACATCGAATAAACCATGCGCGGAACGTGTATAATTTCACACGAACCGCGTATCTTTTAAAGTATACGCGAAACGCGTATATCATTACACGAAACGCGTATGTATAACACCAGTACTGTGGCGAAATTAGTTAAAATCTAAGTATTAATTAAATCTTATTATTATTTTAAAAAGTACTTAATTTATAATTAGTTTAATTATTATCATTATCTTTAATCCACCTTTAATTTAATTAAAACTTATTATATAGTCACTTTAAGATAATTTGTATTCTATTTTATTGTTTAAGTTAATTTGTATTTTATTTTATTGTTTTAAATAAATTCTTATTCAGTTAGTTTTATAAAAAATTATTGTTATGCTTATTACCATTTAATAAAATATTTCTATCACAATTAATATAGTTTCAATTAATTCACTTTTAAGTTAATAATTATAAATCATGTAATCTGATAATTTTAATTAATAGTTCAATTTAATTAAGATTAAGTTATATTTTATTATTATTATGCTAAATATAAATTCCTAATCCAAAACCCCCTTTAAATAAGTTTAACTTCAAAGACTATTAAAAACCCATTAAAACACTCCATCTCCCTGTGGAACGAATCGGATTTACCAACAAACTAAACTACGTGAATAGGACTAGTTGCCTATATATGTGTGAAATCAACCTGAATTCATTAAAACTCCACATATACAATAAATCAATTCGTGTAACAAAATAACTCAAATCCGTTCATAAATAAAGGTACTGTTTCAACGCATCACCAACCAAAATATCATGATGAACCTCAAGCTAGGAAAATACAATTATATCTAAGCATTAAAGGAGAATGACCCATCCACATGTCTTTCCAATAGCAAATCAAAGAGCAATCGCTAACATAACGCATGATCGCATCAAGTTGTAAAAAACCCGAAGAATAAAGACTCTTTATAGTGTTAACAATCTGTGACCATAACTCTTAGTGAAGCACGATGAGCCTCTTCACCATGAAATGATTTATGATTCTCTCCAAAGTGGCGTCGGATTAGTATTTAATCTCCACTGCCCTTTTAGTAGAATCGCAAGATTAAATGTTTTTAAACTTTCCACACCTAAACCACCTTTATCTTGCGATGACAAAACTGAAAACCAATTAGTCTAAAAAACATCTTATTGTGATTACCATCTCCTTCCAAAAAAAGAGACATGTAATAAATCCCAACACTTCCAAGGACTACTTTGGTCAGAGTTAGACGACTTCATATAAAAAGAGGATAAGATTTTACTTTGAATATTTTATGGTTGAACTTGTCAGTAAAGGTGATCCAACTATTAAATCTTCTCATGTTGAAGCTGTAAGTAACTAGAGGGGGTGGTGAATGGTCTCTTAGTCCAATTTTGTAAAACATTTTCGATTTTATCAAAAACTTGATTGATAAATGATTCAACTCAAACTTGATGTGTGGTGTGTTTATGTTCAAGTGATATGTAAATGTAAAGTAAAGAACATGAACACAAAGATTTATAGTGGTTGGGGTGGATGTTAACTAATCCACCTTAATCTACTCCCCGATTACACTAATCGGGATTTTTGCTTCACTAAGCACCTTTCTCAAAACCCGGTGGAGAATCCGAATTACAAGTCTTGTATCCTTCCTAGACAGCCTATCTAGTTCTTCATTCCCTTTGAAGAACTACTTCTACCTTAGTTCAACTTGTCTTCACCTTGGACAAGCATTAACCCTCAATGAGATTAATCACCTTCCTAATTCCCTTTAAGGAAGATGATCCCTAAGTTAGCCTTGGCTTCTATTACACATACAAGACTCATATAACTGTGAAGATAATCATAAGACAATACTAAGGACATCTACACTTAGCAAACTTACAAGATATACAAATGGAAGTAAGTTTACAATTTATTCTATATCTCTAATACATAGAATCTTCTCTTGCTTTGATCACATTAAGATAGTAGTTATGAGCTTTGTGATCACTGGAATAATGCCTTTGAAGTGTGCAAGTGGTTCTACTTTAAATGGTCTCTAAGGCTTGCCTTTTATAGTAGAAATCAAAAACTAGCCGTTGACACACGGTCGGCCGCCTATCGATCGCACGTGCAACTGTCCAAATTTTATAGCCGTTGCTTGATGCTTTGACTGAGATTTAGACATTTCCTTTTGGCCTCTTTACCCTAATTAATACCTGCAAAAGATACCAGACATCCTATACAAGTACAACATGAATTAATTAAAGTCATTACCTTGAAAATGACTTGACACACCAAATGTGGTAACCCCAACATCCTTGGATATGTGTCTTGATGGACTTTTAAGGCAATCTCGGTTTGGTCATAACTATTTGGTTACATTCTAACACATTTAGTTCAAGCCTAAAGACTAGTCAACATGTCATTAAATATTTAGTTCCAATTAATGATTAATCTTATTATATTTATTTATTAATCCTAATCAGACACTAATTGGATGTAACTATGATGTCTTAATTAGTTTATTATGTTAATCACCCAAAGACATCAAGTTGACTAAGATTGGACATGTTACTTATAACAGATTGAAACCGGGGTTAGAAGTAAGATTTCTTAATTACCCTTAGGTTTATATCTGTGTTTAAAATAGGCTTTTTATTTTAATAATATGTTTATTATTAATTGAATAATCATTTGTTGAATTTGGACTTTGTTAGGGTTGCTAAATTAAGTACGGAAGATATCAAATAACTGATAAATACCCGCGCATTGTGGGTTATGGGTTTTAATAACCCTTAAAAGAGTAAGTACTGCTTTGGATTTTCATTTTAGAACTTTCCCTAAAATAAGAATGTACCTAATCTTCATCACCCTAAAACCCTAAATTGATCCAAGTTTGAAATTGGTTTGTGGAGCTTTAGGAGCTGAATCATATCATCCTTGTAAGCATTTATCCAGGTTAGCATGCTTGAATTCGTGTTTTAATTCTTAAGAATTGGGTTTTGGGTGTAAAATGGGTTTTATATATTTTTGAGCTTGAATCTTCACGAATTGTGTTTGTTATGCTCAATTGTTGTTAGAAATAGCTTCTATATAGTTTACATGATATTTTTGAAGTGGTTTTGGTGTTAAAACTTGCAAAAATCAAGATTTGGAGTCAAATACACGAAAAATAGTGAGCTGGAGCTGTTCATCAGCTCCCACACTTTTGACAGCTCAACCACGCGGTTGAGCACTCGTCAGCTTTTGGTAAAATTGAAAAGGGCATAACTTTCAAACCGTAACTCCGTTTTGGATGAATAAACTATCGTTGGAATCGTCTTGAGGTCTAATTTCCAATGATAAGGTTATAAGAATCTAGATTAAACTTTATTTTTGTCAGAAAGGGGGGTTTTAAAGTGTATGTCTTGTTTTGCACACATTGAGTGTCGTTATTGATTGAATTTATGATGTAGACTTATCATATAGTGAATGCATAATTGTATGTATTGATTTATTGTATGTATCAATGTTTGATGTCGTGCATTTTGGGTTGAAACCCGTCTAAACAGTTGCTGCTACTGTTCTTCATCACTCGCACGAGTGAGCCTTCACTCGTACGATTGGGATGGTCAACCGTGTTATGAACCGTGCGAGTGAGTGGATAAGGAGAACTATTGTTTTGGTTAAGATGATACGTACGGTTGAGATGTGACTCGTACGAGTCACTGGTCACTCATGTGGTGAACCGTACAGATCATTTAATTCATTGATGGGTGTTCAGTCATAGACCAAACGAACGAGTAAGTTGTCAACCGCACGGTTGAGTATTCTCAAACGTGTGAGTGAGAGTGTTACTCATACGGTTGGCAGACCAGTCGTAAAGTGCTTAAGTATTGATATTTGGTGTTATTGTCTTGTTGTTGGGTTGTTATCAAGACAATATTACTGACTGTGTTATGTCTATTCTCAGGTGGAAAAGATAAGGAGAAAGCTCAGTAGTCAGAATCTGAGCCGTTGCTGGTAATTGGTGAGTGGGTCTATCTTCGGATGGAATTTAAGTAGCAAATCATGCTACTGTGGATTACTCTGATTACCTTGGGTAGTATAGTGATTGCCATACTAATAGATAATTGCATGCTCTGTGAATTGTATGTTGTATATGCGCGCTGTGTTGACACCAACTGAGGCTAGGCAAAGTTGGGAACTCACCTGTAACAACCCTGCTTTTTCCGTCACTTCTGTTAACTGTCCGTTAGTTGATTTAACGGTGATTATTTTACTTTTTATGTGTTTAAGTGTATTAAATGCATACGTGATCCTTGGAGGGTTATTTAAATTAATATGGGTTAATATTAATCGATAAATATATTTCGGATAAAGAAATACGATAAAAACGTTACGGTTTGAATAACTGTAAAAACTGCTTTTCGAGCAACGAAACGCTCGGGTTTATTTTAATAATTATTAACTTTTTAAAAATATTTAATTTATTGGGTTTTTAATAAATTAAACGTTTGGTTGCGTTTTAACGATCGGTTTAGCATTTCGAGCCTTCGGTACGTTTAAACGGCACTTGAGACGGACCTCGATTACACAGTATTGGACAACGAGAGCCCGGGAACCCATCCCAGGTGAGCCACGGCTGACCACCCCATCCCACCCCTTTATTATTTTTGTGTTGGGCTTGTTTGTTAACTAGTAAGTGTTTAGGGCCTAACCTTAAATTAACTAGTGAAACCTAAACTGCATTATCTCCTAAAACCTAAAAAAGAAGTCGACTGCTCCTCTCTTCTCCTCCCTATTCGTCGACCTACATCATCACCACAACACCATTAATTTTTCACTTTTAGATAAAATCTTCAACATGATAATTGCAATTCGCATCGATAGCTACGCATTGGTATGAGTAATTTCGGGATTAAAGGTATAATTCTATGAACCCTAATTTCTAAAAATCTGATTTTGATGTATTTAGATAGTGTAAGTTGTCAATTGCTCGTGTCTATATGCGTTGTCGTTAATTGCAAGCGTTAAATTGATCGTTTGACGTTATTAGGGTTAATCCCGAATTTGTTTTGTGTGATTACAGAAACTTGGCTTTCTTGAATGTTAAATATTATAATATAATAGAAATCCTCTCAGAAAATTAATAATGTTTGGCTTTGGATTCGCGTATTTTCATTACCGTATGATTAAGATATGATTGATTGAAGTTTTTGTGATGAATCTGTGATCATGTCAAATTCTGGAAAAATGGACATGGAATTGAATTGCTTACTGATCATAAATGGATAGAGGACTTAAAAACACTCAAGTTAGACTTGGATTTCATGCGGTTTAGATTTGTATAGTTTCCGTTATGCTTAATTGAATGAACATGAAAAACTGATTTGCTCATTATCTTGAAATTGACTTTTTAATTCATTTGAAATGAGATTATGATTTAGGACTTTGCATTTCTGGAAATTTTATATGTTATAGTTAACTTTTCACCTAGGCCTTGCATCATTTGGATTTTTAAAGCTTGAGTAATATGCAAATCAAAATGGTAACCCGAATTCAGTCCAAACCTGTAACGTATGCACCTATAGCTTTATAGCATGAGTTGTAGACCTTTTGAGACCTTGGACTTCTCGATATTGAAACTTTGCATGTTATGTGACTTACATATAGTTTATGTCAAGTTGTGAAAGCTGATTCATTGTGCACACTAAGGCCATAGTTTTGATGACTTCTGATTTGTGCTGAAACAGAATGTCCAACTTGATTGAATTAACTGTACTAATTAGCTAAATAATAATGGCTGAATTTTGTATATGTGGTAATTTGATTTGTCCCAGAACCATGGCCACTGACCTAGCTTGATTTTCATGTCCCTAGCTCCGGTTATAGCCAATACGAGATTGGTGCGCAGTCAGAAACTGATTTAGTGAACCATAAATGCGTCCATTCTGAAACCCGACTTGTAGATATTGTATGAGACCCTGCTATTTCTTTTTGGAAACTTTTATATGTCTAGTTGAGATCTGGAGCTTTTCATACTACCATGTAATATGTGCTAATAGATATTGTGCATCGTTTGCAACTTGTACATGAACGTTATGCTAGACGAAAAACTATGATCACGTATTTGACAAATTATGATCTGAAATGTGTTAGTTGACCTAGGTTTGACATGTTGACCAACATTTGACATGAACCTACTGATGTTGACTTTAGTTAACCACCTTGACCAAGTTTGACTTTTGGTTTGACTTTGGTTGACTTTTGTTGACTTGCATGAATTAGTTGACTATGTGTTGACTTTTACTTTGAAACGCGTCGAGTCGAGCAATAAGACAACTTAGTCTATGAAACCACTATGTTATAAGACATAAATAATAAGCAACCTATATACGTATATTTAGGTTGCATTACTCGAAAATAAACTATACAAGTTACTTGTTTACTTTTGTTCAAGACCTATTCAAAGGTGAGTCTACAGTCCCACTTTTACTTACTGTTTTTGGGATGAGAATACACGCTGTTACTTATACATTTTTCAAATGTTTTTTTTATATTTGACACGAGTACTTATTATACATATTGAGTTTTGTTCACAAAGCCCCTAGCTTGAATATTTTTATTACCTTCGGGTAAGCAGAATTTAGATGACGAATCCGTTAGGTTAGACAAACCTCAGCCAAACAATATTAACTGTGGTGCATTTACTTTAAATATTAAGTACACTCGAACAAGTGTACACATTTTTATGGGGTAAAGGGAGTGTAGTGGTTTCTATACTCAGGTCATTGTTAGTATTCAGGTGCTCATGGATTATGTAAACATTTTTACAACTGGGTTGTGCTTATTGAAATCTTGTGGTCAAATGCGATTAAACTATTTTTCTTAATGATGTTTTTCAGAAACTATATTACGTTATTTAAAACGGTGATTTGCAAACAAGAGAGATAAAACTCGACATGGTATTGTCGATGAACATTTAAAACTTAACATGGTAATGTCTACGAATATTTGAAACTTGACATTGATGTACACAAACAGACTAAAACTTGACAAACATTGTCTGCAAACTTTTAATATTAAACCTTGGTGGTCTTTCACTAATAAACGTCTTCTGAAAATCATTTCTTAAACATACTGTATTGGTTACCTAAAACCTATAGATTCACTCAACATTATTGTTGACCCGTTTTGCGTGTTTTATTCTTAGGTATTAATTTCTTCCGCTGTAAAATATTGCTGTTATGTAGAAGTCAAGCCAAGCACCGGGACCAGAGTTAACATTCTGTTAATGGATTTTGACGGGGTGTTATATCATCGAGGCTAGGCAGGGTCAAGTTCGTATGTGGTCAACCGAGGCTAGGCAAGGGTGAGTCTAAGTCCTACAGTCTATTTAGTATTGCATAGAAGAACTCATGTGTTGCGTTTGGATAGTTATGCAGAGACTTGGTAGGTGTAACACCCTAGGCAAATCCCACATCGCCCACGAACATGAGTGATCATGGGATTATAAGGTAATACTCACGCTTAAATGACACAACGCGTTTTGGGATCACAGGCAGAGCAGATGTGTGAGTACGCTGCAGTTAAGCGTGCTCGGGCGAGAGCACTACCAGGATGGGTGACCTCCTGGGAAAGTACTTCTCGTGTGTGGTCGCCGAGAAAAAGCCGTGCGCCTGCGGGCAAAGCGGATAATATTGTGGTCATGTTAAGCTGGGGTGTTACATAATGGTATCAGAGCCACTTATGTGCCGTTGGGGGTGGTGGGGAAAACCTCATCGAGGACGATGAGTCCCTGAGGGGGGGTGAATGTAACACCCTAGGCAAATCCCACATCGCCCACGAACATGAGTGATCATGGGATTATAAGGTAATACTCACGCTTAAATGACACAACGCGTTTTGGGACCACAGGCAGAGCAGATGTGTGAGTACGCTACAGTTAAGCGTGCTCGGGCGAGAGCACTACCAGGATGGGTGACCTCCTGGGAAAGTACTTCTCGTGTGTGGTCGCCAAGAAAAAGCTGTGCGCCTGCGGGCAAAGCGGACAATATTGTGGTCATGTTAAGCTGGGGTGTTACAGTAGGAAGGACTATCGGTAGATCCTAGCCCGATCAGCTAGGGTCGTGTGCCCGTACAATTCGCTGATCCTTATATTGTCCTTATTTTTATGCTTGTTGGTTGTAAGCATGTTAGTTGACTGTTGTATGATAGATTTCTTAAGCTTAATCTGTAGATAGATTCCATTCACTTAGCGGTGCGCTGACCCCCCACTTTCCTCCTCCTGCAGGTTTAGCTACTGCTAATGGGATCGGAACATGATGTAGAAGACATGTTTGACTTGCAATTCTGATGTGGACATTTATAACCGTGTTTGTAATAATGTAACACCGTTTCTTAAAGTAAACTTAATTAAGTAGTTTTTGTACTAATGTAATTAAGGTTGTGATAAAAAATGGTCGGCGTTACAAGTTGGTATCAGAGCATAGGTTTGACAGCAAGAACATGCGTGTATCTTGTTCTCAAACCTTGAATGGAGCCAAACATGTTCGTAGGTGCGGCTAAGTGAAGGCAGGGATACATGTACGTTAGTTGTGTTGAGCTAACCAGTTATCCACTAAGCTTTTGTGTGAGCTGTTTTGTAGCACATGTATGGCCAACACAGGTGCAAACACTACCGGCCCGACAAACCCCGGAACATACAGAGCACCAGACGAGGGTGTTGAGTCCGACGATGATGATCAACAAAGATATATACATGAGTTAGAAAGTAAACTGAAAGAAGCTCGGGATAGAATTATTGAGCTTGAGCTGGTAAATCCTGCGGGAAATGATGACACACCACCTGGATTTCTGGTAGCACAATCCCAAACAGTGCCCAAGATGAACCAGACTCAATTCCAATACCCATGGCAAAATCAGTTACCTCAACAATACTACATGCCACCACAAAATACTTTCCCTTTTCAAAATCCAATGTTAATGAACTCGTACCAAACACAGCTGTTCCAACTACCCTTTGTTCAACCCTATAAGAAATGTACCTACAAACAGTTCTTAGATTGCAAACCCCCAGAATATTCGGGAAGTTCTGACCCGACCAAAACTATGAATTGGTTAATGGAGGTTGAAAGGGCTTTAGAAGCTTTTCAATGTGAACTGAGTTGCAGGTTATGTATGCTAGTAGATTGTTAAAGGGAAGACCTATGGTTTGGTGGAATGCGTTAACGGCAAGTATTCCAATGGAGAATGTTAAGCAGATTACTTGGGAACAATTCCAATGGAAAGTTGGTGAATAGTATTGTTCCTTGTTCGATCTTAACCGATTGAAGACTGAGTTTTTAGAAATGAGAATGATGCCTCAGATGTCAATTGATGAAGTGATTGGTCAGTTTATGGATAAGTTAAGATTTGTCTCTCAGTGGGTACCAGATGAAGCATCAAGGATTCAACATTTCGTTAATGTGATCTTGCCAGGATTCAACATTAGTGAGGATTCAACATTCACTCGCCGCACTACCTGCTGACGGTCACCTCATCACTGTCCCAATTACTTCAGAGCCAGCATCCGTACCTCAGACACCGTTTGAGCAGCTTTTTGGGCTTACAGATACCATACCCACTTCGGTGCCCCATGATCCTTTCAGTTTGGAGGACTTACCGTTACCTTCAAGTCTCGTTCTTGATGATCTTCTGAGGGAACCTTGTAATGGTTTATTGGATAACATAGCTGGGCTCGAGGACTTTGATCCAGTCACTATTTGAGACCCTGACTTCACAACAGCTCCACAGATACGTAGACAGAATAGTTATCGTCAATACCTTTTATATTTATTTCTAGTTTAGTATTTTCAAAAGAGAAAAAGCATGTACTAAAATTTTTGTGTAGTGGATTATGTCTATGTTTTTGTAAAATTATTAGGAAAGAGCCTGGTACTTCTTCAAGCATCATCCTGATGTGACTACAAAGGTACGGTTGAACCGGACAGTTTTATTCGTGCGGTGTCGTTAAGCCGCAGGATGTTAGATTCAATTGATTAGGGTAACACACAGTGATTTTGCTTATTTATATTATGCGGGGCCTAAATTTACTTTTACTTTCTAAGGTGTTTAAGGTGTAAGTTAACCTAGTGTCGTATTTTTGAATAGATTAACCAATTGAAAATCAAGTGGATAATTGACTTTTATTTAAATTACCTAGATAAGGATAGTAGTTGGTTTAAGCTGAAAGTCTTAAGTGCAGAAAAATAAATAAGTGGAAGGATATCCGGAGTATGCAGATCAGGGAAATGTTGACCAAGATATCAGTGTTGGGTTAGGGAAAGGTAATTATGCTTATGTTAAGACTATGCTTGGAATGATGTAGATCTGGCTAGATGAGCCAATTACACCGACCTACTTGTCTCTGAACTCTCGAAGTTCTCTTTGAGCAGTGAGAAGTATGTCACTTGTTTGTATAATTGAAAGGTAGCTATACCTCGGAGGTTATTCTCAGTAAAGTACTAGGTTTATTAGTGAGTTGAGCTTTAATCCTACCCCTCGTTATCAGTTTGGTTAACTGAATAACAATGTGCCGTGTTGATTGAACACTGATCACAAACGGAAGGAGTCCATCGGTTTAAGTTGGGAAAACCTTAAATGAAAACTAACAACCATTCCATCATACTAATGAGATCATATCAGTTCAAGCATTATACAGCATTACAGTTGATATAATGAAAGTAAAGCAAATAAAAACCTAATAAATACCTAAACAGTTGGTATGACTAAGTCCTAAGGCAACAATCAAACAAGAACATGCAATAGGCTTGGGTCACATAGTGAAGGCACTAACTAGATCTTAATAGCTCCTAAGAAGTCTCTTCGGAACAGTCAATAGGCATACTGTAGTGACCCGAACTTTTCCATGATTATATATTAAATGAAACTATATTTGCATGATTAAATGTTTCCAACATGTTAAGCAATCAAATGAGTCATTGTGTCTAGCATGGAATAGAATAAAGATGATGCTTAAAAGATGTCCGAATCATTTGCTTTACAATGGTTTGACCAAGGATGATAAGTCTCTCCTAGACATGGCCTCGCAAGGCAATTTCATGTCCCGAACAGCAGACGAAGCATGGAATCTCTTGGATACAATATCTACGCAACAGGAAGATTGGAGTAATGAAGCTGCTGAGAAGGATGACGTCTTCGCTCATACGGTAAAAATGCTGGAAACCAGGTTACAAGATTTCACCATCACTCTTCAAAGTTTACCAATTCCTAGAAACTCTGATGCTACTAGAACCAATCTAAGGTATCCTTACCCTAAATGGGCACATAAACAGCAAAATAGCTCGGACCATAATATAATCTTCCCGTTACACAAACCTACTCTCCACTCTAAGGAAATTTTAGTTGAATTTATGAAAAAGCAATACATGATAAACCTTCAAGTCATAGAATGTCAAAATAAGTTTGACACTTTGATAAAGACTTTTGAAGAATTAATCACCAATTTCCAGCTTAAGCTTAAACGTTTAACCACTAAAGTTGATATAGACTGTAGTGAGTTTAATGCCCTAGTAATCACTAGAGGAGGGAAGGAAACAACTGTCAATATACCCATACAAGATTTTTCCGATAAGGAACCTGTGTCAATTGACCCAGTTGTCAATCCACCGGAACCTATCTCTCCTAAGGCCTCGGAAGTTATTCCGCACGCCCGCATACCTTTCCCAGGTGGGCTTAGGAAGGAAAAACAAGAAGCGCAATTCGCTAAGTATTGGGATATTATAAAGAATTTGCATTTGAATGTACGACTAGTAGATGCTTTAGTAGAAATGCCAAACTATGCTAAATTTTTCAAAGAACTACTTTCAAATAAAGAGAGATTAAGAGAGATAGTTAGCTTGCCCTTAAGTGAAGAATTGTAGTGACCCGAACTTTTTCATGTTTATATATATTAATTGAGATTGATATTTACATGACTAAATGTTTCCAACGTGTTAAGCAATCAAACTTGTTAAGACTTAATTAATTGAAATAGGTTTCATATAGACAATTGACCACCCAAGTTGACCGGTGATTCACGAACGTTAAAACTTGTAAAAACTATACGATGACATATATATGGTTATATATATAGTTAAAATGATTTTATTATAAGTAAGTATCTCATTAGGTATTTTAACAATGAGTTATATACATAAAAATGAGACTATTAAATTAAGAAACTCGAAAACCATATATATAACGATTATCGTTATAACAACATCTTACTAGGTACATATGAATCATATTAAGATATTGATACAATTGGTTAATTATGTTAAATGATAAGTAAATATATCATTAAGTGTATTAACAATGAACTACATATGTAAAAATAAGACTACTAACTTAATGATTTCGAAACGAGACATATATGTAACGATTATCGTTGTAACGATATTTAACTGTATATATATCATACTAAGATATATTATATATCAAATATCATGATAATGTAACAATTTAACATCTCATTTGATATAATAAACAATGGGTTAACAACATTTAATAAGATCGTTAACCTAAAGGTTTCAAAACAACATTTACATGTAACGACTAACGATGACTTAACGACTCAGTTAAAATGTATATACATGTAGTGTTTTAATATGTATTCATACACTTATGAAAGACTTCAAGACACTTATCAAAATACTTCTACTTAATAAAAATGCTTACAATTACATCCTCGTTCAGTTTCATCAACACTTCTACTCGTATGCACCTGTATTCGTACTCGTACAATACACAGCTTTTAGATGTATGTACTATTGGTATATACACTCCAATGATCAGCTCTTAGCAGCCCATGTGAGTCACCTAACACATGTGGGAACCATCATTTGGCAACTAGCATGAAATATCTCATAAAATTACAAAAATATGAGTAATCATTCATGACTTATTTACATGAAAACAAAATTACATATCCTTTATATCTAATCCATATACCAATGACCAAAAACACCTACAAACACTTTAATTCTTCAATTTACTTCATCTAATTGATCTCTCTCAAGTTCCATCTTCAAGTTCTAAGTGTTCTTCATAAATTCCATAAGTATAGTTTCATAAAAATCAAGAATACTTCCAAGTTTGCAAGTCTACTTCCAAGCTTTCTAATCCATTCCAAGTAATCATCTAAGATCAAGGAACCTTTGTTATTTACAGTAGGATATCTTTCTAATTCAAGGTAATATTCATATTCAAACTTTGATTCAATTTCTACAACTATAACAATCTTATTTCGAGTGAAAATCTTACTTGAACTGTTTTCGTGTCACGATTCTGCTTCAAGAACTTTCAAGCCATCCAAGGATCCTTTGAAGCTAGATCTATATTTCTCATTTCTAGTAGTTTTATCCAGAAAACGTAAGGTATTAATGATGTTCATAACATCCTTCGATTCATACATATAAAGCTATCTTATTCAAAGATTTAAACTTGTAATCACTAGAACATAGTTTAGTTAATTCTAAACTTGTTCGCAAAAAAAAGTTAATCCTTCTAACTTGACTTTTAAAATCAACTAAACACATGTTCTATATCTATATGATATGCTAACTTAATGATTTAAAACCTGGAAACACGATGAACACCATAAAATCGGATATACACCGTCGTAGTGAAACCGGGGGCAGTTTTGGTTTGGATAATTAAAAACTATGATAAACTTTGATTTAAAAGTTGTTCTTCTGGGAAAATAATTTTTCATACGAACATGAAACTATATCCAAAAATCAAGGTTAAACTCAAAGTGGAAGTATGTTTTCTAAAATGGTCATCTAGACGTCGTTATTTCGACTGAAATGACTACCTTTACAAAAATGACTTGAAACTTATATTTACGACCATAAACCTATAATTTTTCTGTTTATATTCATAAAATAGAGTTCAATATGAAACCATAGCAATTTGATTCACTCAAAACGGATTCAAAATGAAGAAGTTATGGGTAAAACAAGATTGGATATTTTTGATCTTTTTAGCTACGGGAAATGTTTAACAAATCTATACAAATCATATCCTAGCTAACTAATATTGTATTATACATGTATTCTAATATATTATGTAATCTTGGGATACCGTAGACACGTATGCAAATGTTTTGACATATCATATCGACCCATGTATATATATTTTTTGGAACAACTATAGACACTCTATATGCAGTAATGTTGGAGTTAGCTATACAGGGTTGAGGTTGATTCCAAAATTATATATACTTTGAGTTGTGATCTAGCCTGAGACGTGTATACATTGGGTCGTGGATTGATTCAAGATAATATATATCGATTTATTTCTGTACATCTAACTGTGGACAACTAGTTGTAGGTTATTAACGAGGACAGCTGACTTAATACACTCAAATCTTTAAAACATAATAAAAATGGTTGTAATTATATTTTGATCATACTTTAATATATATGTACATATTTGTATAGGTTCGTGAATCGATCCGTGGCCAAGTCTTATTTCGGAGGAAGGAAATATCTGTGAAAGTGAGTTATAGTCCCACTTTTAAAATCTAATATTTTTGGGATGAGAATACATGCAGGTTTTATAAATGATTTACAAAATAGACACAAGTACGTGTGTAACATCCCGCCTTTTTCCGGTTACTTTCCGTTTAACTATTTTAAAGTCCGTTATATATTTATAACATCTTTCGTTAATACGAGTTTTAAATTATCTCGATTAGGTAATTCACGCACCCGATTCAAACTTGAGGGACTAAACTTGCCAAAATTCCAAAATGGTGACTAGGTCAAAGGAGTCAAACTCCTCTCATCCATTCATTTCATCTTCTCCATCTTTCTTCTTCTTCTTTTTCTCGCAAAAACACCAACAAGAATTCATCATCTAAATTCGGATTAGGAAGTTAGCAACAAAACAAATTACAAATTCGTGATCCTTGCATCTTCCTCTTCGATTCCATACCGATTTCATTACATTTGGGTAACTTTCTAAAATCACTAAATTTTGTGTTCTTGATGTTTTTAACTTATAAAAGTGTTAATTAGTGTCTATGGCTCAAGTCTAACATGAATATATGAATTGTATGCTCGATCTTGTTGTTTTGAAGTAACTAGCATGAACTTGAATTTTGGTGTGTTGTTCTTGAGTTTTGGATGATCATATGTTGTTAGATGTTAAAAGTTCATGTTCTAATTGTGTTCCTAGTATCACTAGCTTCAATTTGATGTGTAGGTTGCTTTAGAAAAGTTCATGAACTTGATTTATGATTTTGGTGAATTTGGGTTAGGGTTTGATGAACTTGAAATGGACTTTTGATGCATTGAATGCCATGGATTATTATTGGTAAGTGTTTAGTTGGATTGTATGTTTGATTACCTTCGAAACGGCATATCATTCATGTAAATTGGTTGCCCGAATCATTGAATTGCATTTATGAACTTGTATGCGGTTAATGTTAAGCATTAGATGCGGTTTTGGTTGTTGTAATAGCTAGATTGATTGATGAAATGTGTTTAGTTGTTTTCCTCATCAAATTACCTTCCCAACGGTATAAGATACTTGTCTTGATTGTTTGCGGATCATAAATTGTGTTTGTTTAGATTTTGGTTCGTGCACTTGAGACTTTCAGCAAACAGAACCTGAATACTAATCTGGACGCCGTCCAGATATTAGGACGCCGTCCAGTTCTTCGATACTGGACGCCGTCCAGATATTGGGACGCCATCCAGTCCTTTAATACTGGACGCCGTCCAGAAAATCTGGACGCCGTCCAGTTACACTTGAAGTTTCTGTTTCGTTTTACCATTTTTTGAAAAATGTTTACTATGCTACGCACCTCCGATTCACATGTAACTTGTTCTAACGTGCTCATATATGATTAAAAACCTCAGAGAAATAGTTCGGGACCCGACCCGAACGTGTTGACTTTTTCGTTGACTTTGACCCGACCAAGTTGACTTTTAATCAAACTTAACCAAATGTTTGTGCAAATCGTTCTAACATGCTTTTATACTCGTATCTTGCATGAAACATGACAATTTGACTCACATGTTGTAGTATTCGAGTCGTAACGAGCCATAGGACTAATTGAACATCTTTGACCTATCGTGTTTACCGTTATTGATACAACCTATTGTTTAGGTCAAGACTAGCATTGTTCTTTGCACACGTTTACTTGTTGAAGTACTTTACTACTCGTGCACTCAAGGTGAGATCATAGTCCCACTTTTACTCTTTTTGAACTTACATTTGGGATGAGAAAACATTAACATTTCTTTTACTAAGTGAACACAAGTACAGGAAAACAAACATTCTACATACGAGTTTAGAACAAAATCCTCAATTCGATTATCATTCGTTACACTTGCCGGGTGTAAGCAAGAACTTATGTTGTATGGATCCATATGGGTTTGACAAACCCTCATTCAAACGGTTCGCTACCGTTTACGAATGAAATATATTTTCGTGAAACAGTGTATGTTCTAACACTATTGTGATGGGGTTCTATGGAAGGAAAGTTAAGCATTGATAATTGGGTGCTCGTGAAACAAACTTTTGGAATGTATTACTATTATATCAATGTTACAAATCTTGTGGTTCATTTGTACTTACTTACTTAATCCTATGATTTCACCAACGTTTTCGTTGACAGATTTCTATGTTTTTCTCAGGTCCTTGAACGTTTTGTGATACATGCTTCCGCTCATTACTTTTGATGCTTGCTTGGATATCGAGTATACATGCATACGTGGAGCGTCTTTTGGCTACTTTTAAATTGTGTCGCATATGTTTCAATTGTACTTTAAACTTTGTTATGTAACTAGTTGTCGAACTACTTTGTAAACCTTGAAACATCCTTACTTTTGAAATAAATGCGACATACTTTTGGTCAAACGTTGTTTTAAAGACTTATGACCACGTAACGGGACCTAAGTAGACGGCGCCGTCAATGACGATTTTGTCGGGTCCCTACAACGTGAAACTACATTCTATGGTTGAATTATCAAAATTGAATATGCCCCTTTTTATTAAGTCTGGTAATCTAAGAATTAGGGAACAGACACCCTAATTGACGCGAATCCTAAAGATAGATCTATTGGGCCTAACAAACCCCATCCAAAGTACCGGATGCTTTACGACTTCGAAACTTATATCATATCCGAAGGGTGTCCCGGAATGATGGGGATATTCTTATATATGCATCTTGTTAATGTCGGTTACCAGGTGTTCACCATATGAATGATTTTTATCTCTATGTATGGGATGTGTATTGAAATATGAAATCTTGTGGTCTATTGTTACGATTTGATATATATAGGTTAAACCTATAACTCACTAACATTTTTGTTGACGTTTAAAGCATGTTTATTCTCAGGTGAATACTAAGAGCTTCCGCTGTTGCATACTAAAATAAGGACAAGATTTGGAGTCCATGTTTGTATGATATTGTGTAAAAACCGCATTCAAGAAACATATGTCGATGTAATATATTTCTATTGTAAACCTTTATCTAATGGTTGTGTGTAAACAGTATATTTTAGATTATCATTATTTGATAATCTACGTAATGTTTTTAAAACCTTTATTGATAAAATAAAGGTTATGGTTGTTTTAAAAATGAATGCAGTCTTTGAAAAATGTCTCATATAGAGGTCAAAACCTCGCAACGAAATCAATTAATATGGAACGTTTATAATCAATATGAACGGGACATTTCAGTTGGTATCCGAGCGTTGGTCTTAGAGAACCAGAAAAGTTGCATTAGTGTGTCTTATGGAGTTTGTTAGGATGCATTAGTGAGTCTGGACTTCGACCGTGTTTTCTTTAAAAATGATTGCTTAACATTTTTGTTGGAAACTATATATTATTAACATGTAAATATTATGTGATATATTAATCTCTTAACATGTTTGATATTGTGTGATAGATGTCTACCTCTAGCACAAATCCCATTGACTCACCTAATAATAACGAAGAGTCGAATATATATTGGCAAGATTCACAAGTTTCTGAAGAACCGGAAGAAGAGGAAACGGAACCGGAAGAAGAGGAACCAGAAGAAGAGGAACCGGAAGAAGAAGAGGTTCCGGAGGGGGGAATAGTAGGAACCACAGAAAGCCGGTCAAATAAAAGAAAATCCTCAACCAATGGACCAAAGTTAATAATGGTCAATGGTGTTTCCGCTAAGGAAGCAAAATATTGGGAAAATTACCAATTTTCCGATGAATCGGATCCTGATGAGGATTCCAATGATGTTATAGAAATTACCTCGACCCAATTTAATGAGGCAAAAGAAAATAATAAGGGAAAAGGCATCAAAATAGAGAAATCTGATTCCGACCCCGATGAACTTTATATGTACCGTCAACACCCGTATTTTCAATATCGTGACAATAACCCGGGAACCTCTAAACCACCAGGTTTTTCTAAACCAATGTGGAAAACGATGACTCGTATTAGAGGAACATCATATATCCCTAGAAGATTAGGAAAAAGAACCAAGTCCGAAGAAGAAGAAACCAGTGATTCAGATTAGAGGGGTGTGAGCATGTTGTGTAATAAATGTATTGTAGTGTGCTTGTACTTTTATGTTCTATGTAAAAATTGCTTGTATTGTTTGTTATTACGAATCTAATCCTTGTCTATTTTATAGTATAAAAACAAAATGGACGTTAAGGGTAGACAACCGAATATTTTAGAAGACCTACGAGAGGATATGATTGAGAAAATCTTGTCTAGAGTCGGTCAGAATTCATCAGCACATTTAGTTACGGCAAAATTAACTTGTCAAACATTTGAAAGACTTTCCAGAAATGCCTTAGTTTATAAAAGGCTTTCCTTTGATAGGTGGGGTATATCACATTGGGGAGACATTAAGTTACGTCGTGTTTTCTTTAAAGCGTTAAATGCGGGGAACCCAAATGCAATTTTACGCTACGGGTTAAGAACCTATTTTGACTCAACATATCCCAAGATAGGATTTCGTGAATTAGAAAGTGCTTCTAACATGCAACATAAAGAAGCATGTTATGTTTACGGGTTAGTGATGTTCGCTTCTTACCAAATTGAGAAAAAGAACATCGGATTGCAGCTTTTAAATAAAACTTTCCCACAAGTGACTGATTCAGTAGTTAGGGTGAGAAACAAGGTTTTTAGATTATTACGGGCTGTTGGACATTACGAAACCCTCGTCCTTTTGACGACATTACAACATGCTGCCTAGCTAATGCTCATAACGATTATTTTCCACAAGACCAAGGATGGGAAGTCGTCTTAGTAAAACCAGAATGCATGACTTGTTTCTGGACTTATGAATTACGTGTCTTTATTTCCTTTGCTGAACAACTTGCGTATTAACTAGATTTATCTTCAAAACTGTCCTGTATCATAGTGTACTATATTTCATGTTATATGTAATATAGTGAAGTTGTAAGTTTGAAGAATATTTGTATGTGATATATTATTATAATCAGTTTTTCATATGGAATTGTAGTAGTTGAATTGTATATTAGCTACTAAGTATGAACTTAACGGGTAGGTAGTACCCGAATTTAAACTTATAAACCGCTAATATGAAGAAAAAGCTTTTATAAATGAGTTCATATTATGCTACGAGATACTATTAACTACTCTTAATATTCTGTATGATTAAATTGTTTCATTTGACTATTTTGAAAGAAATGGCACCGACTACTCGACACACCTTGAATATGAGCGAAGAGGAATTTCGTGCCTTTCTTACTTCAAACATAGCCGCAGTTAAGGCCGCACTACATACCAACAATAACTCTGAATCTAGCAATACAGCTAACGGTGTAAGAAATTGTGTAGGATGCTCCTACAAGGAATTCACTGCCAGCAAACATTCAGAATTTGATGGGACCGAAGGACCAATTGGATTGAAACGGTGGACTGAGAAAGTTGAAACGGTGTTTGCCATAAGTAAGTGTGCTGAAGGAGACAAAGTGAAGTACGCTACGCATACCTTCACATGTATTGCGTTAACATGGTGGAATACCTATCTAGAGCAAGTGGGACAAGATGCTGCTTACGAGCTACCGTGGTCAGCATTCAAGCACTTGATGAACGAGAAGTACCGTCCCAGAACCGAGGTCAATAAGCTCAAGTCAGAACTTAGAGGGTTACGAACACAGGGATTCGATATTACTTCGTACGAAAGACGATTCACAGAATTGTGCCTATTGTGTCCGAGAGCGTTCGAAGATGAGGAAGAGAAGATCGACACGTTTGTGAAAGGGTTACCGGAAAGAATCCAAGAAGATATAAGTTCACACGAGCCTGCCTCCATACAAAAGGCATGTAGAATGGCTCACGAACTAGTGAACCAGATTGAGGGAAGAATTAAAGAACAGGCGGCCGAAGAGGCCAACGTGAAGTTAGTCAAAAGAAAGTAGGAGGAAAATGGTGATAAGAGTCACCAAAATAACAACAACTATCCCAACAATCGCAACATGAATCGCAACTACAACAAACAGCACAATAACAACAACAACAACAACTACAACAATCATCCCAACAACAATAACAACCACAACAACAACAACAATCAGAAGCAGCTATGCCAAAGGTGTGAAAAGTATCACTCGGGGTTCTGCACCAAATTTTGCAACAAGTGTAAAAGAAATGGTCATAGCGCAACAAAGTGTGAGGTCTATGGACCAGGGGTTAACAAAACCAAAGGAACAAATGGTGTCGGAACGAGTAATGGCGGAGCAAGTAGTGTCGGAGCAAGTTATGTCAATGTAGTTTGTTACAAATGTGGAAAACTTGGCCACATTATTAGAAATTTCCCGAACCAGGAGAACACGAATGGACAAGGCCGCGGAAGAGTTTTTAATATTAATGTGGCAGAGGCACAGGAAGACCCGGAACTTGTTACGGGTACGTTTCTTATTGACAATAAATCTGTTTACGTTTTATTTGATTCGTGTGCGGATAGAAGCTATATGAGTAGAGATTTTTGTGCTAAATTAAGTTGTCCATTGATGCCATTGGATAGTAAATTTTTACTCGAATTAGCAAACGGTAAATTAATTTCAGCAGATTATATATGCCAGAATCGAGAAATTAAACTGGGTAGCGAAATATTTAAGATTGATTTGATACCAGTAGAGTTAGGGAGTTTTGATGTAATAGTTGGCATGGACTGGCTGAAGGAGATGAAAGTAGAGATCGTATGTTACAAAAATGTAATTTGCATTGTACGAGAAGAAGGATAACCCTTAATGGTGTATGGAGAAAAGGGCAACACGAAGCTACATCTTATTAGTAATTTGAAGGCAAAAAAACTAATAAGAAAAGGTTGCTATGCTGTTCTAGCACACATCGAGAAAGTACAAACTGAAGAAAAGAGCATCAATAATGTTCCCGTCGCAAAAGAATTTCCCGATGTATTTCCAAAAGAATTACCGGGACTAACTCCACATCGATCTGTTGAATTTCAAATAGATCTTGTACCAGGAGCTGCACCAATAGCTCGTGCTCCTTACAGACTCGCACCTAGCGAGATGAAAGAACTACAAAGCCAACTGCAAGAACTATTAGAACGTGGTTTCATTCGACCAAGCACATCACCATGGGGAGCTCCTGTTTTGTTTTTCAAGAAGAAGGATGGTACATTTAGGTTGTGTATTGACTACAGAGAGTTGAATAAACATACCATCAAAAACCGTTATCCACTGCCGAGAATTGACGACTTATTTGATCAACTACAAGGCTCGTCGGTTTATTCGAAAATCGATTTACATTCTGGATATCATCAAATACGAGTAAAGGAGGATGATATTCCAAAAACTGCTTTTAGGACGCGTTATGGTCATTACGAGTTTATAGTTATGCCTTTTGGATTGACTAACGCACCAGCTGTGTTCATGGACCTTATGAACCGAGTGTGTGGGCCATATCTTGACAAGTTTGTCATTGTTTTCATCGATGACATACGTATTTACTCAAACAATGATCAAGAGCACGAAGAACATTTGAGAAAAGTGCTAGAAGTATTGAGGAAAGAAAAACTGTACGCTAAGTTTTCAAAGTGTGCATTTTGGTTGGAAGAAGTTCAATTCCTCGGTCACATAGTGAACAAAGAAGGTATCCAGGTGGACCCGGCAAAGATCAAAACCGTTGAAAAATGGGAAACCCCAAAAACTCCGAAGCATATACGTCAATTTTTAGGATTGGCTGGTTACTACAGAAGATTCATCCAAGATTTCTTTAAAATAGCAAAACCCTTGACTGCATTAACGCATAAAGGGAAGAATTTTGAATGGAAGGATGAACAAGAGAAGGCGTTTCAGTTATTGAAGAAAAAGCTAACTACGGCACCTATATTATCATTGCCTGAAGGGAATGATGATTTTGTGATTTATTGTGACGCATCAAAGCAAGGTCTCGGTTGTGTATTAATGCAACGAACAAAGGTGATTTCTTATACGTCTAGACAATTGAAGATTCACGAGCAAAATTATACAACTCACGATTTGGAATTGGGTGCTGTTGTTTTTTCATTAAAGACTTGGAGGCATTATTTATATGGAGTCAAAAGTATTATATATACCGACCACAAAAGTCTCCAACATATATTTAATCAGAAGCAACTGAATATGAGACAACGCAGGTGGATTGAACTGTTGAATGATTATGATTTTGAGATTCGATACCACCCGGGGAAGGCGAATGTGGTAGCCGATGCTTTGAGTAGAAAGGACAGAGAACCTATACGGGTAAAAGCTATGAATATAATTATTCGTACTAACCTTACTACTCAAATAAAGGAGGCGCAACAGGGGGTTGTAAAAGAAGGAAAGTTGAAGAATGAGATACCCAAAGGATCAGAGAAACATATTAATATTCGGGAAGATGGAACCCGATATAGGGCTGATAGAATTTGGGTACCAAGGTTTGGAGATGTGAGAGAAATGGTACTTAAAGAAGCACATAAAACCAAATATTCAATACATCCCGGAGCGGGGAAGATGTATAAAGATCTCAAGAAACACTTTTGGTGGCCGGGTATGAAAGCCGATATTGCTAAATATGTAGGAGAATGTTTGACGTGTTCTAAGGTCAAAGCTGAACATCAGAAACCACCAGGTCTACTACAACAACCTGAAATCTCGGAATGGAAATGGGAAAACATTACCATGGATTTCATTACTAAATTGCCAAGGACTGCAAGTGGTTATAATACTATTTAGGTAATAGTTGATCATCTCACCAAGTCAGCACACTTCCTGCTAATAAGAGAAGATGACAAAATGGAGAAGTTTGTGCGATTGTATTTGAAGGAGGTTGTCTCCAGACATGGAATACCCGTCTCTATTATATCCGATAGGGATGGTAGATTTGTTTCAAGGTACTACCTATCATCCACAAACTGATGGGCAGAGCGAAAGGACGATACAAACTCTTGAAGACATGCTACGAGCATGTGTTATTGATTTCGGAACAGTTGGGATCGACACCTACCGTTAGCAGAATTTTCCTACAACAACAGTTATCATTCTAGTATTGAGATGGCGCCGTTTGAGGCACTTTATAGTAGAAAGTGCAGGTCTCCGATTTGTTGGAATGAAGTGGGGGATAGACAGATTACGGGTCCGGAGATAATACAAGAAACTACCGAGAAAATCATCCAAATTCAACAACGATTAAAAACCGCCCTGAGTCGACAAAAGAGCTACACGGACAGTAAAAGAAAAGATATAGAGTTTGAAATTGGAAAAATGGTCATGCTTAAGGTTTCACCTTAGAAAGGCGTTGTTCGATTTGGTAAACGGGGGAAACTAAATCCAAGGTACATTGGACCATTCAAGATTATAGATCGTGTCGGACCAGTAGCTTACCAACTGAAGCTACCTCAGCAACTCGCGGCTGTACATAACACTTTCCACGTCTTGAATTTGAAGAAATGTTTTGCTAAAGAAGATCTCACTATTCCATTGGACGAAATCCAAATCAATGAAAAACTTCAATTCATTGAAGAACCCGTCGAAATATTGGATCGTGAGGTTAAGAGACTTAAGCAAAACAAGATACCGATTGTTAAGGTTCGATGGAATGCTCGTAGAGGACCCGAGTTCACCTGGGAGCGTGAAGATCAGATGAAGAAGAAATACCCGCATCTATATCCAGAAGATTCGTCAACACCTTCAACAGCTTAAAATTTCGGGACGAAATTTATTTAACGGGTAGGTACTGTAGTGACCCGAACTTTTCCATGTTTATATATATTAATTGAGATTGATATTTACATGACTAAATGTTTCCAACGTGTTAAGCAATCAAACTTGTTAAGACTTAATTAATTGAAATAGGTTTCATATAGACAATTGACCACCCAAGTTGACCGGTGATTCACGAACGTTAAAACTTGTAAAAACTATATGATAACGTATATATGGTTATATATATAGTTAACATGATTTTATTATAAGTAATTATTTCATTAGGTATTTTAACAATGAGTTATATACATAAAAATGAGACTATTAAATTAAGAAACTCGAAAACGATATATATAACGATTATCGTTATAACAACGTCTTACTAGGTACATATGAATCATATTAAGATATTGATACACTTGGTTAATTATGTTAAATGATAAGTAAATATATCATTAAGTATATTAACAATGAACTACATATGTAAAAATAAGACTACTAACTTAATGATTTTGAAACGAGACATATATGTAACGATTATCGTTGTAACGACATTTAACTGTATATATATCATACTAAGATATATTATATATCATAATATCATGATAATGTAACAATTTAACATCTCATTTGATATAATAAACAATGGGTTAACAACATTTAACAAGATCGTTAACCTAAAGGTTTCAAAACAACATTTACATGTAATGACTAACGATGACTTAACGACTCAGTTAAAATGTATATACATGTAGTGTTTTAATATGTATTCATACACTTTTGAAAGACTTCAAGACACTTATCAAAATACTTCTACTTAACAAAAATTCTTACAATTACATCCTCGTTCAGTTTCATCAACAATTCTACTCGTATGCACCCGTATTCGTACTCGTACAATACACACCTTTTAGATGTATGTACTATTAATATATATACACTCCAATGATCAGCTCTTAGCAGACCATGTGAGTCACCTAACACATGTGGAAACCATCATTTGGCAACTAGCATGAAATATCTCATAAAATTATAAAAATATGAGTAATCATTCATGACTTATTTACATGAAAACAAAATTACATATCCTTTATATCTAATCCATATACCAACGACCAAAAACACCTACAAACACTTTCATTCTTCAATTTTCTTCATCTAATTGATCTCTCTCAAGTTCCATCTTCAAGTTCTAAGTGTTCTTTATAAATTCCATAAGTATAGTTTCATAAAAATCAAGAATACTTCCAAGTTTGCAAGTCTACTTCCAAGCTTTCTAATCCATTCCAAGTAATCATCTAAGATCAAGGAACCTTTGTTATTTATAGTAGGTTATCTTTATATATCAAGGTAAGATTCATATTCAAACATTGATTCAATTTCTACAACTATAACAATCTTATTTCGAGTGAAAATCTTACTTGAACTGTTTTCGTGTCATGATTCTGCTTCAAGAACTTTCAAGCCATCCAAGGATCCTTTGAAGCTAGATCTATTTTTCTCATTTCTAGTAGTTTTATCCAGAAAACTTGAGGTAGTAATGATGTTCATAACATCATTCGATTCATACATATAAAGCTATCTTATTCAAAGGTTTAAACTTGTAATCACTAGAACATAGTTTAGTTAATTCTAAACTTGTTCGCAAATAAAAGTTAATCCTTCTAACTTGACTTTTAAAATCAACTAAACACATGTTCTATATCTATATGATATGCTAACTTAATGATTTAAAACCTGGAAACACGATGAACACCATAAAATCGGATATACGCCGTCGTAGTGAAACCGGGGGCTGTTTTGGTTTGGATAATTAAAAACTATGATAAACTTTGATTTAAAAGTTGTTCTTCTGGGAAAATAATTTTTCATATGAACATGAAACTATATCCAAAAATCAAGGTTAAACTCAAAGTGGAAGTATGTTTTCTAAAATGGTCATCTAGACATCGTTCTTTCGACTGAAATGACTACCTTTACAAAAATGACTTGTAACTTATATTTCTGACCATAAACATATAATTTTTCTGTTTAGATTCATAAAATAGAGTTCAATATGAAACCATAGCAATTTGATTCACTCAAAACGGATTTAAAATGAAGAAGTTATGGGTAAAACAAGATTGGATATTTTTGATCTTTTTAGCTACGGGAAATGTTTAACAAATCTATATAAATCATATCCTAGCTAACTTATATTGTATTGTACATGTATTCTAATATATTATGTAATCTTGGGATACCATAGACACGTATGCAAATGTTTTGACATATCATATCGACCCATGTATATATATTATTTGGAACAACTATAGACACTCTATATGCAGTAATGTTGGAGTTAGCTATACAGGATTGAGGTTGATTCCAAAAATATATAAACTCTGAGTTGTAATCTAGCCTGAGACATGTATACACTGGGTCGTGGATTGATTCAAGATAATATATATCGATTTATTTCTGTACATCTAACTGTGGACAACTAGTTGTAGGTTATTAATGAGCACAGCTGACTTAATACACTCAAATCTTTAAAACATAATAAAAATGGTTGTAATTATATTTTGATCATACTTTGATATATATGTACATATTTGTATAGGTTCGTGAATCGATCCGTGGCCAAGTCTTATTTCCGAGGAAGGAAATATCTGTGAAAGTGAGTTATAGTCCCACTTTTAAAATCTAATATTTTTAGGATGAGAATACATGCAGGTTTTATAAATGATTTAAAAAATAAACACAAGTACGTGAAACTACATTCTATGGTTGAATTATCGAAATTGAATATGCCCCTTTTTATTAAGTCTGTTAATCTAAGAATTAGGGAACATACACTCTAATTGACGCGAATCTTAAAGATAGATCTATTGGGCCTAACAAACCCCATCCAAAGTACCAGATGCTTTAGTACTTCGAAACTTATATCATATCCGAAGGGTGTCCCGGAATGATGGGGATATTCTTATATATGCATCTTGTTAATGTCGGTTACCAGGTGTTCACCATATGAATGATTTTTATCTCTATGTATGGGATGTGTATTGAAATATGAAATCTTGTGGTCTATTGTTACGATTTGATATATATAGGTTAAACCTATAACTCATCAACATTTTTGTTGACGTTTAAAGAATGTTTATTCTCAGGTGAATACTAAGAGCTTCCGCTGTTGCATACTAAAATAAGGACAAGATTTGGAGTCCATGTTTGTATGATATTGTGTAAAAACTGCATTCAAGAAACATATGTCGATGTAATATATTTCTATTGTAAACCTTTATGTACTGGTCGTGTGTAAACAGTATATTTTAGATTATCATTATTTGATAATCTACGTAATGTTTTTAAAACCTTTATTGATAAAATAAAGGTTATGGTTATTTCAAAAATGAATGCAGTCTTTGAAAAACGTCGCATATAGAGGTCAAAACCTCGCAACGAAATCAATTAATATGGAACGTTTATAATCAATATGAATGGGACATTTCAAGAATGCTCATTAGTGTTACAATATGGTATTCCCCCTAAGTTAGGAGATACAGGACGATTTACGGTACCTTGCTACATGCAAGATGTCCAAATTAGCAATGCATTAGCAGACTTAGGAGCCAGTGTAAACCTAATGCCCTATTCGTTATTCAAAAAGCTAGGATTAAATGACTTAAGGCCTACAAAAATGACTATCCAACTCGCGGACAGATCAGTTAAGATTTGTGACGATCGCTCCAAATCCATATGGACGAACACGTCATTCATCGATTTCGTTGCGAGGTATTTGACCTCTATATGATACGTTTTGTAAACATTGCATTCTTTTGAAAAGGCACACCATAAATGAATATTTAAATCAAAGGTTTTCGACATCTGATGATTTCTACATATAGACAATCACCGTAAATAATAGTTTACAATAGTACTTCCGTTGACAATGCAGTCAAAATAAGATACATGGTGATGATTTGGTGAATGCAACGTTTCCTTGAAAAATATGTCATGTAAGACTCCATGCACATAGCTTGTCTAACATATAAGCAAATAGCGGAAGACTTCTATGGAACCTGAGAATAAACATACTAACAAGTGTCAACACAAAGGTTGGTGAGTTCATAGTTTTAATGTTTTGCATAATCTGTACATAAAGGTGGATCACAAGATTTCAGTTGTTTCATCCAGAAATGTTTATCAAAATATTCTACAAGATTGAGCACCCTGGTAACTAAACTTTAACGTCTATATAATAAGTACCCTTGTTTTAACATACATGCAATCAACATGTACAATACACGCCAACCAACGTGTACTAAACTCAAATAGCATACGTCTGTTTTATAGTTCATGCTAGGATTTCTATACCTGGAACAGACGGGGATGTCAAGCCCTATGGATCCATATACTACTACTCACGCCCACCAGTTATTATAACCGGCAGTTACTAGTTACCAAAGCTAAGGGATTTTCGGTTCAAACTCAGTATAGAATTTAGTATGTACTTGTGTCCATTGTGTTTAAAATAAAGTGCATGTATTCTCAGCCCAAAAATATAGATTGCAAAAGCAATTAAAAAGGGAGTAAATGAAACTCACCTTAGCAGCACATAAATTCATTCATCCAAATGTGACCGAAACTCGGAATGCAAAGTTACCATAGATCTCAACCTAGAGAACATATGTTGGTCAATACATGTCTAACAAGCTAGGTCGGGTCATAGTGTATTACAATCTTAATGCTCGAGACCGACATGTGAAAGTTAACAAAAGTCATTTCAAAAGTTAACCTGACCCAATATGATCTTTAAATCTATACATGTTTATTATATAAACATAGTATAAGTCTTGATAGTTGAACGAATCTATAGTTTATCGAACTCAAAACATTATTTATTTCAAGAGTTATATTGTATTGGAATGATCATGGCAATTGAATAGATTTTAACATTTCATATAGTTTCCCAATACTTGTAAAACTAGATTATAGTGTTTATAAAGCTTTAAAACATGATGAGGCCGTCAATTTTAACAATTGTTCAACAAGACGAGACGTGCCTTATATAGAAATTCATTTACTCGATTAGTAATATTTGAAAATCCAATTTATGAATCTCATAAACAAGTTGTTTAAATATCAATTGCAGATTCAAAAGCAATTCCGATTAATGTTAATCATAATTCAGTTGACCATAACTTTTAATCCGTTCCTCGAAAACACACGATTTCTAAATGAAAAGTTATTAATTTTTCGACAGCTTTCCAACGACATGCATATCATATATCTTATCTCAACATCATATGTATTAATTTCATGTTTTATCATAAATTATATAACGACAATATTAATCCTACAAGCATGCATAATCCTAAATACTCGAGCACTAGTCAGGGATACACTATTAATATATAAAAGTTAAGTTATGAGTGCTCACATATCAATATTGAGATTCAATATTGCAGGAAAGGTACGTAGATGCGACGGAGATGATAAACACTAGGTTTAACTCACGAACATACCCACAAATAATACTCACCACCTCCATAGCTATAACTCATAATTTCCTTAGCTTTATCCTGCTTTAAAAACCCGTCTTGGAATAACTCACTCATAACCTTGTCGTAGTATTTTAGGTATAATACTAATAATATCGCTCCTTATAATACTATTACTAATAATAATAAGATTAATACTAATAATCTTAATATTAATAATAATAATATAAATAATAATAATAATAATAATAATAATAATAATAATAATAATAATATAATTATAATATATATAAATATAGAGAGAGCAGAGATAGATATAGGTAAGTGTGTATGTGCTGTAAACCAAATTCGTCGAGCTTTATAATGTTGGCCAGCCCAAGGGTGCCATGCGATCGCATGGCTTCCCAAGCCAAATCCCATGCGATCGCATGGGAAGATTTGACAGCACACAATCGTTTAACGTTTTGATTGTCGACATGATTAAATATATATATATATATATATATATATATATATATATATATATATATATATATATATATATATATATATATATATATATATATATATATATATATATATATATATATATATATATATATATATATATATATATATATATATATATATATGTATATATATATATATATATTTATATATATATTTATATTAATTAATTATATATTATATTATATTTACGTGCATAGTTGACTTATAATTTTTGGTCCGATGACTCGTACGTTGTCACTCGACTTATGTCTCGGTTCCGATTTCTCAAATGCATTTTCGTACGCTTAGAAAACTAGTACTTTTCGTTACGCGACGTGTACCTTTATCAAAAATTAAACTTAATCATTGATAAACTATGTCACTCGAAGTGTAGCTTTAATCAATTAAGTGTTTTGGTTATTTGCTTCTATAAATCATCGTCTCGTAGCTTTTCGGGTACTGTAGCAATTCGAAAATACTGTAGCAAATTAGTGTTTTACTGGTTCATCTTAAACGTTTTAGTTAACTTATCTAAATATCAATCGAATCAATAATCGAATGTTACTATCGTTTACTAAATAACTTGAAATCATATACATATATATATATATATACACATTAAGTTATATATATATATATATATATACACACATTAAGTTATATATATATTGTTCGTGAATCTTCGAGAACAGTCAAAGAATAATTGATTACATGAATATAGTTCCAATTGTTTGAGATTTAACTTATCAGACTTTGCTTGTCGTATCAGAAACGTTAAATCATTTAAGGATTAAGTTTAAATTTGGTTAAAAAATTTCGGGTCATCACAGTACCTACCCGTTAAAGAAATTTCGTCCCAAAATTTGATTAAAGTATGTTTTCATAACGCATACGAGCTGAAAATTAGAGTTTTATCATCATTGAGTAATATAGATAAAGCAATTCGATTTTGTGAAGAGTACGAGTGAAGTTATCACAAAAGAGTGAAATGAATAAATGTTGATTCGTCATATCTTTTGATATAGATAGGATTGATTTCCGGAGTTCAAGGGATTTATAGAAAATCTTCGTAATAAGATTTGATTCTCCGAAAATTAAGGAGATTAAGATTTTCTTTGATTAAATGCGTAATCTACCTCGATTGCTATATCTGATATTCCGTTATAAATTGTCCTCTTCCGTTCCATTATTTTCACCATTCCTATAATTTCTTCCTCAATTCTTATTTCCAAAAGATTGTGAAAATGCTAAATCCAGTTCTGATTCTTGATATTTTCTTGGCTATCGTATCCTTCATTCTTCTGTTTCATCTGCCACCGGAGGAATTTATTTTCTTCTACTATTACCTTGGTGTTATAGTGTTTTTAATTATCCCTTGTCTTTATATTGCTATACGCATTGATATACACGGTTTGTAATTTCGGTGTTGTTATCGAGCTTTATATTCTCCATTATATTTCGGAGCTTCATGCTTTCATTTTCTCTTCCCGACCTTAAGTCAATCGGATAATGGTCCAGAATTCATAGCTATACATTTTGGAATGAACATAGTTAATGTTCAAAGAAAGAAATTGTAATGGCACGATCTTGATTTGTCAAATTACCAGAATATCTGGAAAAGACCGAATCATCAAGAAAAATATTTTCTTGATAGTTTAGAGGTTAAATAGAATGAAAGAGTTATGTAACATGGTTCATAATGAGGGTATGATCTGTGAACCTTTATCACGTTCTATTATAAACTCAACATGCTTTAATGTAATATAATCACATTGATCAAGTGTCATTATATTATACTAACTCATGCTTCAGTTCCCAACACTACTTCAATAACATTCATAATTTAGTTTCAAACTTTTCAGAATTTAGAACCTAAAACAGTTTTTCTTTTTGATGTAACACTGATATTGTGAAGAGATAAATGATTTCAGAGAAGAATAGTTATGAAAATATCTTCAGAAATATTGAGGATATTTATAATGAAAGATACGATGATATCTTAGAATTTATAATATTGAAAGATGATAAAGAAGATTTGTCTGTAAAGGTTTAAAGTCAGGAGCAAGGTATTCGTTAATGTCTTCAGCAAATACTGAATCATTTGGATTCTTTGAAGGTAGGTTTAGTCTTTGTGATTTGTCCACAGCCTCCTTCATAGTTTGCTCAATCCGTTTTCCAGTTCCAAACCTTCTATTTTTCTGAGCTTTGCCAACACATTATTCTTTATCATCAAACCTTTAACTGTTAAGGTCATTTACAGTTTTTGCTGCTTCATCAGCATTTTTCCAAAACTTTGAGAACTAGTTCGCAGTTCAGGATGTTTTTCAGAAACTTCACATTCGAAGTATGTAAGTCTAGGAGATAGATGTTATATGTACACATATATCTGTTAGCGTAGACATGCTGCGAAATTTCAAAATACTGATTGCTGATTCCCAGTAATTGACATGACAATTCTTGTTACAAGATGCGGATGAGTAAATGATGGGGTTTCGATAAATATAATGATTTTTTGGAAAATCAAAGATCAATGAAGTTGTTGGTAAGTTTACTGCTAATGTGGCGAGATATAAAAGGTTCTCCGGTAACGACAATTAAAAGAGGAAACGTATATATCACAGTTATAATAAGGCTTATTCGGATGAAAAGTCGAAGTTGATTTGCTGAATCATAATCGAAGAATGTAACATATTAATTGTGAATTTATATATCTCTCGGGTATTACCTACCCATTAAAAGTTTCACAAGTAATATTTTGTACCAGAGAATTTTATTACAGTCTTTATGAAAATATATGTATGTATATTTTCTTCAGATGTAATACAGATTTAATAAGTTAATATCATATTAAGCTCATTTGATTTTCGGCTGGATTAGAAATGAATAATCTCTAAAACCTTAAATATTTCATAATCTTCGCGGAGTATTTCACTAATGTAATCAATACTTCATTATTCAGTTTTATTAATATTTCCTCAGTGAATCATGTTGGTGCTCATGGAACTTTTGTTAACTTCGCAAGATACGAATGATGTTTTCTAGAAAGTTTCGAGTACATCGAAAATAAAAGTGTAAAATCAAACGTGTAATTGAATAATACACTTAGTTTATTATGAAAAAGAATTCATTGAATTTGAAACAGAGATTGTAGTTAACGATGGTTATGTCGTTAATGAAGGATGTACATCATTGCATATTAGTAATATGAACTAACCGAGTAGTACCTACTAGTTAAGATTCACACGTAATAGCTTAGTACGAAAAGATTTATTTTGATTTCAAAATTCATATATATATAAAATATACATATAATTTCTTCAGGGGAAATCATAACTCGTTGATACAATATAAGCGTTGTTGATTTGTGATGATGTTGGTGATTATGGAATTGGAGGAACTTGTAGTGCTACAGGTTTTGTCGGTGTTGGTGATACTAACGGTACTGTTGATGTTTCTGGTAAAACAAATCTAGCTTGTAAATCGTGCACCATTCCGGTCAGGGTTTCTACTCTTCCTTCTATCGTTTCGGTCCACTCATCTGATTTACGGTTATAGCTGGAATAGATAATCTCTAAGACTTTAGAGATTACATAATCACCGCAGAATGTTTCTCCACTGAAGTTATGAAGCATTACTTCATCGGTTATTGTTGCTGGTACTTCTTGGTAACTATGGTGCGTATGACGTTGATGCTTGTGGAACAGATTGTGAAGTTGAGGTTTGCGGTGCGGTTATTGTTGGTGGTGATAATGGTACTGTTGGTGTTGTTGTCGGTGGTACTGTTGATGCCGGTGATGCTGCTGGTGCTTGTAACCTTTGCACCATATTCTCCAAAGCCATTGCCCGAGCGCGAAGCTCGTTGACTTCTTCTATTACACCGGGATGATTGTTGGTTCGGACGAGCGGATGAATAAGGTTCAGAATTTGAGATAGTATATTATCATGACGAGATACTCTGGAAATGAGAGAGAAAATGGTGTCTCGAACAGGTTCACCGGTAAGTGCTTCAGGTTCTTCACCAAGAGGGGAATGTGGTGGATGGAAGGGATCACCTTCTTCTTGTTTCCAATGATTAGGTAGGCTACCAACCCATCCCCAATTCATCCAGAATAGGTGATGGCTGATTGGCTGATCCATTCCGGTTACACTGTCTTCGGAATTCAGGTGAATATCCATATCGGAATAGCTGTCGGAGTTTAAGGAATTTGAAATAGATACGGGATCCATCTTGTATAATTAGGGAGATGATTTTTGATATGAATTAGATTATAGAATTTAGTTTGGTATTCTTCAATACATAATTTACATATGTATATATAATACCAAATTCCATAAATCACCGAGAAATTTTCGAAAGATGTCAGGAAAAGTTTACAGTATCAGATATGCTAAGATATGAATTTTTGTCTATACACTATTTATGCAATAAATGCATGAAAATGTGTCTAGACTTAAGAATGATAAGCATGTAATTTTTTACAAGAAATGATAAGCAAAACTTTTGACATGCAGACACGGTCGAAGTCCAGACTTACTAATGCATCTTAACAACTATCAGTTAGACACACTCATGTAAGACCTGGTTCGCTAGGATGAACGCTCTGATACCAACAGTGACAATCGCTCCAAATCCATATGGACGAACACGTCATTCATCGATTTCATTGCGAGGTATCTGACCTCTATATGATACGTTTTGTAAACATTGCATTCTTTTGAAAAGGCACACCATAAATGAATATTTAAATCAAAGGTTTTCGACATCTGATGATTTCTACATATAGACAATCACTGTAAATAATAGTTTACAATAGTACTTCTGTTGACAATGCAGTCAAAATAAGATACATGGTGATGATTTGGTGAATGCAACGTTTCCTTGAAAAATATGTCATGTAAGACTCCATGCACATAGCTTGTCTAACATATAAGCAAATAGCGGAAGACTTCTATGGAACCTGAGAATAAACATGCTAACAAGTATCAACATAAAGGTTGTTGAGTTCATAGTTTTAATGTTTTGCATAATCTGTACATAAAGGTGGATCACAAGATTTCAGTTATTTCATTCAGAAACGTTTATCAAAATATTCTACAAGATTGAGCACCCTGGTAACTAAACTTTAACATCTATATAATAAGTACCCCTATTTTAACATACATGCAACCAACATGTACAATACACGCCAACCAATGTGTACTAAACTCAAATAGCATACGTCTATTTTATAGTTCAGGCTAGGGTTTCTATACCTGGAACAGACGTGGATGTCAAGCCCTATGGATCCATATACTACTACTCGCGCCCACCAGTTCTTATAACCGGCAGTTACTAGTTACCAAAGCTAAGGGATTTTCGGTTCAAACTCAGTATAGAATTTAGTATGTACTTGTGTCCATTGTGTTTAAATAAAGTGCATGTATTCTTAGCCCAAAAATATAGATTGCAAAAGCAATTAAAAAGGGAGTAAATGAAACTCACCTTAGCAGCACATAAATTCATTCATCCAAATGTGACCGAAACTCGGAATGCAAAGTTACCATAGATCTCAACCTAGGGTGTGTTTGGACGAAAGTAGCTGGAGCTGGAGCTGGAGCTTATAGCTGGAGCTGGAGCTTATGAGCAAGAGCTGGAGCTGGAGCTTATTTTTGAAGGTGGTAGCTGGAGCTTATTATTTTTTATAAATGTTTGGTAAACTAGCTGGAGCTTATTTTTCAGTTCATAAGCTCTACTTTTTTCCATAAGCTACTAGAAGTAGCTTATTTTTTCAGAGCTTATTATTTTCATAAGCTCTACTTTTTTTTTGTCTACCAGACGAAGCTTATGACTTGGAGCTTATTAAAATCATAAGCTCAAGCTCTCATAAGCTTCCATAAGCTCCAATAAGCTACGCGCCAAACACACCCCTAGAGAACATATGTTGGTCAATACATGTCTAACAAGCTAGATCGGGTCATAGTGTATCACAATCCTAATGCTCGAGACCGACATGTGAAAGTTAACAAAAGTCATTTCAAAAGTTAACGTGACCCAATATGATCTTTAAATCTATACATGTTTATTATATTAACATAGTATAAGTCTTGATAGTTGAACGAATCTATAGTTTATCGAACTCAAAACATTATTTATTTCAAGAGTTATATTGTATTGGAATGATCATGGCAATTGAATATATTTTAACATTTCATATAATTTCCCAATACTTGTAAAACTAGATTATAGTGTTTTTAAAGCTTTAAAACATGATGAGACAGTCAATTTTAACAATTGTTCAACAAGACGAGACGTGCCTTATATAGAAATTCATTTACTCGATTAGTAATATTTGAAAATCCAATTTATGAATCTCATAAACAAGTTGTTTAAATATCAATTGCAAATTCAAAAGCAATTCTGATTAATGTTAATCATAATTCAGTTGACCATGACTTTTAATCCGTTCCTCGAAAACACACGATTTCTAAATGAAAAGTTATTAATTTTTCGACAGCTTTCCAACGACATGCATATCATATATCTTATCTCAACAGCATATGTATTAATTCATTTTTTTATCATAAATTATATAACGACAATATTAATCCTACAAGCATGCATAATCCTAAATACTCGAGCAGTAGTCAGGGATACACTATTAATATATAAAAGTTAAGTTATGAGTGCTCAAATATCAATATTGAGATTCAATATTGCAGGAAAGGTACGTAGACGCGACGGAGATGATAAACACTAGGTTTGACTCACGAACATACCCACAAATAATACTCATCACCTCCATAGCTATAACTCATAATTTCCTTAGCTTTATCCTGCTCTAAAAACCCGTCTTGGAATAACTCGCTCATAACCTTGTCGTAGTATTTTATGTATAATACTAATAATACTATTACTAATAAAAATAAGATTAATATTAATAATCTTAATATTAATATTAATAATAATAATAATAATAATAATAATAATAATAATAATAATATAATTATAATATATATAAATATAGAGAGAGCAGAGATAGATATAGGTAAGTGTGTGTGTGCTGTAAACCAAATTCATCGAGCTTTATAATGTTGGCTAGCCCAAGGGTGCCATGCGATCGCATGGCTTCCCAAGCCAAATCCCATGCGATCGCATGGGAAGATTTGACAGCACACAATCGTTTAACATTTTGCTTATCGACATGATTATATATATATATATATATATATATATATATATATATATATATATATATATATATATATATATATATATATATATATATATATATATATATATATATATATATATATATATATTAATTAATTATATATTATATTATATTTACATGCATAGTTGACTTATAATTTTTGGTCCGATGACTCGCACGTTGTCACTTGACTTATGTCCTGTAGTGACCCGAACATTTCCATGTTTATATATATTAATTGAGATTGATATTTACATGACTAAATGTTTCCAACGTTTTAAGCAATCAAACTTGTTAAGACTTGATTAAATGAAATAAGTTTCATATAGACAATTGATCACCCAAGTTGACCGGCGATTCACGAACGTTACAAATTTGTAAAAACTACATGTTGTGGTATATATAGACATATATATATGGTTGACATGAGATTATGATGAGTAAGTATCTCACTAAGTATATTAACAATGTGTGATATATATAAGAAATGAGATTACTAAGTTAAGAAACTCGAAATGATATATATAACGATTATCGTTATGATAACGTCTACTAAATACATATGTATCATATTAAGATATTGATACACTATATTTAACATGATAAAATGATATTTAAATATATCATTAAGTGTGTTAACAATGAACTACATATGTAAAAACAAGACTACTAACTCAAGAATTACGAAACGAGACTTATATGTAACGATTATCGTTGTAACGATATTTTAATGTATATATCATATTAAGAGATATTCATACATCCTAATATCATGATAACATAATAATTTAACATCTCATTTGATATAATAAATATTGGGTTAACAACATTAATTGAGATCGTTAACTTAAAGGTTTCAAAACAACACTTACATGTAACGACTAACGAAGACTTAACGACTCCATTAGAATGTATATACATGTTATGTTTTGATATGTATTCTTACACTTTTGAAAGACTTCAAGACACATATCAAAGTACTTCTACTTAACAAAAATGCTTACAATTACATCCTCGTTCAGTTTCATCAACAATTCTACTCGTATGCACCCGTATTCGTACTCGTACAATACACAGCTTTTAGATGTATGTACTATTGGTATATACACTCCAATGATCAGCTCTTAGCAGCCCATGTGAGTTACCTAACACATGTAGGAACCATCATTTGGCAACTAGCATGAAATATCTCATAAAATTACAAAAATATTAGTAATCATTCATGACTTATTTACATGAAAACAAAATTACATATCCTTTATATCTAATCCATATAGCAACGACCAAAAACACCTACAAACACTTTCATTCTTCAATTTTCTTCATCTAATTGATCTATCTCAAGTTCCATCTTCAAGTTCTAAGTGTTCTTCATAAATTCCATAAGTATAGTTTCATAAAAATCAAGAATACTTCCAAGTTTGCAAGTCTACTTCCAAGCTTTCTAATCCATTCCAAGTAATCATATAAGATCAAGGAACCTTTGTTATTTACAGTAGGTTATCTTTCTAATTCAAGGTAATATTCATATTCAAATTTGATTCAATTTCTACAACTATAACAATCTTATTTCGAGTGAAAATCTTACTTGAACTGTTTTCTTGTCATGATTCTGCTTCAAGAACTTTCAAGCCATCCAAGGATCCTTTGAAGCTAGATCCATTTTTCTCATTTCCAAAGTTTTATCCAGAAAACTTGAGATAGTAATGATGTTCATAACATCATTCGATTCATACATATAAAGCTATCTTATTCGAAGGTTTAAACTTGTAATCACTAGAACATAGTTTAGTTAATTCTAAACTTGTTCGCAAATAAAAGTTAATCCTTCTAACTTGACTTTTAAAATCAACTAAACACATGTTCTATATCTAAATGATATGCTAACTTAATGATTTAAAACCTGAAAACACGATGAACACCATAAAATCGGATATACGCCGTCGTAGTGAAACCGGGGGCTGTTTTGGTTTAAATAATTAAAAACTATGATAAACTTTGATTTAAACGTTGTTCTTCTGGGAAAATGATTTTTCAAATGAACATGAAACTATATCCAAAAATCTTGGTTAAACTCAAAGTGAAAGTATGTTTTTCAAAATGGTCATCAAGATGTCGTTCTTTCGACGGAAATGACTACCTCTTTAGTAATTGACATGTAACTTAAATTTCCGACTATAAACCTATGCTTTTTCTGTTTGTATTCTTAAATTAGAGTTCAATATGAAACTATAGCAATTTGATTCACTCAAAACAGATTTAAAATGAAGAAGTTATGGGTAAAACAAGATTGGATATTTTTGATCTTTTTAGCTACGGGAAATGTTTAACAAATCTATAAAAATCATATCCTAGCTAACTTATATTGTATTATACATGTATTCTAATATATTATGTAATCTTGGGATACCATAGACACGTATGCAAATGTTTTGACATATCATATCGACCCATGTATACATATTTTTTGGAACAACCATAGACACTCTATATGCAGTAATGTTGGAGTTAGCTATACAGGGTTGAGGTTGATTCCAAAAATATATATACTTTGAGTTGTGATCTAGCCTGAGACGTGTATACACTGGGTCATGGATTGAATCAAGATAATATATATCGATTTATTTCTGTACATCTAACTGTGGACAACTAGTTGTAGGTTATTAACGAGGACAGCTGACTTAATACACTCAAATCTTTAAAACATAATAAAAATGGTTGTAATTATATTTTGATCATACTTTGATATATATGTACATATTTATATAGGTTCGTGAATCGATCCGTGGCCAAGTCTTATTTCGGAGGAAGGAAATATCTGTGAAAGTGAGTTATAGTCCCACTTTTAAAATCTAATATTTTTGAGATGAGAATAAATGCAGCTTTTATAAATGATTTACAAAATAGACACAGGTACGTGAAACTACATTCTATGGTTGAATTATCGAAATTGAATATGCCCCTTTTTATTAAGTCTGGTAATCTAAGAATTAGGGAACAGACACCCTAATTGACGCGAATCCTAAAGATAGATCTATTGGGCCTAACCAACCCCATCCAAAGTACCGGATGCTTTAGTACTTCGAAATTTATATCATATCTAAAAGGTGTCCCAGAATGATGGGGATATTCTTATATATGCATTTTGTTAATGTCGATTACCAGGTGTTCACCATATGAATGATTTTTATCTCTATGTATGGGATGTGTATTGAAATATGAAATCTTGTGGTCTATTGTTACGATTTGATATATATAGGTTAAACCTATAACTGACCAACATTTTTGTTGATGTTTAAAGCATGTTTATTCTCAGGTGAATACTAAGAGCTTTCGCTGTTGCATACTAAAATAAGGACAAGATTTGGAGTCTATGTTTGTATGATATTGTGTAAAAACTGCATTCAAGAAACATATGTCGATGTAATATATTTCTATTGTAAACCATTATGTAATGGTCATGTGTAAACAGTATATTTTAGATTATCATTATTTGATAATCTACGTAATGCTTTTTAAACCTTTATTGATAAAATAAAGGTTATGGTTGTTTTAAAAATGAATGCAGTCTTTGAAAAATGTCTCATATAGAGGTCAAAACCTCGCAACGAAATCAATTAATATGGAATGTTTATAATCAATATGAACGGGACATTTCAGTTGGTATCCGAGCGTTGGTCTTAGAGAACCAGAAAATTTGCATTAGTGTGTCTTATCGAGTTTGTTAGGATGCAATAGCGAGTCTGGACTTTGACCGTGTTTTCTTTAAAAATGATTGCTTAACATTTTTGTTGGAAACTATATATTATTAACATGTAAATATTATGTGATATATTAATCTCTTAACATGTTTGATATTGTGTGATAGATGTCTACCTCTAGCACAAATCCCATTGACTCACCTAATAATAACGAAGAGTCGAATATATATTGGCAAGATTTACAAGTTCTCGAAGAACCGGAAGAAGAGGAACCGAAAGAAGAGGAACCAGAAGAAGAGGAACCGGAAGAAGACCGGTCAAATAAAAGAAAATCCTCAACCAATTGACCATAGAAAACCGGTCAAATAAAAAAAAATCCTCAACCCATTGACCAAAGTTAATAATGGTCAATGGTGTTTCCGCTAAGGAAGCAAAATATTGGGAAAATTACCAATTTTCCGATGAATCAGATCCTGATGAGGATTTCGATGATGTTATAGAAATTACCCCGACCCAATTTAATGAGGCAAAAGAAAATAATAAGGGAAAAGGCATCAAAAAGAGAAATCTGATTCCGACCCCGATGAACTTTATATGTACCGTCAACACCCATATTTTCAATATCGTGACAATAACCCGGGAACCTCTAAACCACCAGGTTTTTCTAAACCAATGTGGAAAATGACGACTCGTATTAGAGGAACATCATATATCCTAGAAGATTAGGAAAAAGAACCTAGTCCGAAGAAGAAGAAACCAGTTATTCAGATTAGAGGGGTGTGAGCATGTTGTGTAATAAATGTATTGTAGTGTGCTTGTACTTTTATGTTCTATGTAAAAATTGCTTGTATTGTTTGTTATTACGAATCTAATCCTTGTCTATTTTACAGTATAAAAACAAAATAGACGTTAAGGGTTGACAACTGAATATTTTAGAAGACCTACCAGAGGATATGATTGAGGAAATCTTGTCTAGAGTCGGTCAGAATTCATTAGCACATTTAGTTATGGTGAAATTAACTTGTCAAACATTTGAAAGACTTTCCAGAAATGCCTTATTTTATAAAGGCTTTCCTTTGATAGGTGGGGTATATCACATTGGGGAGACTTTAAGTTATGCCGTGTTTTCTTTAAAGCGTTAAATGCGGGGAACCCAAATGCAATTTTACGCTACGGGTTAAGAACCAATTTTGACTCAACATATCCCAACATAGGATTTCGTGAATTAGAAAGAGCTTCTAACATGCAACATAAAGAAGCATGTTATGCTTACGGGTTAGTGATGTTCGCTTTTTACCAAAGTGAGAAAAAGAACATCGGATTGCAGCTTTTAAATAAAACTTTCCCACAAGTGACGGATTCAGTAGTTGGAGTGAGAAACAAGGTTTTTAGATTATTACGGGGCTGTTGGACATTACGAAACCCTCGTCCTTTTGACGACATTACAACATGCTGCCTAGCTAATGGTCATAACGGTTATTTTCCACAAGACCAAAGATGGAAAGTCGTCTTAGTAAAACCAGAATGCATGACTTGTTTCTGGACTTATGAATTACGTATCTTTATTTCCTTTGCGTAACAACTTGCGTATTAACTAGATTTATCTTCAAAACTGTCCTGTATCATAATGTACTATATTTCATGTTATATGTAATATAGTGAAGTTGTAAGTTTGAAGAATATTTGTATGTGATATATTATTATAATCAGTTTTTCATATGGAATTGTAGTAGTTGAATTGTATATTAGCTACCAAGTTTGAACTTAACGGGTAGGTAGTACCCGAATTTAAACTTATAAAATGCTAATATGAAGAAAAAGCTTTTATAAATGAGTTCATATTACGCTACGAGATACTATTGACTACTCTTAATATTCTGTATGATTAACTTGCTTCATTTGACAATTTTTAAGGAAATGGCACCGACTACTCGACACACCTTGAATATGAGCGAAGAGGAATTTTGTGCCTTTCTTGCTTCAAACATAGCCGCAGTACAGGTCGCGCTACATACCAACAATAACTTTGAATCTAGCAATACAGCTAACGGCGCAAGAAATCGTGTAGGATGCTCCTACAAGGAATTCACTGCCTGCAAACCTTCGAAATTTGATGGGACCGAAGGACTAATCAGATTGAAACGATGGACCGAGAAAGTTGAATCAATGTTTGCCATAAGTAAGTGTGCTGAAGGAGACAAAGTGAAGTATGCTACGCATACCTTCACAGGTATTGCGTTAACATGGTGGAATACCTATCTAGAGCAAGTGGGACAAGATGCTGCTTACGCGCTACAGTGGTCAGCATTCAAGCACTTGATGAACGAGAAGTACCGTCCTAGAACCGAGGTCAATAAGCTCAAGTCAGAACTTAGAGGGTTACGAACACAGGGATTCGATATTACTTCGTACGAAAGACGATTCACAGAATTGTGCCTATTGTGTCCGAGAGCGTTCGAAGATGAGGAAGAGAAGATCGACGCATTTGTGAAAGTGTTACCAGAGAGAATCCAAGAAGATATAAGTTCACACGAGCCTGCCTCCATACAAAAGGCATGTAGAATGGCTCACAAACTAGTGAACCAGATTGATGGAAGAATTAAAGAACAGGCGGCCGAAGAGGCCAACGTGAAGTTAGTCAAAAGAAAGTGGGAGGAAAACGGTGATAAGAGTCACCAAAACAACAACAACTATCCCAACAATCGCAACATCAAGCGCAACTACAACAAACGACACAACAACAACAACAACTACAACAATCATCCCAACAACAATAATAACCGCAACAACAACAACAATCAGAAGCAGCTATGCCAAAGGTGTGAAAAGTATCACTCGGGGTTTTGCAACAAGTGTAAAAGAAATGGTCATAGCGCGGCGAAGTGTGAGGTCTACAGACCAGGGGTTAACAGAACGAAAGGAACAAATGGTGTCGGAATGAGTAATGGCGGAGCAAGTAGTGTCGGAGCAAGTTATGCCAATGTAGTTTGTTATAAATGTGGAAAACCAGGCCACATTATTAGAAATTACCCGAACCATGAGAACACGAATGGACAAGGCCGCAGAAGAGTTTTCAATATTAATGCGGCAGAGGCACAGGAAGACCCGGAGCTTGTTACGGGTACGTTTCTTATTGACAATAAATCTGATTACGTTTTATTTGATTCGGGTGGAGATAGAAGCTATATGAGTAGAGATTTTTGTGCTAAATTAAGTTGTCCATTGACACCGTTGAATAGTAAATTTTTACTCGAATTAGCAAACGATAAATTAATTTCAGCAGATTGTATGTGCCGGAATCGAGAAATTAAACTGGATAGCGAAATATTTAAGATTGATTTGATACCAGTAGAGTTAGGAAGTTTTGATGTAATAGTTGGCATGGACTGGCTGAAGGAGATGAAAGCAGAGATCGTATGTTACAAAAATGCAATTCGCATTGTACGAGAAGAAGGAGAACCCTTAATGGTGTACGGAGAAAAGGGCAACACGAAGCTACATCTTATTAGTAATTTGAAGGCACAAAAACTAATAAGAAAAGGATGCTATGCTGTTCTAGCACACGTCGAGAAAGTACAAACTGAAGAAAAGAGCATCAATGATGTTCCCATCGCAAAAGAATTTCCCGATGTATTTCCGAAAGAATTACCGGGACTACCTCCACATCGATCTATTGAATTTCAAATAGATCTTGTACCAGGAGCTGCACCAATAGCTCATGCTCCTTACAGACTCGCACCCAGCGAGATAAAAGAACTGCAAAGCCAACTGTAAGAACTATTAGAACGTGGTTTCATTCGACCAAGCACATCAACATGGGGAGCTCCTGTTTTGTTTGTCAAGAATAAGGATGGTACATTTAGGTTGTGTATTGACTACAGAGAGTTGAATAAACTTACCATCAAAAACCGTTATCCACTGCCGAGAATTGACGACTTATTTGATCAACTACGACGCTCATCGGTTTATTCGAAAATCGATTTACATTCTGGATATCATCAAATGCGAGTAAAGGAGGATGATATTCCAAAAACTGCTTTTAGGACGCGTTATGGTCATTACGAGTTTATGGTTATGCCGTTTGGATTGACTAACGCACCAGCTGTGTTCATGGACCTTATGAACTGAGTGTGTGGGCCATATCTTGACAAGTTTGTCATTGTTTTCATCGATGACTTACTTATTTACTCAAAGAATGATCAAGAGCACGAAGAACATTTGAGAAAAGTGCTAGAAGTATTGAGGAAAGAAAAACTGTACGCTAAGTTTTCAAAGTGTGCATTTTGGTTGGAAGAAGCTCAATTCCTCGATCACATAGTAAACAAAGAAGGTATCCAGGTGGACCCGACAAAGATCGAAACCGTTGAAAAGTGGGAAACCCCAAAAACTCTGAAGCATTTACGTCAATTTTTAGGATTGGCTGGTTACTACAGAAGATTCATCCAAGATTTCTTTAAAATAGCAAAATCCTTGACTGTATTAACGCATAAAGGGAAGAAATTTGAATGGAAGGATGAACAAGAGAAGGCATTTCAGTTATTGAAGAAAAAGCTAACTACGGCACCTATATTGTCATTGCCTGAAGGGAATGATGATTTTGTGATTTATTGTGATGCATCAAAGCAAGGTCTCGGTTGTGTATTAATGCAACGAACGAAGGTGATTGCTTATCTGTCTAGACAATTGAAGATTTACGAGCAAAATTATACGACTCACGATCTGGAATTGGGTGCTGTTATTTTTGCATTAAAGACTTGGAGGCATTATTTATATGGGGTCAAAAGTACTATATATACCGACCACAAAAGTCTCCAACATATATTTAATCAGAAGCAACTGAATATCAGACAACGCAGGTGGATTGAACTGTTGAATGATTATGATTTTGAGATTCGATACCACCCGGGGAAGGCGAATGTGGTAGCCGACGCTTTTAGTAGAAAGGACAGAGAACCTATAGGGTAAAAGCTATGAATATAATTATTCGTACTAACCTTACTACTCAAATAAAGGAGGCGCAGCAGGGGATTGTAAAAGAAGGAAAGTTGAAGAATGAGATACCCAAAGGATCAGAGAAACATCTTAATATTCGAGAAGACGGAACCCGATATAGGGCTGATAGAATTTGGGTACCAAGGTTTGGAGATGTGAGAGAAATGGTACTTAAAGAAGCACATAAAACTAGATATTCAATACATCCTGGAGCGGGGAAGATGTATAAAGATCTCAGGAAACACTTTTGGTGGCCGGGTATGAAAGCCGATATTGCTAAATATGTAGGAGAATGTTTGACATGTTCTAAAGTCAAAGTTGAACATCAGAAACTATCAGGTCTACTACAACAACCTGAAATCCTGGAATGGAAATGGGAAAACATTACCATGGATTTCATTACTAAATTGCCAAGGACTGCAAGTGGTTATGATACTATTTGGGTAATAGTTGATCGTCTCACCAAGTCAGCATACTTCCTGCCAATGAGAGAAGATGACAAAATAGAGAAGTTGGCGTGATTGTATTTGAAGGAGGTTGTCTCCAGACATGGAATACCCGTCTCTATTATCTCTGATAGGGATGGTAGATTTGTTTCAAGGTTCTGGCAGACGTTGCAACAAGCATTGGGGACTCGTCTAGACATGAGTACTGCCTATCATCCACAAACTGATGGGCAGAGTGAAAGGACGATACAAACACTTGAAGACATGCTACGAGCATGTGTTATTGATTTCAGAAACAGTTGGGATCGACACCTACCGTTAGCAGAATTTTCCTACAACAACAGTTATCATTCTAGTATTGAGATGGCGCCATTTGAGGCACTTTATGGTAGAAAGTGCAGGTCTCTGATTTGTTGGAATGAAGTGGGGGATAGACAGATTACGGGTCCGGAGATAATACAAGAAACTACCGAGAAAATCATCCAAATTCAGAAACGATTGAAAACTGCCCTGAGTTGACAAAAGAGCTACGCGGACAGTAAAAGAAAAGATATAGAGTTTGAAATTGGAGAAATGGTCATGCTTAAGGTTTCACCTTGAAAAGGCGTTGTTCGATTTGGTAAACGGGGGAAACTAAATCCAAGGTACATTGGACCATTCAAGATTATAGATCGTGTCGGACCAGTAGCTTACCAACTGGAGCTACCTCAACAACTCGCGGCTGTACATAACACTTTCCACGTCTCGAATTTGAAGAAATGTTTTGCTAAAGAAGATCTCACTATTCCGTTGGACAAAATCCAAATCAATGAAAAACTTCAATTCATTAAAGAACCCGTCGAAATAGTGGATCGTGAGGTTAATATACTTAAGCAAAACAAGATACTGATTGTTAAGGTTCGATGGAATGCTCGTAGAGGACCCGAGTTCACCTGAGAATGTGAAGATCAGATGAAGAAGAAATACCCGCATCTATTTCCATAAGATTCGTCAACACCTTCAACAGCTTAAAATTTCGGGACGAAATTTATTTAACGGGTAGGTACTGTAGTGACCCGAACTTTTCCATGTTTATATATATGAATTGAGATTGATATTTATATGACTAAATGTTTCCAATGTGTTAAGCAATCAAACTTGTTAAGACTTGATTAAATGAAATAAGTTTCATATAGACAATTGATCACCCAAGTTGACCGGCGATTCACGAACGTTACAAATTTGTAAAAACTACATGTTGTGGTATATATAGACATATATATATGGTTGACATGAGATTATGATGAGTAAGTATCTCACTAAGTATATTAACAATGTGTGATATACATAAGAAATGAGATTACTAAGTTAAGAAACTCGACATGATATATATAACGATTATCGTTATGATAACGTCTACTAAATACATATGTATCATATTAAGATATTGATACACTATATTTAACATGATAAAATGATATTTAAATATATCATTAAGTGTGTTAACAATGAACTACATATGTAAAAACAAGACTACTAACTCAAGAATTACGAAACGAGACTTATATGTAACGATTATCGTTGTAACGATATTTTAATGTATATATCATATTAAGAGATATTCATACATCATAATATCATGATAACATAATAATTTAATATCTCATTTGATATAATAAACATTGGGTTAACAACATTAATTGAGATCGTTAACTTAAAGGTTTCAAAACAACACTTACATGTAACGACTAACGAAGACTTAACGACTCCATTAGAATGTATATACATGTTGTGTTTTGATATGTATTCTTACACTTTTGAAAGACTTCAAGACACATATCAAAGTACTTCTACTTAACAAAATGCTTACAATTACATCCTCGTTCAGTTTCATCAACAATTCTACTCGTATGCACCCGTATTCGTACTCGTACAATACACAGCTTTTAGATGTATGTACTATTGGTATATACACTCCAATGATTAGCTCTTAGCAGCCCATGTGAGTCACCTAACACATGTAGGAACCATCATTTGGCAACTAGCATGAAATATCTCATAAAATTACAAAAATATTAGTAATCATTCATGACTTATTTACATGAAAACAAAATTACATATCCTTTATATCTAATCCATATAGCAACGACCAAAAACACCTACAAATACTTTAATTCTTCAATTTTCTTCATCTAATTGATCTCTCTCAAGTTCCATCTTCAAGTTCTAAGTATTCTTCATAAATTCCAAAAGTATAGTTTCATAAAAATCAAGAATACTTTCAAGTTTGCAAGTCTACTTCCAAGCTTTCTAATCCATTCCAAGTAATCATCTAAGATCGAGGAACCTTTGTTATTTACAGTAGGTTATCTTTCTAATTCAAGATAATATTCATATTCATATTCAAACTTTGAACTGTTTTCGTGTCATGATTCTGCTTCAAGAACTTTCAAGCCATCCAAGGATCCTTTGAAGCTAGATCCATTTTTCTCATTTCCCGTAATTTTATCCAGAAAACTTAAGGTAGTAATGATGTTCATAACATCATTCGATTCATACATATAAAGCTATCTTATTCGAAGGTTTAAACTTGTAATCATTAGAACATAGTTTAGTTAATTCTAAACTTGTTCGCAAACAAAAGTTAATCCTTCTAACATGAATTTTAAAATCAACTAGACATATGTTCTATATCTATATGATATGCTAACTTAACGATTTAAAACCTGGAAACACGATGAACACCGTAAAATCGGATATACGCTGTCGTAGTGAAACTGGGGGCTGTTTTAGTTTAAATAATTAAAAACTATGATAAACTTTGATTTAAAAGTTGTTCTTCTGGGAAAATGATTTTTCAAATGAACATGAGACTATATCCAAAAATATTGGTTAAACTCAAAGTGAAAGTATGTTTTTCAAAATGGTCATCAAGATGTCGTTCTTTCGACGGAAATGACTACCTCTTTAGTAATTGACATGTAACTTAAATTTCCGACTATAAACCTATACTTTTTCTGTTTGTATTCTTAAATTATAGTTCAATATGAAACTATAGCAATTTGATTCACTCAAAACAGATTTAAAATGAAGAAGTTATGGGTAAAACAAGATTGGAAATTTTTGATCTTTTTAGCTACGGGAAATGTTTAACAAATCTATACAAATCATATCCTAGCTAACTTATATTGTATTATACATGTATTCTAATATATTATGTAATCTTGGGATACCATAGACACGTATGCAAATGTTTTGACATATCATATCGACCCATGTATATATATTATTTGGAACAACCATAGACACTCTATATGCAGTAATGTTGGAGTTAGCTATACAGGGTTGAGGTTGATTCCAAAAATATATATACTTTGAGTTGTGATCTAGCCTGAGACATTTATACACTGGGTCGTGGATTGATTCAAGATAATATATATCGATTTATTTCTGTACATCTAACTGTGGACAACTAGTTGTAGGTTATTAACGAGGACAGCTGACTTAATACACTCAAATCTTTAAAACATAATAAAAATGGTGGTAATTATATTTTGATCATACTTTGATATATATGTACATATTTGTATAGGTTCGTGAATCGATCCGTGGCCAAGTCTTATTTTTGAGGAAGGAAATATCTGTGAAAGTGAGTTATAGTCCCACTTTTAAAATCTAATATTTTTGGGATGAGAATACATGCAGGTTTTATAAATGATTTAAAAAATAGACACAAGTACGTGAAACTACATTCTATGGTTGAATTATCGAAATTGAATATGCCCCTTTTTATTAAGTCTGGTAATCTAAGAATTAGGGAACAGACACCTTAATTGACGCGAATCTTAAAGATAGATCTATTGGGCCTAACAAACCCCATCCAAAGTACCGGATGCTTTAGTACTTCGAAATTTATATCATATCCGAAGGGTGTCCCGGAATGATGGGGATATTCTTATATATGCATTTTGTTAATGTCGGTTACCAGGTGTTCACTATATGATTTTTATCTCTATGTATGGGATGTGTATTGAAATAAGAAATCTTGTGGTCTATTGTTACAATTTGATATATATAGGTTACATCTATAACTCACCAACATTTTTGTTGACATTTAAAGCATGTTTATTCTCAGGTGAATACTAAGAACTTCCGATGTTGCATACTAAAATAAGGACAAGATTTGGAGTCCATGTTTGTATGATATTGTGTAAAAACTGCATTCAAGAAACATATGTCGATGTAATATATTTCTGTTGTAAACCATTATGTAATGGTCATGTGTAAACAGTATATTTTAGATTATCATTATTTGATAATCTACGTAATACTTTTAAAACCTTTATTGATAAAATAAATGTTATGGTTGTTTTAAAAATGAATGCAGTCTTTGAAAAACGTCTCATATAGAGGTTAAAACCTCGCAACGAAATCAATTAATATGGAACATTTATAATCAATATGAACGGAACATTTCATGTCCCGGTTCCAGTTTCTCGAATGCATTTTCGTATGCTTAGAAAACTAGTACTTTTCGTTACGCGACGTGTACCTTTATCAAAAATTAAACTTAATCATTGATAAACTATGTCACTCGAAGTGTTGCTTTAATTAATTAAGTATTTTGATTATTTGCTTCTATAAATCATCGTCTCGTAGTATATACATATACATATATACATTTTCATTTTTTAGTAGTGTTTTACTGTAGCAAATAGTGATTTTTGAAAACACTGTAGCTTTTCGGGTACTGTAGCAATTCGAAAATACTGTAGCAAATTAGTGTTTTACTGGTTTATCTTAAATGTTTTAGTTAACTTATCTAAATATCAACCGAATCAATAATCGAATGTTACTATCGTTTACTAAATAACTTGAAATCATATATATATATATATATATATATATATATATATATATATATATATATATATATATATATATATATATATATATATATATATATATATATATATATATTGTTCGTGAATCTTCGAGAACAGTCAAAGAATAATTGATTACATGAATATAGTTCCAATTGTTTGAGATTTAGCTTATCAAACTTTGCTTGTTGTGTCAGAAACGTTAAATCATTTAAGGATTAAGTTTAAATTTGGTTGAAAATTTTTGGGTCATCACAAGATTCCTCGAGGAATAGTTGAAGATGTCCTAGTTAGAGTGGATAAGTTCGCATTTCCCGTTGATTTTGTCATTATGGATATTGAAGAAGACACGAAGGTCCCACTCATTCTTGGTAGACCATTCCTGAATACTGCCAAGGCCGTAATTGATGTGCACGAGAAATCATTGAAACTAAGGGTTGGAGGAGAAGAAATCACATTCAATGTTAAACGCCTCATGAACCATCCTCGAGAAGAAGATGTGAACCTCTCTGATTCTTTTCAAGAACTCGTCAACGAATACATGGAAGAAACCATGGCTATATGTAGTCAAGATCAAATTTCTAAGGATCTGTTCTTTACACCACCTAAAGGAAATCTCGACATTCATTCAGCCATAAACCTTAGTCAACACAAATCTCCCCTCTCTGAAAGTAATTTTCTTGGAAAGACTATCCGCATAGCACCGCTAGGACTGTAGTGACCCGAACTTTTCCATGATTATATATTAAATGAAAACTATATTTGCATGATTAAATGTTTCCAACAAGTTAAGCAATCAAACTTGTTAAGACTTGATTTATTGAAATGAGTTTCATGTAGACAATTGACCACCCAAGTTGACCGGCGATTCACGAACGTTAAAACTTGTAAAAACAACATTATATATATATATATATATATATATATATATATATATATATATATATATATATATATATATATATATATATATATATATATATATATAACATGATATTACGATGAGTAAGTATCTCACCAAGTACATTAACAATGAGTTATATACATAAAATGAAAGTAGTGAATTAAGAAACGCGAAACGATATATATAACGGCTATCGTTACAACAACGTCTTACTAAATACATATGTATCATGTTAAGATATTAATACACTATGTTTAACATCATGAAATGATAATTACATATATCATTAAGAGTATTAACAATGAACTACACGAGTAAGATGAGACTACTAACTTAAGGATTTCGAAACAATACATATATGTAACGATTATCATTGTAATAGTATTTTACACATATTTATATGATATTAAGATATATTAATACACCATGTTAACATGTTAACATAACAATTTAACATCTCATTTAAGTGTAATAATAATGGATCAATTACATTTAACAAGATCGTTAACTTAAAGGTTCCGAAACAACACTTACATATAACGACTAACGATGACTTAACGACTCAGTTAAATGTATATACATGTAGTGTATTAAGATGTATTAATACACTTTTGGAAGTCTTCATGACATGTATCAAAGTACTTCTACTTAACCAAAATGCTTACAATTACATCCTCATTCATTTTCATTAACAATTCTACTCGTTTGCACCAGTATTCGTACTCGTACAATACACAGCTTCTAAGATGTATATACTATTGGTATATACACTCAATCATCAGCTCCTTAGCAGCCCATGTGAGTCATTAAACATGTTGGAACCATCATTCGGTAACTAGCATGAAATATCTCACAAAATTACAAAAAATATTATAAATCATTCATGAATTATTTACATGAAAACAAACTTACACATCCTTTATATCTAATCCATATACCAATTACCAAAAACACCTTCAAACACTTTCATTCTTCAATTTTCTTCATCTAATTGATCTCTCTCAAGTTCTATCTTCAAGTTCTAAGTGTTCTTCATAAATTCTATAAGTTCTAGTTCATAAAACCAAGAATACTATCAAGTTTGCAAGATTACTTCCAAGCTTTCTAATCCAATCCAAGTAATCATCTAAGCTCAAGAAATCTTTCTTATTTATAGTAAGATATCTTTCTAATACAAGGTAATACTCATATTTAAACTTTGATTAAATTTCTATAACTTTAACTATCTTATTTCGAGTGAAAATCTTACTTAAACTTGTTTTCGTCTCATGATTCTACTTCAAGAACTTTCAAGCCATTCAAGAATCCTTTGAAGCTAGATCAATTTTTGTCACTTCCAGTAGATTTACCTACTAAAATTGAGGTAGTAATGATGTTCATAACATTATTCGATTCATATATATAAAACTATCTTATTCGAAGATTTGAACATGTAATCACTAGAACATAGTTTAGTTAATTATAAACTTGTTCGCAAACAAAAGTTAATCCTTCTAACTTGACTTTTAAAATCAACTAGACACATGTTCTATATCTTTATTATATGCTAACTTAATGATTTAAAACTTAGAAACACGAAGAACACCGTAAAACCTGATATACGCCGTCGTAGTAAAACCGGGGGCTGTTTTGGTTTGGATAATTAAAAACTATGATAAACTTTGATTTAAAAGCTATTATTATGGGAAAATTATTTTTCTTATGAACATGAAACTATATCTAAAAATCATGGTTAAACTCAAAGTGGAAGTATGTTTTCCAAAATGGTCATCTAGACGTCGTTTTTTCGACTGAAATGACTACCTTTACAAAAATGACTTGTAACCTGTATTTACGACTATAAACTTATAATTTTCTGTTTAGATTCATAAACTTAAGTTCAATATGAAACCATAGCAACTTGAATCACTCGAAACAGATTTAAAACGAAGAAGTTATGGGTAAAACAAGATTGGATAATTTTGCTTGTGGTAGCTACGTGAAATTTGTAACAAATTTATACAAATCATAACTTAACTAACTTATATTGTATTATACATGTATTCTAACATATATTCTGTAATCTTGGGATACCATACACATGAATACAATGTTTTGACATATCATATCGACCCATCTATATATATATATTTCGGAACAACCATAGACACTCTATATGCAGTAATGTTGAAGTTAGCTATACAGGGTTGAGGTTGATTCTAAAATATTATATATACTTTGAATTATGATCTAGCCTGAGACTTGTATACACGAGGTCGTGGATTCATTCGAGATAATATATATTGTTTTATTTTTGTACATCTAACTGTGGACAACTAGTTGTAGGTTACTAACGAGGACTGCTGACTTAACAAACTCAAATCATTAAAACGTAATAAAAAATGTTGTAATTATATTTTGATCATAATTTGATACATATGTACATATTTGTTATAGGTTCGTGAATCGACCAGTGGCCAAGTCTTACTTCCCGACGAAGTAAAAATCTGTGAAAGTGAGTTATAGTCCCACTTTTAAATCTAATATTTTTGGGATGAGAATACATGAAGTTTTGTAAATGTTTTACAAAATAGACACAAATACTTGAAATTACATTCTATGTTGGATTATGAATACCGAATATCACCCTTTTAGCTTGGTAACCTAAGAATTAGGGAACAGACACCCTAATTGACGCGAATCCTAAAGGTAGATCTACGGGCCTTAACTCTCCCCATACTAGAAAATGGTATGCTTTAGTACTTCGAGTTATTAATACAGATGGATTTCTGTTTTGGGGATATTCTATATGCATTTTGTTAATGTCGGTTACCAGGTGTTCAACATATGAATGATTTTTATACAGATTGTATGTTATTGAAAGATGAAATCTTGTGGTCTATTATTACGATTTGATATATATAGGTTAAACCTATAACTCACCAACATTTTTGTTGACGTTTAAAGCATGTTTATTCTTAGGTGATTATTAACAGCTTCCGCTATTGCATGCTAATTTATGGACAAGAGTTGGAGTCAGCATGCTTGTATAATAATGTTTAAAAACTTCATTCGAAGATTTAATTTGATGTGTAATATTATTGTAAACCATTATGTAATAATCGTGTGAAAATGCTATATTTTAGATTATCATTATTTGATAATCGTCGTAATATTTTTAAACCTTTATTGATAAAATAAAGGTTATGGTTTGTTTAAAAATCGAATGCAGTCTTTGAAAAACGTCTCATATAGAGGTCAAAACCTCGCAACGAAATCAATTAATATGGAACGTTTATAATCGATATGAACGGGACATTTCAGATGGTATCCGAGCGTTGGTCTTAGAGAACCAGAATTTTGCATTAGTGTGTCTTACCGAGTTGTTAGGATGTATTAGTGATTCTGGGCTTCGACCATGTTTTCTTCAAAAACGATTGCTTAACACTTTTTGTTGGAAACTATATATTATTAACATGTAAATATTATGTGATATATTAATCTCTTAACGTGTTTGATATTGTGTGATAGATGTCTACTTCTAGTACAAATCCCATCGACTCACCTAATAATAATGAAGAGTCGAATATATTTTGGGAAGATTCACAAAATCCCGAGGAGGAACCGGAAGAGGAGGAACCGGAAGAAGAGGAACCGGAAGAGGAGGAACCGGAAGAAGAAGAGGTTTCGGAGGAGGAATTATTAATACCTACAGCTAAACGATTAAATAAAAGAAAATCCTCAACCAACGGACCAAAGTTAATAATGGTCAATGGTGTTTTCGCCGAGGAAACAAGATATTGGGAAAATTACCAATTTTCTGATGAATCGGATCCCGACGAGGATTCCGATGATGTTATAGAAATTACCTCGACCCAATTTGAAAAAGCAAAATAAAACAATAAGGGAAAAGGTATCAAAATAGAGAAACCTGATTACAACCCCGATGAACTTTTATATATTGTAAACACCCGTACCTCTTAGATTTTAACAATAACCCGGGAACCTCTAAGCCACCAGTTTTTTCTAAACTATTTGTGAAAATGACGGCTCGTATTAGGGGAGCACCATATATCCCTAGGAAATTAACGAAACAAACCAAGTCTGAAGAAGAAGAAACAAGTGAGTCGGAATAAAGAGTTGTAATCATGTGATGTAATATATGTAATATAGTGTGCTTGTGCTTTTATGATAAATGTAAAAATTGCTTGTATTATTTGTTAAGTATCTTTTATGAATCTAACTCTCGTCTATTTTTACAGTATAAAAATACAAAATGGATGTTAAGGATAGACAACCAAAAATTTTAGAAGACCTACCCGGGGACATGATTGATGAAATCTTGTCTAGAGTCGGTTAGAATTCATCGGCATAATTGTTTACGGAAAAATTAGTTTGTAGAACATTTGAAGAACATTCCAGGCATGCCTTAGTTTATAAAAGGCTTTGTTTTGAAAGATGGGGTATATCACATTGGGGAGACCTTAAGTTATGCCTTGTTTTCTTTAAAGCGTTAAATGCGGGGAACCCAAGTGCAATTTTACGCTATGGGTTAAGAACCTATTTTGACTCAACATATCCCAACATAGGACTTCGTGCTTTAGAAAGAGATTCTAACATGCAACATAAAGAAGCATGTTATGCTTACGGGTCAGTGATGTTCGCTTCTCACCAAAGTGAGAAAAAGAACATCGGATTACAACTTTTAAATAAAACATTCCCACAAGTGACGGATTCGGTAGTTGGGGTAAGAAACAAGGTTTTTAGATTGTTACGGGGCTATTGGGCATTACGAAACCCTCGTTCTTTTGACGATATTACAACATGCTGCTTAGCTAATGGTCATAATGGTTATCTACCTCATAACCAAGGATGGGAAATAATATTAGTACAACAAGAATGCATGAATTGTTTCTGAACTTATGAATTACGTGTTTTTATTGCCTTTGCTAAACGACTTGCGTATTAACTAGGATTGTTGTCACAACTGTTTTGTATCAAAATTATTGTGTGCTATATTTTATGCTATATGTAAAATAGCTGTATTATAAATTTGTAAAATATTGTATAAAAGTTTGAACGTGAAATTTATTGTAATCAGTTTTTCATATAGAATTGTAGTAGTTAAATTGTATGTTAGCTACTAAGTATGCACTTAACGGGTAGGTACTACCCGAATTAAAACTTATAAAACGCTAATATGAGGAAAAAGCTTTTATAAATAAGTTCATATTATGCTATGAAATACTATTGACTACTCTTAATATTCTATATGATTAACTTAATTCTTTTGGCTATTTTTGAAGGAAATGGCACCGACTACTCGTCAGAACTTGAACATGAGGGAGGAAGACTTCCGTGTTTTTCTTGCTGCGAACATAGCCGCCGTGTAGGCCACAATACAAAATAACAACAATAACTCTGGTTCTAGCAGTGGAACTAATTCCACAAGAAATCGTGTAGGATGCTCCTACAAAGAATTCACTGCCTACAAACCTGTGGAATTTGATGGAACCGAGGGTCCAATCAGATTGAAACGGTGGACCGAGAAGGTTGAATCGGTGTTTACCATAAGTAAATGTACTGAAGAAGACAAAGTAAAGTACGCCACGCATACCTTCACAGGTACTGCATTAACATGGTGGAATACCTATCTCGAGCAAGTGGGACAAGATACTGCCTACGCGTTACTGTGGTTAGCATTCAAGCACTTGATGAACGAGCAGTATCGTCCCAGAAACGAGGTCAATAAGCTCAAGGTAGAGCTTAGAGAGTTACGAACACAAGGGTTCGACATTACCACGTATGAACGACGATTCACAGAGTTGTGCCTATTGTGTCCGGGAGCGTTCGAAGATGAAGAAGAGAAGATCGACGCGTTTGTAAAAGGGTTACCAGAAAGGATTCAAGAAGATGTGAGTTCACACAAGCCCACTTCCATACAAAAGGCAAGTCAAATGACTCATAAACTCATAAATCAGATTGAGGGAAGAATTAAAGAGCAGGAGGCCGAAGAAGCCAACACGAAACAACTCAAGAGGAAGTGGGAGGAAAACGGTGACAAGAGTCACCAGTACAACAACAACAACAATTACAACCACAATCGCAACAACTATCCCAACAACCACAACAATAATCGCAACAATAATCGCAACAATAACCGCAATCCTAACAATAACTACAACAAACATCCCAACAACAACAACAACCACAACAGCTACCATCCCAACAATAATAACAAAAGGCAAAAACCATGTCAGAGGTGTGAAGGATACCATCCGACTGGGTTCTTCACGACAACGTGTACTAAGTGTAAGAGAGGTGGTCATAGAGCGACGAAGTGTGAAATCTACGGACCGGTGATTAACAAAAATAATGCAACGAGTAATGTCGGGACAAGTAATGCAGCCTTTATTTGTTATGGATGTGAAAAACCGGGCCACGTCAAGAGTAAATGCCCAAACCAAGGAAATACAAATGGGCAAAGCCGTAGAAGAGTCTTCAACATTAATTCGGCAGAAGTGCAGGAAGACCCGGAGCTTGTTACGGGTACGTTTCTCATTGACAATAAATCTGCTTATGTTTTATTTGATTCAGGTGCGGATAGAAGCTATATGAGTAGAGATTTTTGTGCTAAATTAAGTTGTCCACTGATGCCTTTGGATAATAAATTTTTACTCGAATTAGCAAATGGTAAATTAATTACAGCAGATAATATATGTCGAAATCGAGAAATTAAGCTGGTTAGTGAAACATTTAAGATTGATTTGATACCAGTAGAGTTAGGAAGTTTTGATGTGATAGTTGGCATGGACTGGTTGAAAAAGAAGAGAGCAGATATCGTATGTTACAAAAATGCAATTCGCATTGTATGGGAAAAAGGAAAACCCTTAATGGTGTACGGAGAAAAGAGCAACGCGAAGCTAAATCTTATTAGTAATTTGAAGGCATAAAATCTAATAAGAAAACGTTGCTATGCTGTTTTAGCACATGTCGAGAAAGTACAAACCGAAGAAAAGAACATCAATGATGTTCCCGTCGCAAAAGAATTTCCCGATGTATTTCCGAAAGAATTACCGGGACTACCTCCACACCGATCCGTTGAATTTCAAATAGATCTTATACCAGGAGCTGCACCAATAGCTCATGCTCCATACAGACTCGCACCCAGCGAAATGAAGGAACTCCAAAGCCAATTACAAGAACTTTTAGAGCGTGGTTTCATTCGACCAAGCACATCACCATGGGGAGCTCCTGTTTTGTTTGTCAAAAAGAAGGATGGTACATTCAGGTTGTGTATCGACTACCGAGAGTTGAACTAACTTACCATCAAGAACCGTTATCCACTACCGAGAATCGATGACTTATTTGATCAACTACAAGGCTTGTCGGTTTATTCAAAGACCGATTTACGTTTTGGATATCATCAAATGCGGGTGAAGGAGGATGATATTCCGAAAACAGCTTTTAGGACGCGTTACGGTCATTACGAGTTTATGGTTATGCCATTTGGTTTGACTAACGCACCAGCTGTGTTCATGGACCTTATGAACCGAGTGTGTGGACCATATTGAAAGGACCCATTCATATACATTATAAACGATTCACAATAGTTGATTACATCGCGAGGTATTTGACCTCTATATGATACGTTTTACAAACATTGCATACGTTTTTAAAAGACAAACTTTCTTTACATCTAAAATTGACGGCATGCATACCATTTCATATTAAATCCAACTATAATTGACTTAATATTAATCTTGATGAACTCAATGACTCGAATGCAACGTCTTTCATAGTATGTCATGAATGACTCCAAGTAATATCCTTAAAATGAGCTAATGCACAGCGGAAGATTTCTTTAATACCTGAGAATAAACATGCTTTAAAGTGTCAACCAAAAGGTTGGTGAGTTCATTAATTTATCATAATCAACCATTTCCGTAATAGTAACAGACCACAAGATTTCATATACATAAACGTTTTAATAAAAATATTCTAAGTGGTTGAGCACTTGGTAACCATACTTAACATTTAATCAACGTCGCATATTCCCTTTATTATGAAATCTCACTACACTGTACCAAGTGTAGTCACTGAAACGAAGTACTGTGCAACCGTTGAATACTGGTCGTCCAGTCCGGTTGGGGTTGTCAGGCCCGATAGATCTATCAACAGGATTCGTGTTTACAATACCGCATGTAAATGGTAGTTACCAAGCTATTAGGGAAAAATATGCAAAGTGGTACAACTCAACGTAGAATATGTTTTTAGTACTTGTGTCCATTTCGTAAAACAGTGCATGTATTCTCAGCCAAAAAATATATATAAAAAGGGAGTAATGAAACGCACAATACTGTATTTCGTAGCAATTATGTATATGACGGCACTGAACAAGTGCAGGGTTTGTCTCGGATTCATGAACCTATATTAAGTATATATATTTATATGTTGGTCAATAACTGTCTAACAATTTAGGTCAAGTCGTAGTGTATCACAATCCTAATGCTCGAGACCGACATGCAGAAGTCAACAAAAGTCAACTTGACCCAAAATGACTTCCAAAATCTATACATGTTTATTATATAACTTATATATAGTCGTTTTATATATTTAAATATATTTATCAGATCTTATTATACTAAATAATACAAGTCATTTATTAATAAATAAAAATTTATATTTAAATTCATATATGATAAAAATATACTTTTATATATCTCAAGTAATAAAATTTATAAAATTCACTTAATATCATAAAAATATAGTGGTATGTATTATTAATGTAATTATATTACGTGTGGTAAAAATATCTTTGTACGCATATTTATTTGATAAAATAATATTGATAATAATAATAATGATAAAAATAATAAAATGATAGTTTCAATAAAAATATTAATTTTTAGTAATAAAGATAATTTTAGTAATAACATCAACTGATAACAATTATAATAATCTTTTTAATAATAATATTAAAATTAATAATAATTCAGTTGACCATATCTTTTAATCCGTTCATCGAACCCACATGATTTCTAAATGAAAAGTTATTAATTTTTCTTTAGCTTTTCAACGACATGCATATCATATACCTTATCTCAGTAGCATATGTATCAAATTCGTGATTTATCATAAACTATTTAACGACGAAACTAAGCATACAAACATGCATAATCATATATACTCGAGCACTAGTCAGGGATACCCTACTAATATATAAAAGATAAGATATGAATGCTCACGTATCAATATTGTGATTCAATATTACAGGAAAGTACGTAGACGTAACGAAAATGATAAACGTTAGGTTGACCTCCTCGAACAATACCCATAACCTCCATAGCTATAACCCATAATTTCCTTAGCTCTATCCCGTTTGAAAATTTATTTTGAAATCGTCTGAATATAACTCCGTCGTAGTAGTTTATGTATACTAATAATATCTTGAAATAATACTAAGTAAATATATATATAATTCAATTGAGAGAGTTTAGAGAAATATATTTTCAAGTTTCTATGAAATAATAAAACCTATTGAATTCTATTTATAATAGATTTTTGAATTATTAAAGTGAATTATTAAAGTATGAATTATTAAAGTGAATTATTAAAGTATGAATTATTAAAGTGAATTATTAAAGTATGAATTATTAAAGTGAATTATTAAAGTGTGAATTATTAAAGTATGAATTATTAAAGTAAATTATTAAAGTTAAAGTAAAGTAAAAGTAAAGTAAAAGTAAAGTAAAGGTAAAGTTAAAGTATAGTAAAAGTATAAAACTATGTACGTATAATACGCGTATAAATATATTTAATATTAATTTAAATCATTATATCATAAAACATTTTAGTAAAGTAGAATTATATATATATTCATAATAGGTTTCAAGTTTTTAAATTACAGTCTGTTGGTGAAGCATGGGATAAAGTCCAAAGGTTTAATAAACGTATGAAATCATCTTAATGAAAAATGTCGAGTTACTTAACTTGTCGATATCCAACATCTAAGTTATTCACACTCCACGTTCTTACTTATAGATCACTTTACCATTTTCCGAATATTGTCAAAAAGAATAGATTTCTTAAATCACAGTGGACCTCATAACATTGGCCCGTAATCAAATCATAATGTATCTGATAATTCAATCATTTGATATTATCTCTTAATTCTGTCGATAAATATATCGAAACAAATACGTTCATGTAAAGTATCATATATCTAATACTTTGTTAATGTTTTCAGTTAATATTATATATTATATATATATATACATATCTATATACACATAATTGTTCGTGAATCGTCAAACACGGTCAAAGGGTAATTGATTACATGAATGTAGTTCCAAACTTTTTGAGATTCAACATTACAAATTCTGCTTATCGTGTCGGAAACATATAAAGGTTAGGTTTAAATTTGGTCAGAAATTTCCGGGTCGTCACAGTACCTACCCGTTAAAGAAATTTAGTCCCAAAATTTGATCGAGGTCGTCATTGCTAACCATAAAAATGTTTTCATGACGGATATGTGTTGATAGATAGGATTTTATTACCATAGAGTAATATGGATAAAATGATCTGATTACTCGAAGCGTATGAGTGAAGCTATCACAAAATAGTGGAATGAGGAAAATAAGTTTCGTCATAATTTTTGACGTAGTCATGGTTGAATTTCGGAATTCAAGGGATTCAAAAAAAAAATCTTGGAAATCTATAAGATTTGTTTCTTCGAGATTTAAGGAAATTAGGATATCTTTAATTAAATGCGATGATCTGTCCCGATTACTACGTCTGATATTTTCCTTATATATTTACCTTTTCCATTCCATTAGTTTTTACCACTTCTATACTCAATTCCAATTTCAAAAGATTGCGAAAATGCTTAATCCAGTTCTAATCCTTGTCCTTATCCTTACTATCGCAACAATCATTCTCCTTTTCCAACTTCCACCGGAGGAATCTGTTTTCTTCTACTTCGCCCTTGGAGTTATAGTGTTTTTAATTCTCCCGTGTCTTTTTGTTGCGATAAACATTGATATACACGGTTTGTAATTTATGTGTTGTTATTGGACTTTATATTCTCTCTTACATTTCGGAGTTTCATACTTTTGTTGTCTCTTCCCGGTTTTAAGTCAAGCTAATAATGGTCCAGAATTAGTAGGTATGAAGTTTTGGATGAACATAGTTAATGTTCTAAGAAGGAAATCGTAATGGTGCGATCTTGATTTGGCAAATTACCAAAATATCCGGAAAGATAGAACTATCAAGAAGATATGTTCTTAATATGTTTGGAGATTTGGTAGAATGTAAGAGTCGTGTAAATGGCACATGATGATGGTATGTTCTGTGAATCATCACGTTCCATTAGAAACTCAGCATGAATTACTGTAATATATTCACGTTGATCAAGTGTCATTATATTATACTAACTCATGCTTCAGTTTCCAACACTACTTCAAAACCTTCATATTTGAATTTTTTTCAGAATTTAGAAACCAACACAGTTTCTTTTATGTTGCAGATATTATGGAGAGATAAATGATCTCAGATAAGAATAGTTGTGAAAATATCTCCAGAAATATGGAGAATATGTATAATGAGAGATACGAAGATATCTTATAATATTTAAGATAAGATGATGATGAAGAATAAGGCCCGCAAAGGTTTAGAGTCAGGAGCAAGGTATTTGTTAATGACTTCGTCAGAAACAGAATCATCAAGATTCTTTAAATACAGATTTGGTCCTTGTATTTGTCCTTGGTCTCCTTCACGGTCTGCTCAATCCATTGTTCAGTACCAACTCTTCTCTTTTTCTGGTCTTTACCAACACATTATTCGTTGTCATCAAACTTTTGACTGTTAAAGTCGTTTACAGTTTCTGCTGCTTCATTAGCATTTCGAGAACTAATTCACAGTTTGAGATGTTTTTCAGAAACTTCACATTCAAAGTGTGTAAGTTTAGGAGATAGAAGTTATATGTATATATAACTATTGAAGTAGAAACGCTGCGAGATTTCAAAATACTGATTGCTAATTTTCAGTAATTGGTATGGCAATTCTTGTTGCAAGATGCGGATGAGTAAGAGATGGAGTTTCAATGAATAAGTATAGTGACTTTTCGGAGAGGTTTAAGTCGAAGGTTAATGAAGTTGTTGATAAGTTTACTGTTAATGTGGTGAGATATGAAAGGTTCCCCAGTAACGATGGTGAAAGGGCAGCGTATCTATCGAAGTTATAATAAAATTAGTTTTACTGAAAAGTCGAAGTTGACTTGTTGGAGCTGTTGTAGTGACCCGAACTTTTCCATGTTTATATATATTAATTGAGATTGATATTTACATGATTAAATGTTTCCAACATGTTAAGCAATCAAACTTGTTAAGACTTGATTAATTGAAATATGTTTCATATAGACAATTGACCACCCAAGTTGACCGGTGATTCACGAACGTTAAAACTTGTAAAAACTATATGATGACATATATATGGATATATATATAGTTAACATGATACTATGATAAGTAAACATATCATTAAGTATATTAACAATGAACTACATATGTAAAAACAAGACTACTAACTTAATGATTTTTAAACGAGACATATATGTAACGATTATCGTTGTAAAGACATTTAATGTATATATATCATATTAAGAGATATTCATACATGATAATATCATGATAATATAATAATTTGAAATCTCATTTGATATTATAAACATTGGGTTAACAACATTTAACAAGATCGTTAACCTAAAAGTTTCAAAACAACACTTACATGTAACGACTAACGATGACTTAACGACTCAGTTAAAATGTATATACATGTAGTGTTTTAATATGTATTTATACACTTTTGAAAGACTTCAATACACTTATCAAAATACTTCTACTTAACAAAAATGCTTACAATTACATCCTCGTTCAGTTTCATCAACAATTCTACTCGTATGCACCCGTATTCGTACTCGTACAATACACAGCTTTTAGATGTATGTACTATTGGTATATACACTCCAATGATCAGCTCTTAGCAGCCCATGTGAGTCACCTAACACATGTGAGAACCATCATTTGGCAACTAGCATGAAATATCTCATAAAATTACAAAAATATGAGTAATCATTCATGACTTATTTACATGAAAACAAAATTACATATCCTTTATATCTAATCCATACACCAACGGCCAAAAACACCTACAAACACTTTCATTCTTCAATTTTCTTCATCTAATTGATCTCTCTCAAGTTCTATCTTCAAGTTCTAAGTGTTCTTCATATATTCTACAAGTTCTAGTTACATAAAATCAAGAATACTTTCAAGTTTGCTAGCTCACTTCCAATCTTGTAAGGTGATCATCCAACCTCAAGAAATCTTTGTTTCTTACAGTAGGTTATCATTCTAATACAAGGTAATAATCATATTCAAACTTTGGTTCAATTTCTATAACTATAACAATCTTATTTCAAGTGATGATCTTACTTGAACTTGTTTTCGTGTCATGATTCTGCTTCAAGAACTTCGAGCCATCCAAGGATCCGTTGAAGCTAGATCCATTTTTCTCTTTTCCAGTAGGTTTATCCAAGGAACTTAAGGTAGTAATGATGTTCATAACATCATTCGATTCATACATATAAAGCTATCTTATTCGAAGGTTTAAACTTGTAATCACTAGAACATAGTTTAGTTAATTCTAAACTTGTTCGCAAACAAAAGTTAATCCTTCTAACTTGACTTTTAAAATCAACTAAACACATGTTCTATATCTATATGATATGCTAACTTAATGATTTAAAACCTGGAAACACGAAAAACACCGTAAAACCGGATTTACGCTGTCGTAGTAACACCGCGGGCTGTTTTGGGTTAGTTAATTAAAAACTATGATAAACTATGATTTAAAAGTTGTTATTCTGAGAAAATGATTTTTATTATGAACATGAAACTATATCCAAAAATTATGGTTAAACTCAAAGTGGAAGTATGTTTTCTAAAATGGTCATCTAGACGTCGTTCTTTCGACTGAAATGACTACCTTTACAAAAACGACTTGTAACTTATTTTTCCAACTATAAACCTATACTTTTTCTGTTTATATTCATAAAATAGAGTTCAATATGAAACCATAGCAATTTGATTCACTCAAAACGGATTTAAAATGAAGAAGTTATGGGTAAAACAAGATTGGATAATTTTTCTCATTTTAGCTACGTGAAAATTGGTAACAAATATATTCCAACCATAACTTAATCAACTTGTATTGTATATTATGTAATCTTGAGATACCATAGACACGTATACAATGTTTCAACCTATCATGTCGACACATCTATATATATTTCGGAACAACCATAGACACTCTATATGTGAATGTTGGAGTTAGCTATACAGGGTTGAGGTTGATTCCAAAATATGTATAGTTTGAGTTGTGATCAATACTGAGATACGTATACACTGGGTCGTGGATTGATTCAAGATAATATTTATCGATTTATTTCTGTATATCTAACTGTGGACAACTAGTTGTAGGTTACTAACGAGGATAGCTGACTTAATAAACTTAAAACATCAAAATATATTAAAAGTGTTGTAAATATATTTTGAACATACTTTGATATATATGTATATATTGTTATAGGTTCGTGAATCAACCAGTGGCCAAGTCTTACTTCTCGACGAAGTAAAAATCTGTGAAAGTGAGTTATAGTCCCACTTTTAAAATCTAATATTTTTGGGATGAGAATACATGCAGGTTTTATAAATGATTTACAAAATAGACACAAGTACGTGAAACTACATTCTATGGTTGAATTATCGAAATCGAATATGCCCCTTTTTATTAAGTCTGGTAATCTAAGAATTAGGGAACAAACACCCTAATTGACGCGAATCCTAAAGATAGATCTATTGGGCCTAACAAACCCCATCCAAAGTACCGGATGCTTTAGTACTTCGAAATTTATATCATATCCGAAGGGTGTCCCGGAATGATGGGGATATTCTTAAATATATGCATCTTGTTAATGTCGGTTACCAGGTGTTCACCATATGAATGATTTTTATCTCTATGTATGGGATGTGTATTGAAATATGAAATCTTGTGGTATATTGTTACGATTTGATATATATAGGTTAAACCTATAACTCACCAACATTTTTGTTGACGTTTTAAGCATGTTTATTCTCAGGTGATTATTAAGAGCTTCCGCTGTCGCATACTTAAATAAGGACGAGATTTGGAGTCCATGCTTATATGATATTGTGTAAAAACTGCATTCAAGAAACTTATTTTGTTGTAACATATTTGTATTGTAAACCATTATGTAATGGTCGTGTGTAAACAGGATATTTTAGATTATCATTATTTGATAATCTACGTAAAGCTTTTTAAACCTTTATTGATGAAATAAAGGTTATGGTTTGTTTTAAAATGAATGCAGTCTTTGAAAAACGTCTCATATAGAGGTCAAAACCTCGCAACGAAATCAATTAATATGGAACGTTTTTAATCAATAAGAACGGGACATTTCAGTTGGTATCCGAGCGTTGGTCTTAGAGAACCAGAATTTTGCATTAGTGTGTCTTATCTAGTTTGTTAGGATGAATTAGTGAGTCTGGACTTCGACCGTGTTTACTTGAAAAATGATTGCTTAACAAATTTTGTTGGAAACTATATATTTTTAACATGTGAATATTATGTGATATATTAATCTCTTAACGCGTTTGATATTATGTGATAGATGTCTACCTCTAGAACAAGTCCCATTGACTCACCTAATAATAATGAAGAGTCAAATGTAAATTGGAATGATTCGTGGACTGATTCACAAGTTCCCGAAGAGGAACCGGAAGAAGAGTCGGAACCGGAAGAAGAATCGGAACCGGAAGAAGAATCGGAACCGGATGAAGAAATAGAACCGGTGGGGGAAATAATAAAACGGTTAAGTAAAAGAAAATCCTCCACCAACCGACCAAGGTTAATTATGGTCAATGGTGTTTCCGCCAAGGAAGCAAAATATTGGGAGGATTACCAATTCTCCGATGAATCAGATTCCGACGAGAATTCCGATGATGTTATAGAAATTACCCCAACTGAATTTAAAAAGGCAAAAGAAAATAATAAGGGAAAGGGCATAAAAATAGAGAAATCTAATTCCAACCCCGATGAACTTTATATGTATCGTCAACCCTCGAAGTCCTTAAGTTGTAACAATGACCCGGGAACCTCTAAACCACCAGGTTTTTCTAAACCAATGTGGATAACGACGGCTCGTATTAGGGGAACATCATATATCCCTAGAAACTTGGCAAAACGAACCAAAACCGAAGAAGAAGAAACAAGCGAGTCGAAATAAGATAGTTGTATTCGTGTGGTGTAATATAAGTAATATAGTGTGCTTATGCTTTATGATATATGTAAAAATTGATTGTATTAATAAGTATTTTTTTTATGAATCTAACTCTTGTCTATTTTACAGTATAAAAACACAAAATGGATAGACAACCCAATATTTTAAGAGACCTACCCGGAGACATGATTGATGAAATCTTGTCTAGAGTCGGTCAGAATTCTTTGGCACAACTATTTAAGGCGAGATCAGTTTGTAAGACATTCGAAGAACGTTCCAAGAATGCCTTGGTTTATAAAAGGCTTTCGTTCGAAAGATGGGGGATATCACATTGGGAAATCCATAAGTTACGATGTGTTAACTTTGACGCATATATTGTGGGGAACCCAAATGCTATTTTACGCAATGGGTTAAGAAATTATTTTGACTCAATGTATCCGAATATTGGACTTCGTGATTTAGAAAAAGCGGCTAACATGCAACATAAAGAAGCATGTTATGCTTACGGATTAGTAATGTTCGCTTCTCACCAAAGTGAGAACAAGAACATCGGGCTACAACTATTAAACAAAACGTTCCCACAAGTGACGGAGTCGGTAATTGGGGTAAGAAATGAGGTTTTTAGATTGTTACGGGACTGTTGGACATTACGTAACCCTCGTCCCTTTGACGATGTTACAACACGCTGTCTTATCAATGGCCATAACTGTTATGTTCCACAAGACCAAGGATGGGAAGTAATCCTAGTAAAACCAGAATGCATGACTTGTTTCTGGACGTATGAATTACGTGTCTTTATTGCCTTTGCTGAACGACTTGTGTACTAGCTAGAATTATCTTCACAACCATCTTGTATCAAATTTATTGTGTGCTATATTTCATGCTATATGTAAAATAAGCGGTATTGTAAGTTTGTAAAATATTGTGTAAAAGTTTGAACGCGAAATATTATTATAATCAGTTTTTCATATAGAATTGTAGTAGTTGAATTGTATATTAGCTACTAAGTATGAACTTAACGGGTAGGTACTACCCGAATTTAAACTTATAAAACGCTAATATGAAGAAAAAGCTTTTATAAATGAGTTCATATTATGCTACGAAATACTATTAACTACTCCTAATATTCTGTATGATTAACTTGTTCCATTTGACTATTTTGAAGGAAATGGCACCGACTACTCGACACACAGTGAATATGAATGAAGAGAAATTCCGTACTTTTCTAGCTTCAAACATAGCCGCAGTACAGGCTGCGCTACATACCAACAATAACCTTGGATCTAGCAGTACAGGAAATCGTGTAGGATGCACCTACAAAGAATTCACTGTCTGCAAACCTTTGGAATTTGATGGAACCGAAGGACCGATCAGATTGAAACGGTGGACTGAGAAGGTCGAATCGGTGTTTGCCATAAGTAAGTGTACTGAAGAGGACAAAGTGAAGTACGCTACGCATACCTTCACAGGTTCTGCGTTAACATGGTGGAATACCTATCTAGAGCAAGTGGGACAAGACGATGCGTACGCACTACCGTGGTCAGCATTCAAGCACTTGATGAACGAGAAGTACCGTCCCAGAACCGAGGTCAATAAGCTCAAGACAGAACTTAGAGGGTTACGAACCCAAGGATTTGATATTACCACGTACGAAAGACGATTCACAGAATTGTGCCTATTGTGTCCGGGAGCATTCGAAGATGAGGAAGAGAAGATCGACGCGTTTGTGAAAGGATTACCGGAAAGAATCCAAGAAGATATAAGTTCACACGAGCCCGCCACCATACAACAGGCATGTAGAATGGCTCACAAACTAGTGAACCAGATTGAAGATAGAATTAAAGAACAGACTGCTGAAGAGGCCAATGTGAAGCAAGTCAAAAGAAAGTGGGAGGAAAATGGTGATAAGAATCACCAATACAACAACAACAGCAATCGCAACAATTATCCCAACAATCGCAACATCAATCGCAACTACAACAAACGGCCCAACAACAACAACAACAACAACAACAACAACAACAACAACAACAACAACAACAACAACAACAACAGCAACTACAACAATCATCCCAACAACAATAATAACCGTAACAACAACAACAATCAGAAACAGCTATGCCAAAGGTGTGAAAAGTATCACTCGGGGTTCTGCACCAAATTTTGCAACAAGTGTAAAAGAAATGGTCATAGTGCGGCGAAGTGTGAGGTCTACGGACCAGGGGTTAATAGAACGAAAGGAACAAATGGTGTCGGAACGAGTAATGGCGGAGCAAGTAGTGTCGGAGCAAGCTATGCCAATGTAGTTTGTTATAAATGTGGAAAACCGGGCCATATTATTAGAAATTGCCCGAACCAGGAGAACACGAATGGACAAGGCCGCGGAAGAGTTTTCAATATTAATGCGGCAGAGGCACAGGAAGACCCGGAGCTTGTTACGGGTACGTTTCTTATTGACAATAAATCTGCTTACGTTTTATTTGATTCGGGTGCGGATAGAAGCTATATGAGTAGAGATTTTTGTGCTAAATTAAGTTGCCCATTGACGCCCTTGGATAGTAAATTTTTACTCGAATTAGCAAATGGTAAATTAATTTCAGCAGATAATATATGTCGGAATTGAGAAATTAAACTGGTTAGCGAAACATTTAAGATTGATTTAATACCAGTAGAGTTAGGGAGTTTTGATGTGATAATCGGTATGGACTGGTTGAAAGAAGTGAAAGCAGAGATCGTTTGTTACAAAAATGCAATTCGCATTATACGAGAAAAAGGAAAACCCTTAATGGTGTACGGAGAAAAGGGCAACACGAAGCTACATCTTATTAGTAATTTGAAGGCACAAAAACTAATAAGAAAAGGTTGCTATGCTGTTCTAGCACACGTCGAGAAAGTACAAACTGAAGAAAAGAGCATCAATGATGTTCCCATTGCAAAAGAATTTCCCGATGTATTTTCGAAAGAATTACCGGGATTACCCCCACATCGATCCGTTGAATTTCAAATAGATCTTGTACCAGGAGCTGCACCAATAGCTCGTGCTCCTTACAGACTCGCATCCAGCGAGATGAAAGAACTGCAAAGCCAATTACAAGAACTTTTAGAGCGTGGTTTCATTCGACCAAGCACATCACCGTGGGGAGCTCCTGTTTTGTTTGTCAAGAAGAAAGATGGTACATTCAGGTTGTGTATCGACTACCGAGAGTTGAACAAACTTACCATCAAGAACTGCTACCCACTACCGAGAATCGACGACTTATTTGATCAACTACAAGGCTCGTCTGTTTATTCAAAGATTGACTTACGTTCCGGGTATCATCAAATGCGGGTGAAAGAAGATGATATTCCAAAGACTGCTTTTAGAACACGTTACGGTCATTACAAGTTTATGGTCATGCCGTTTGTTTAACTAATGCACCAGCTGTGTTCATGGACCTTATGAACCGAGTGTGTGGACCATACCTTGACAAGTTTGTCATTGTTTTCATTGATGACATACTTATTTACTCAAAGAATGACCAAGAACACGGTGAACATTTGAGAAAGGTGTTAGAAGTATTGAGGAAGGAAGAATTGTACGCTAAGTTTTCAAAGTGTGCATTTTGGTTGGAAGAAGTTCAATTCCTCGGTCACATAGTGAACAAAGAAGGTACTAAGGTGGATCCGGCAAAGATAGAAACTGTTGAAAAGTGGGAAATCCCGAAAACTCCGAAACACATACGCCAGTTTTTAGGACTAGCTGGTTACTACAGAAGGTTCATCCAAGACTTTTCCAGAATAGCAAAACCCTTGACTGCATTAACGCATAAAGGGAAGAAATTTGAATGGAATGATGAACAAGAGAAAGCGTTTCAGTTATTGAAGAAAAAGCTAACTACGGCACCTATATTGTCATTGCCTGAAGGGAATGATGATTTTGTGATTTATTGTGATGCATCAAAGCAAGGTCTCGGTTGTGTATTAATGCAACGAACGAAGGTGATTGCTTATGCGTCTAGACAATTGAAGATTCACGAACAAAATTATACGACGCATGATTTGGAATTAGGCGCGGTTGTTTTTGCATTAAATACTTGGAGGCACTACTTATATGGGGTCAAAAGTATTATATATACCGACCACAAAAGTCTTCAACACATATTTAATCAGAAACAACTGAATATGAGGCAGCGTAGGTGGATTGAATTATTGAATGATTACGACTTTGAGATTCGTTACCACCCGGGGAAGGCAAATGTGGTAGCCGATGCCTTGAGCAGGAAGGACAGAGAACCCATTCGAGTAAAATCTATGAATATAATGATTCATAATAACATTACTACTCAAATAAAGGAGGCAAAACAAGGAGTTTTAAAAGAGGGAAATTTAAAGGATGAAATACCCAAAGGATCGGAGAAGCATCTTAATATTCGGGAAGACGGAACCCGGTATAGGGCTGAAAGGATTTGGGTACCAAAATTTGGAGATATGAGAGAAATGGTACTTAGAGAAGCTCATAAAACCAGATACTCAATACATCCTGGAACGGGGAAGATGTACAAGGATCTCAAGAAACATTTTTGGTGGCCGGGTATGAAAGCCAATGTTGCTAAATACGTAGGAGAATGTTTGACGTGTTCTAAGGTCAAAGCTGAGCATCAGAAACCATCAGGTCTACTTCAACAACCCGAAATCCCGGAATGGAAATAGGAAAACATTACCATGGATTTCATCACTAAATTGTCAAGGACTGCAAGTGGTTTTGATACTATTTGGGTAATCGTTGATCGTCTCACCAAATCCGCACACTTCCTACCAATAAGAGAAGATGACAAGATGGAGAAGTTAGCACGACTGTATTTGAAGGAAGTCGTCTCCAGACATGGAATACCAATCTCTATTATCTCTGATAGGGATGGCAGATTTATTTCAAGATTCTGGCAGACATTACAGCAAGCATTAGGAACTCGTCTAGACATGAGTACTGCCTATCATCCACAAACTGATGGGCAGAGCGAAAGGACGATACAAACGCTTGAAGACATGCTACGAGCATGTGTTATTGATTTCGGAAACAGTTGGGATCAACATCTACCGTTAGCAGAATTTTCCTACAACAACAGCTACCATTCAAGCATTGAGATGGCGCCGTTTGAAGCACTTTATGGTAGAAAGTGCAGGTCTCCGATTTGTTGGAGTGAAGTGGGGGATAGACAGATTACGGGTCCGGAGATTATACAAGAAACTACCGAGAAGATCATCCAAATTCAACAACGGTTGAAAACCGCCCAAAGTCGACAAAAGAGCTACGCTGACATTAAAAGAAAAGATATAGAATTTGAAATTGGAGAGATGGTCATGCTTAAAGTTGCACCTTGGAAAGGCGTTGTTCGATTTGGTAAAAGAGGGAAATTAAATCCAAGGTATATTGGACCATTCAAGATTATTGATCGTGTCGGACCAGTAGCTTACCGACTTGAGTTAGCTCAACAACTCGCGGCTGTACAAAACACTTTCCACGTCTCGAATTTGAAGAAATGTTTTGTTAAAGAAGATCTCACTATTCCGTTAGATGAAATCCAAATCAACAAAAAACTTCAATTCATCGAAGAACCCGTCGAAATAATGGATCGCGAGGTTAAAAGACTTAAGCAAAACAAGATACCAATTGTTAAGGTTCGATGGAATGCTCATAGAGGACCCGAGTTCACCTGGGAGCGTGAAGATCAGATGAAGAAGAAATACCCGCATCAATTTCCAGAAGATTCATCAACACCTTCAACAGCTTAAAATTTCGGGACGAAATTTATTTAACGGGTAGGTACTGTAGTGACCCGAACTTTTCCATGTTTACATATATTAATTGAGATTGATATTTAGATGATTAAATGTTTCCAACATGTTAAGCAATCAAACTTGTTAAGACTTGATTAATTGAAATATGTTTCATATAGACAATTGACCACCCAAGTTGACCGGTGATTCACGAACGTTAAAACTTGTAAAAACTATATGATGACATATATATGGATATATATATATAGTTAACATGATACTATGATAAGTAAACATATCATTAAGTATATTAACAATGAACTACATATGTAAAAACAAGACTACTAACTTAATAATTTTTAAACGAGACATATATGTAACGATTATCGTTGTAAAGACATTTAATGTATATATATCATATTAAGAGATATTCATACATGATAATATCATGATAATATAATAATTTAAAATCTCATTTGATATTATAAACATTGGGTTAACAACATTTAACAAGATCGTTAACCTAAAAGTTTCAAAACAACACTTACATGTAACGACTAACGATGACTTAACGACTTAGTTAAAATGTATATACATGTAGTGTTTTAATATGTATTTATACACTTTTGAAAGACTTCAATACACTTATCAAAATACTTCTACTTAACAAAAATGCTTACAATTACATCCTCGTTCAGTTTCATCAACAATTCTACTCGTATGCACCCGTATTCGTACTCGTACAATACACAGCTTTTAGATGTATGTACTATTGGTATATACACTCCAATGATCAGCTCTTAGCAGCCCATGTGAGTCTCCTAACACATGTGGGAACCATCATTTGGCAACAAGCATGAAATATCTCATAAAATTACAAAAATATGAGTAATCATTCATGACTTATTTACATGAAAACAAAATTACATATCCTTTATATCTAATCCATACACCAACGACCAAAAACACCTACAAACACTTTCATTCTTCAATTTTCTTCATCTAATTGATCTCTCTCAAGTTCTATCTTCAAGTTCTAAGTGTTCTTCATATATTCTACAAGTTCTAGTTACATAAAATCAAGAATACTTTCAAGTTTGCTAGCTCACTTCCAATCTTGTAAGGTGATCATCCAACCTCAAGAAATCTTTGTTTCTTACAGTAGGTTATCATTCTAATACAAGGTAATAATCATATTCAAACTTTGGTTCAATTTCTATAACTATAACAATCTTATTTCAAGTGATGATCTTACTTGAACTTGTTTTCGTGTCATGATTCTGCTTCAAGAACTTCGAGCCATCCAAGGATCCGTTGAAGCTAGATCCATTTTTCTATTTTCCAGTAGGTTTATCCAAGGAACTTAAGGTAGTAATGATGTTCATAACATCATTCGATTCATACATATAAAGCTATCTTATTCGAAGGTTTAAACTTGTAATCACTAGAACATAGTTTAGTTAATTCTAAACTTGTTCGCAAACAAAAGTTAATCCTTCTAACTTGACTTTTAAAATCAACTAAACACATGTTCTATATCTATATGATATGCTAACTTAATGATTTAAAACCTGGAAACACGAAAAACACCGTAAAACCGGATTTACGCCGTCGTAGTAACACCGCGGGCTGTTTTGGGTTAGTTAATTAAAAACTATGATAAACTTTGATTTAAAAGTTGTTATTCTGAGAAAATGATTTTTATTATGAACATGAAACTATATCCAAAAATTATGGTTAAACTCAAAGTGGAAGTATGTTTTCTAAAATGGTCATCTAGACGTCGTTCTTTCGACTGAAATGACTACCTTTACAAAAACGACTTGTAACTTATTTTTATGACTATAAACCTATACTTTTTCTGTTTAGATTCATAAAATAGAGTTCAATATGAAACCATAGCAATTTGATTCACTCAAAACGGATTTAAAATGAAGAAGTTATGGGTAAAACAAGATTGGATAATTTTTCTCATTTTAGCTACGTGAAAATTGGTAGCAAATCTATTCCAACCATAACTTAATCAACTTGTATTGTATATTATGTAATCTTGAGATACCATAGACACGTATACAATGTTTCGACCTATCATGTCGACACATCTATATATATTTCGGAACAACCATAGACACTCTATATGTGAATATTGGAGTTAGCTATATAGGGTTGAGGTTGATTCCAAAATATGTATAGTTTGAGTTGTGATCAATACTGAGATACGTATACACTGAGTCGTGGATTGATTCAAGATAATATTTATCGATTTATTTCTGTATATCTAACTGTGGACAACTAGTTGTAGGTTACTAACGAGGATAGCTGACTTAATAAACTTAAAACATCAAAATATATTAAAAGTGTTGTAAATATATTTTGAACATACTTTGATATATATGTATATATTGTTATAGGTTCGTGAATCAACCAGTGGCCAAGTCTTACTTCTCGACGAAGTAAAAATCTGTGAAAGTGAGTTATAGTCCCACTTTTAAAATCTAATATTTTTGGGATGAGAATACATGCAGGTTTTATAAATGATTTACAAAATAGACACAAGTACGTGAAACTACATTCTATGGTTGAATTATCGAAATCAAATATGCCCCTTTTTATTAAGTCTGGTAATCTAAGAATTAGGGAACAGACACCCTAATTGACGCGAATCCTAAAGATAGATCTATTGGGCCTAACAAACCCCATCCAAAGTACCGGATGCTTTAGTACTTCGAAATTTATATCATATCCGAAGGGTGTCCCGGAATGATGGGGATATTCTTAAATATATGCATCTTGTTAATGTCGGTTACCAGGTGTTCACCATATGAATGATTTTTATCTCTATGTATGGGATGTGTATTGAAATATGAAATCTTGTGGTATATTGTTACGATTTGATATATATAGGTTAAACCTATAACTCACCAACATTTTTGTTGACGTTTTAAGCATGTTTATTCTCAGGTGATTATTAAGAGCTTCCGCTGTCGCATACTTAAATAAGGATGAGATTTGGAGTCCATGCTTGTATGATATTGTGTAAAAACTGCATTCAAGAAACTTATTTTGTTGTAACATATTTGTATTGTAAACCATTATGTAATGGTCGTGTGTAAACAGGATATTTTAGATTATCATTATTTGATAATCTACGTAAAGCTTTTTAAACCTTTATTGATGAAATAAAGGTTATGGTTTGTTTTAAAATGAATGCAGTCTTTGAAAAACGTCTCATATAGAGGTCAAAACCTCGCAACGAAATCAATTAATATGGAACGTTTTTAATCAATAAGAACGGGACATTTCAGCTGTGACAAAACTGACTACTTTGAAAAGAATCGTAAGGTTGTTTTTGCTAATAAATGCTAAAGAATTCAACGCGGGTACGTGTTAAACTATGACTTTGGGTTAGAGAGTTTTTCAGGTACAAGACTTCAGGTAATGTGTGATTAGATCATCATCTCGATTGTTCCTTATTTGAAGTGTCTTCCAAAATTTCGAAGCGTTTTAAATGCAGCTTGTCATTGTCAATATCCAAAGGATAAATTCGTCATAAATCTCGATTGATTCTCGTATCCTTTTGAGTGTTACAATTAAAAGTGATGTTCTATCACAGTTTTGAAGTCAAAGTATAGCTTTGAAAAAAATGTAAGGATCTAAGAGTGATGGTTTTGCTTATATCTCGAGTTGCATTCTGAGATTTCAAAAATCAGAATAGGTGATTGAATTTGAATGAGTATGGTTGTTTTGATTTCTTATAAAATAAGGTATACTGTTGTGAAAATAGGGAGTATAGTTGATGATTTACTGAATTAGAATCGAAGAATGTAATATATTAATTGTGCGTTTATATATCTCTCGGGTATTACCTACCCGTTAAAAAAATGTCACAAATAATATTTTGAACAAGAATTTTTCATTACAGTCTTTATGAAAATATATGTATGTATATTTTCTTCAGATGTAATACAGATTTAATGAGTTAATATCATATTAAGCTCATTTGATTTTCGGCTTGGATTAGTAAAGAATAATCTCTAAAACATTAGAGATTACATAATCTTCACGGAGTATTTCGCTAATGTAATCAATACTTCAATATTTATTCTTATAGATATTTCCTTAGTGAATTATGCTGATACTCATAGAACTCTTGCTGACTTCACAAGATACGAATGTTGTTTTCCAGTAAGTTTCGAGTACATTGAAGATGAAAGTGTAAAATCAAACATGTTATTGAATGATACACTTGGTTTATTATGAAACCGAATTCATTTAATTAAATCAAAGATTGTAGTTACGATGGTTAGGTTGTTAATGAAGGATGTACATCATAGCATATTAGTAATATGAATTTAACTGAGTAGTATCTACCCTTTTTCAATTCATATTCAATAGCTTAGTACGAAAGATTTTTATAGTTTCAGCATTCGTATATATAAAATATATATATATAATTTCTTCAGAAGAATGAGTTAATACTTCATAACTCGTTGATACAAAATACTCATTGTTGATCAATGATGACGTCCACGGCGATTCTTGAACTGACGGAACTTGTGATGTTATAGGTACTGCTAGTGCTGATGATGCTGACAGTACTGACGGTGATGGTGGTGCTGACGATATTATTGATGCTGATGATACTGCCGGTAACTGATGGTGATGCTGCTGAAGCTTGTGGTATTGAGGCTTGCGATGTGGATGTTACTGGCGGTATTGGTTATGCTGCTGGTGCTGCTGATGGTGTTTGTAATCCTTGCACCATGTGTTCCAAAGCCACTACTCGGGAGCGAAGTTCGTTAATTTCTGCTAGTACACCGGGATGATTAGCGGTTGGAATGAGCAGATGAATAAGATTCGCAATATGGGATAGTATATAATCATGATGAGATACTCTAGCAGTGAGTGAGAAAATGGTGTCTCGAACAGGTTCGCCGGTAAGTGCTTCAGGTTCATTGCCAAGAGGGCAATGTGGTGGATGGAAGGGATCACCTTCTTCTTGTCTCCAATGGTTGAGTTGACTACGGACCCATCCCCAATTCATCCAAAATAGATGGTAGGAAATTGGTTGATCCATTCCGGTGACGCTACTTTCGGAGCTCAGGTAGATATCCATATCGGAATAGCTGTCGGAATCTGAGGAATTCGAACTGGTTGAGGGATCCATCTCGTAGGATCAGGGAAAGAATTTTTGGTATGAAATAGATTGTAGAATTTAGATTTGGTATTCTTCAATTACATAATTTGCATATGTATATATAATACCAAAATTCCGTAAATTACGGAGAATCTTTGAAAAGATGTCAGTCAAAGTTCACAGTAATAGATGTGCTAAGATAAGAATCCGTCTATACACTATTATGCAATAAATGTAGGAAAACGCATCTAGACTTAAGATGATATGCAGGTAATTTCCTAAGGATGATAAGTAGATGATTTCCGACTAGAATTGATAAGCAAACTTTTTGACATGCAGACACGGTCGAAGTCCAGACTCACTAATGCATCTTAACAACTATCAGTTAGACACACTAATGCAAGACCTGGTTCGCTAAGACCACCGCTCTGATACCAACTGAAAGGACCCGTTCATATACATTATAAATGATTCACAATAGTTGATTACATCGCGAGGTATTTGACCTCTATATGATACGTTTTACAAACATTGCATTCGTTTTTAAAAGACAAACTTTCTTTACATCTAAAATTGACGGCATGCATACCATTTCATATTACATCCAACTATAATTGACTTAATATTAATCTTGATGAACTCAATGACTCGAATGCAACGTCTTTCATAGTATGTCATGAATGACTCCAAGTAATATCCTTAAAATGAGCTAATGCACAGCGGAAGATTTCTTTAATACCTGAGAATAAACATGCTTTAAAGTGTCAACCAAAAGGTTGGTGAGTTCATTAATTTATCATAATCAACCATTTCCGTAATAGTAACAGACCACAAGATTTCATATACATAAACGTTTTAATAAAAATATTCTAAGTGGTTGAGCACTTGGTAACCATACTTAACATTTAATCAACGTCGCATATTCCATTTATTATGAAATCTCACTACACTGTACCAAGTGTAGTCACTGAAACGAAGTACTGTGCAACCGTTGAATACTGGTCGTCCAGTCCGGTTGGGGTTGTCAGGCCCGATAGATATGTCAACAGGATTCGCGTTTACAATACCGCATGTAAATGGTAGTTACCAAGCTATTAGGGAAAAATATGCAAAGTGGTACAACTCAACGTAGAATATGTTTTTAGTACTTGTGTCCATTTCGTAAAACAGTGCATGTATTCTCAGTCAAAAAATATATATAAAAAGGGAGTAATGAAACTCACAATACTGTATTTCGTAGCAATTATGTATATGACGTCACTGAACAAGTGCAGGGTTTGTCTCGGATTCACGAACCTATATTAAGTATATATATTTATATGTTGGTCAATAACTGTCTAACAATTTAGGTCAAGTCGTAGTGTATCACAATCCTAATGCTCGAGACCGACATGCAGAAGTCAACAAAAGTCAACTTGACCCAAAATGACTTCCAAAATCTATACATGTTTATCATATAACTTATATATAGTCGTTTTATATATTTAAATATATTTATCAGATCTTATTATACTAAATAATACAAGTCCTTTATTAATAAATAAAAATTTATATTTAAATTCATATATGATAAAAATATACTTTTATATATCTCAAGTAATAAAATTTATAAAATTCACTTAATATCATAAAAATATAGTGGTATGTATTATTAATGTAATTATATTACGTGTGGTAAAAATATCTTTGTACGCATATTTATTTGATAAAATAATATTGATAATAATAATAATGATAAAAATAATAAAATGATAGTTTCAATAAAAATATTAATTTTTAGTAATAAAGATAATTTTAGTAATAACATCAACTGATAACAATTATAATAATCTTTTTAATAATAATGTTAAACTTAATAATAATTCAGTTGACCATATCTTTTAATCTGTTCATTGAACCCACACGATTTCTAAATGAAAAGTTATTAATTTTTCTTTAGCTTTTCAACGACATGCATATCATATACCTTATCTCAGTAGCATATGTATCAAATTCGTGATTTATCATAAACTATTTAACGACGAAACTAAGCATACAAACATGTGTAATCATATATACTCGAGCACTAGTCAGGGATACACTATTAATATAAAAAAGATAAGATATGAATGCTCACGTATCAATATTGTGATTCAATATTGCAGGAAAGTACGTAGATGTAACGAAAATGATAAACGTTAGGTTGACCTCCTCGAACAATACCCATAACCTCCATAGCTATAACCCATAATTTCCTTAGCTCTATCCCGTTTGAAAACTTATTTTGAAATCGTCTGAATATAACTCTGTCGTAGTAGTTTATGTATACTAATAATATCTTGAAATAATACTAAGTAAATATATATATATAATTCGATTGAGAGAGTTTAGAGAAATATATTTTCAAGTTTCTATGAAATAATAAAACCTATTGAATTCTATTTATAATAGATTTTTGAATTATTAAAGTGAATTATTAAAGTATGAATTATTAAAGTGAATTATTAAAGTATGAATTATTAAAGTGAATTATTAAAGTATGAATTATTAAAGTATGAATTATTAAAGTGAATTATTAAAGTATGAATTATTAAAGTTAAAGTAAAGTAAAAGTAAAGTAAAAGTAAAGTAAAGGTAAAGTTAAAGTATAGTAAAAGTATAAAACTATGTACGTATAATACGCGTATAAATATATTTAATATTAATTTAAATCGTTATATCATAAAACATTTTAGAAAAGTAGAATTATATATATTCATAATAGGTTTCAAGTTTTTAAATTACAGTCTGTTGGTGAAGCATGGGATAAAGTCCAAAGGTTTAATAAACGTATGAAATCATCTTAATGAAAAATGTCGAGTTACTTAACTTGTCCATATCCAACATCTAAGTTATTCACACTCCAAGTTCTTACTTATAGATCACTTTACCATTTTCCGAATATTGTCAAAAAGAATAGATTTCTTAAATCACAGTGAACCTCATAACATTGGCCCGTAATCATATCATAATGTATCTGATAATTCAATCATTTGATATTATCTCTTAATTTTGTCGATAAATATATCGAAATAAATAGGTTCATGTAAAGTATCATATATCTAATACTTTGTTAATGTTTTCAGTTTATATTATATATTATATATATACATATCTATATACACATTATTGTTCGTGAATCGTCAAATACGGTCAAAGGGTAATTGATTACATGAATGTAGTTCCAAACTTTTTGAGATTCAACATTACAAATTCTGCTTATCGTGTCGGAAACATATAAAGGTTAGGTTTAAATTTGGTCAGAAATTTCCGGGTCGTCACACATATCTTGACAAGTTTGTCATTGTTTTCATCGATGACATACTTATATACTCAAAGAATGATCAAGAGCACGATGAATATTTGAGAAAAGTGCTAGAGTTGTTGAGGAAAGAAAAACTGTACGCTAAGTTTTCAAAGTGTGCATTTTGGTTGGAAGAAGTTCAATTCCTTCGTCACATAGTGAACAAAGAAGGTATTCAGGTGGATCTGGCAAGGATTGAAACCGTTGAAAAATGGGAAACCCCGAAAACTCCGAAACACATACTCCAATTTTTAGGACTAGCTGGTTACTACAGAAGATTCATCCAAGATTTTTCCAAAATAGCAAAACCCTTAACTCCATTAATGCATAAAGGGAAGAAATTTGAATGGAAGGAAGACAAGAAAAAGCATTTCAATTGTTGAAGAAAAAGTTAACTACGGCACCTATATTGTCATTGCCTGAAGGGAATGATGATTTTGTGATATATTGTGACACCTCAAAGCAAGGTCTCGGTTGTGTATTAATGCAATGAACGTAGGTAATTTCCTATGCGTCTAGACAATTGAAGATTCACGAGAAAAATTATACAACACATGATTTGGAACTAGATGCTGTTGTTTTTACATTAAAGACTTGGAGGCACTACTTATATGGGGTCAAATGTATTATATATACCGACCACAAAAGTCTCCAACACATATTTAATCAGAAACAACTGAACATGAGGCAGCGTAGGTGGATTAAGTTATTGAATGATTATGATTTCGAGATTCGTTACCATCCGGGGAAGGCGAATGTGGTAGCCGATGCCTTGAGTAGAAAGGACAGAGAACCTATACGAGTAAAAGCTATGAATATAATTATTCGTACTAACCTTACTACTCAAATAAAGGAGGAGCAACAGGGAGTTGTAAAAGAAGGGAATTTGAAGAATGAAATACCCAAAGGATCGGAGAAACACCTTAATATTTGAGAAGACGAAATCCGGTATAGAGCTGAAAGAATTTGGATACCAAAGTTTGGAGATGTGAGAGAAATGGTACTTGGGGAAGCACATAAAACCAGATACTCAATACATCCCGGAGCGGGAAAGATGTACAAGGACCTCAAGAAACATTTTTGGTGGCCGGGTATGAAAGCCGATATTGCTAAATGTGTGGGAGAATGTTTGACGTGTTCTAAGGTCAAAGCTGAACATCAAAAACCATCAGGTCTACTTCAACAACCTGAAATCCCGGAATGGAAATGGGAAAACATTACCATGGATTTCATTACTAAATTGCCAAGGACTGCAAGTGGTTATGATACTATTTGGGTAATAGTCGATCGTCTCACCAAATCAGCACATTTTCTGCCAATGAGAGAAGATGACAAAATGGAGAAGTTTGCGCGATTATACTTGAAAGAAGTTGTCTCCAGACATGGAATACCAATCTCTATTATCTCTGATAGGGATGGCAGATTTGTTTCAAGGTTTTGGCAGACATTACAGCAAGTATTGGGAACTTGTCTAGACATGAGTACTGCCTATCATCCACAAACTGATGGGCAGAGCGAAAGGACGATACAAACGCTTGAAGACATGCTACGAGCATGTGTTATTGATTTTGAAAACAGTTGGGATCGACATCTACCATTAGCAGAATTTTCCTACAACAACAGTTACCACTCTAGTATCTAAATGGCACCGTTCGAAGCACTTTATGGTAGAAAGTGCAGATATCCGATTTGTTGGATTGAATTGGGGGATAGACAGATTACGGGTCCAGAGATAATCCAAGAACCTACCGAGAAAATCATCCAAATTCAACAACGTTTGAAAACCGCTCAGAGTCGACAAAAGAGCTATGCGGACCTTAAAAGGAAAGATATAGAATTTGAAACTGGAGAGATGGTCATGCTTAAGGTTTCGCCTTGGAAAGGCATTGTTCGATTTGGTAAACAGGGGAAACTAAATCCAAGATACATTGGACCATTCAAGATTTTAGATAGGTGTCGGACTAGTAGCCTACCGACTTGAATTACCTCAACAACTCGCCAATGTACATAATACCTTTCACGTCTCGAATCTGAAGAAGTGCTTAGCTAAAGAAGATCTCACTCTTCCTTTAGACGAAATTAAAATCAACGAAAAACTACAATTCGTTGAAGAACCCGTCGAGATAATGGATCGTAAGGTTAAAAGGCTCAAGCAAAATAAAATACCGATCGTCAAGGTTTGATGGAATGCTCGTAGGGGACCCAAGTTCACCTGGGAGCGTGAAGATCAAATGAAGCTGAAATACCCGTATCTATTTCCAGAAGATTCGTCAACACCTTCAACAGCTTAAAATTTCGGGACGAAATTTATTTAACGGGTAGGTACTGTAGTGACCCGAACTTTTCCATGATTATATATTAAATGAAAACTATATTTGTATGATTAAATGTTTCCAACATGTTAAGCAATCAAACTTGTTAAGACTTGATTTATTGAAATGAGTTTCATGTAGATAATTGACCACCCAAGTTGACCGGCGATTCACGAACGTTAAAACTTGTAAAAACAACATGATATATATATATATATATATATATATATATATATATATATATATATATATATATATATATATATATATATATATATATATTATGATGAGTAAGTATCTCACCAAGTACATTAACAATGAGTTATATACATAAAATGAAAGTAGTGAATTAAGAAACGTGAAACGATATATATAACGGCTATTGTTACAACAACGTCTTACTAAATACATATATATCATGTTAGGATATTAATACACTATGTTTAACATCATGAAATGATAATTACATATATCATTAAGCGTATTAGCAATGAACTATACGAGTAAGATGAGACTACTAACTTAAGGATTTTGAAACAATACATATATGTAACGATTATCGTTGTAATAGTATTTTACACATATTTATATGATATTAAGATATACTAATACAACATGTTAACATGTTAACATAACAATTTAACATCTCATTTAAGTGTAATAACAATGGATCAATTACATTTAACAAGATCGTAAACTTAAAGGTTCCGAAACAACACTTACATATAACGACTAACGATGACTTAACGACTCAGTTAAATGTATATACATGTAGTGTATTAAGATGTATTAATACACTTTTGGAAGACTTCATGACATGTATCAAAGTACTTCTACTTAACAAAAATACTTACAATTACATTCTCATTCATTTTCATCAACAATTCTACTCGTATGCACCCGTATTCATACTCGTACAATACACAGCTTCTAAGATGTATATACTATTGGTATATACACTCAATCATCAGCTCCTTAGCAGCCCATGTGAGTCATTAAACATGTGGGAAGCATCATTTGGCAACTAGCATGATATATCTCACAAAATTATAAAAAATATTATAAATCATTCATGAATTATTTACATGAAAACAAACTTACACATCCTTTATATCTAATCCATATACCAACGACCAAAAACACCTACAAACACATTCATTCTTTAATTTTCTGCATCTAATTGATCTCTCTCAAGTTCTATCTTCAAGTTCTAAGTGTTCTTCATAAATTCTATAAGTTCTAGTTTCATAAAATCAAGAATACTATCAAGTTTGCAAGATTACTTCCAAGCTTTCTAATCCAATCCAAGTAATCATCTAAGCTCAAGAAATCTTTCTTATTTACAGTAAGATATCTTTCTAATACAAGGTAATACTCATATTCAAACTTTCATTCAATTTCTATAACTATAACTATCTTATTTCTAGTGGAAATCACACGTGAACTTGTTTTCTTGTCATGATTCTACTTCAAGAACTTTCTGGCCATCCAAGAATCCTTTGAAGCTAGATCAATTGTTTTCACTTCCAGTAGGTTTACCTACTAAACTTGAGGTAGTAATGATGTTCATAACATCATTCGATTCATATATATAAAACTATCTTATTCGAAGATTTGAACATGTAATCACTAGAACATAGTTTAGTTAATTCTAAACTTGTTCACAAACAAAAGTTAATCCTTCTAACTTGACTTTTAAAATCAACTAGACACATGTTCTATATCTTTATGATATGCTAACTTAATGATTTAAAACTTGGAAACACGAAGAACACCGTAAAACCGGATATACGCCGTCGTAGTAAAACCGGGGGCTGTTTTGGTTTGGATAATTAAAAACTATTATAAACTTTGATTTAAAAGCTATTCTTCTGGAAAAATGATTTTTCTTATGAACATGAAACTATATCCAAAAATCATGGTTAAACTCAAAGTGGAAGTATGTTTTCCAAAATGGTCATCTAGACGTCGTTCTTTCGACTGAAATGGCTACCTTTACAAAAATGACTTGTAACCTATATTTCCGACTATAAACTTATACTTTTTCTGTTTAGATTCATAAACTTAAGTTCAATATGAAACCATAGCAACTTGAATCACTCGAAACGGATTTAAAACGAAGAAGTTATGGGTAAAACAAGATTGGATAATTTTGCTTGTTGTAGCTACGTGAAATTTGTAACAAATTTATACAAATCATAACTTAACTAACTTATATTGTATTATACATGTATTCTAACATATATTATGTAATCTTGGGATACCATAGACACGAATACAATGTTTTGACATATCATATCGACCCATATATATATATATATATATATATATATATATATATATATATATATATATATATATATATATATATATATATATATATATATATATATTTTTTTTTTTAGAACAATCATAGACACTCTATATGCAGTAATGTTGGAGTTAGCTATACAGGGTTGAGGTTGATTCCAAAATATTATATATACTTTGAGTTGTGATCTAGCCTGAGACTTGTATACACGAGGTAGTGGATTGATTCGAGATAATATATATTGCTTTATTTCTGTACATCTAACTGTGGACAACTAGTTGTAGGTTACTAACGAGGACTGCTGACTTAACAAACTCAAATCATTAAAACGTAATAAAAAATGTTGTAATTATACTTTGATACATATGTACATATTGTTATATGTAAGACCCAAATATTTATTGTACATAATGTTTTTATGGTGTACGATGCGTGTATAAAGTGTACGTGTTGCTTGCTCGAACGCCGAAGGAAACTGGACGTTGTCTGAAGTGACAAGGTGTGTACGTATCTTTTCAACCCCAAATAAAGTTTGTGGTGATGTTTCAAAGCCTTACCATTGAAAATGAAATCTTATTATGTTTCCAATGATATTTGATTCATCGAAAATGGAGCTACGGTCAAAAAGTTATGGCCAAAACAAGTTTCTGAAAAACTGACATGTAGGTTGGAGCGGCGCTTCACCTTTTGGCGCGGCGCACTGAACCCGTCTGATGCAATTTTCCGCCTTTTTAAAATGTCTAAATGAGGGGTACTTTGGTCTTTTCATTTAGGGTCGGTTTAGGGTCACCAAAACTGATCTAGAACTCCATTGGAGCTCATTTCTCACCCACACAAACACTCTCATCTATATTTAGAGAGAGAGGAAGAGTTCTAGAGTGAGAGAGCTTGATTTGGAGAAGAAGGAGTCGAATTCTAGCCAAAGCTCGGGTTTTAAAGTTGTTCATCTCGCTCCTAGCTATGTTTTGGTAGTATTGGTAAGTTCTAACTCCGAATTTCATTTGTTAGATTTGATATTCAAGTTAGGGTTTGAGATTGTTAGTTGTAAAACCCATTTGGTTGATGAAGAGGGTTTATGGAAACTTGCTATTTTGATATTTGACGGGTTTTTGGTTGGTTAATGATTTAACCATGTTTAAGACTTGTAAATGGTGTATAATCACTAGTGTTAGTGATTATTGGTGTTTTGGAAACCATTAGGGTTCTTATGGTTGACTAATTTTGACTAGAGTCAAAATTAGGGTTTGTTGATGATTATGACTCAATTGCCGATTTAATAAGGTTTATAAACTTAAAATGGATTAAGTTGAAGCATAGAACCGAGTTAAATATGTTTTGGTGTCAAAACTTGCTAATGGCGTGATATTGACTTCTTATGGGTCAAATTAGGGTTTAAGTGTCATTTTGGGCAAGATAGGTGTTTAACACCTATGATTGGGTTTAATTGGCATATTAGGACCATTCTCACTTGTGTTAGTGATTATTGGTTAGTTTGGGCACGGTTTGTGCTTGGAAGTGCATTTGGGTCAAAATGGCACTAAGTGTCGAATTGGGTTGGTTTGTAAGTCAACCCTAATTGTGTTGCTTGTTTCGTGATAATGGAATAGGTACTTTCCATTGACGAGTCGCGGATTACTTGGAAGCTATCATCAAGGCGACAAGGTGAGTGTTAATATCCTATGTGCATATATATGTGTAGGATGGGTGCGGGTCGGGTGAGGTAGTTCTCGGTTATAGAGCTCACTTCACATATAGGTGGATTTGATGGACTTGTGTATAGGTCCAATTAGCACGGATGTGCATTTTGGTTGACCACCTTTGACGAAGTACACACTTTGGGTGTACGTTATCACACGTGGTTGTGAGTGGAATAAGTATACATGTATGTATATAATGTATTTATTTGTAGGAACGGATATGTGTTGTCCAAGTTAGTGATATATGTCGTTGTACACTAACGGATTTTATAAACGGATGTATGTGGTCCGAGTTAGCGATATATATGTTGTATGCTAACGGTTTATTGTATGGATATGCGTTGTCCAAGCTAGTGATATATGCGTTGTATACTAACGGTTTTATGAATGGATATATGTTGTCCAATTTAGTGTTATATGTGTTGTACACTAATGATTTATGAATGGATATGTGTTGTTCAATTTAGTGTTATATGTGTTGTACACTAACGATTTTATAAACGAATATGTGTTGACAAAGGGTTAGTGATATATGTGTTGTACACTAACGGTTGTTATGAACACCGATGGAAAATTCGAGTACCATTCCTTTTTACGATTGGTTAACCTTGGGTGTTTATATATATATATATATATATATATATATATATATATATATATATATATATATATATATATATATATTGACGTGTTGTTGTGATGTAGCTAACCCTCCGGGTGTAGCTTATTTGGCGTTGTTCACATCGTCGTTGGTGAACTTATATTTTGTTGATATCTTTAGCTTGTTGCTTAGAGATCATACGGTATGCTTAGTGTAGTTGCCTTATTCATGGATGCTTCGGTATGCGGTATTTGATATTTGTGTGGCGTGTCCATTTTATACATATATATGTATGTAGTATATTCTCACTCACTAAGCGTTAGCTTACCCTCTCGTTGTTTACCTTTTTATAGATTTGCATGGATGCGGTGGCTTGGGTAAGCGTGGGACTAGTGGACTCGCGTAGTTTCTTTAGAAGGCTTGCTTTTGGATTGATTAGGATTGGGTAGAGTATCCCCAATCGCCATGCTCAGCTTTATTTTGTGTTACAAATCATGTGATTGAAAACTTGTATTTTCGTATGAAAGTCGTAAAACGGCCGATGTGGGCCCGGCCTCGTAAAACTTATTTTATGAATGGAACGTGTTAGTTTTTCATATATGAATAGGTTGTGAAAAGCGTTTTGTCTAAATACGTCGGGAAGTGGTCAAACATTTTCGCATTTCATGACTTTTTGGACAGGCCAGTTTGGCGCGCCGCGCGGCCATATGGCGCGCCACGCCATATGCTGTTCCAGCAAAAAAAATTATTTGATATTTTCGCGTGATCGTTTGTATTACGGGTTGGGTTGTTACGTTATAGGTTCGTGAATCGACAAGTGGTCAAGTCTTACTTCTCGACGAAGTAAATATCTGTGAAAGTGAGTTATAGTCCCACTTTTAAATCTAATATTTTTGGGATGAGAATACATGCAGTTTTGTAAATGTTTTACAAAATAGACACAAGTACTTGAAATTACATTCTATGTTGGATTATGAATACCGAATATCACCCTTTTAGCTTGGTAACCTAAGAATTAGGGAACAGACACCCTAATTGACGCGAATCCTAAAGGTAGATCTATGGGCCCTAACTCCCCCCATACTGGAAATGGTATGCTTTAGTACTTCGAGTTATTAATACAGATGGATTTCTGTTTTGGGGATATTCTATATGCATTTTGTTAATGTCGGTTACCAGGTGTTCAACATATGAATGATTTTTATACAGATTGTATGTTATTGAAAGATGTAATCTTGTGGTCTATTATTACGATTTGATATATATAGATTAAACCTATAACTCACCAACATTTTTGTTGATGTTTAAAGCATGTTTATTCTCAGGTGATTATTAAGAGCTTCCGCTGTTGCATGCTAATTTATGGACAAGAGTTGGAGTCAGCATTCTTGTATAATAATGTTTAAAAACTGCATTCGAAGATTTAAATTGATGTGTAATATTATTGTAAACCATTATGTAATAATCGTGTGAAAACGCTATATTTTAGATTATCATTATTTGATAATCGTCGTAATATTTTTAAACCTTTATTGATAAAATAAAGGTTATGGTTTGTTTAAAAATCGAATGATGTCTTTGAAAAACGTCTCATATAGAGGTTAAAACCTCGCAACGAAATCAATTAATATGGAACGTTTATAATCGATATGAACGGGACATTTCACATACTAGGTCATTCATGTCTCAATTCCTATGTTCCGTGTCCTAAAAGCGCATTAGATACCTCTCGGGAACTCCGGCCATACCGAGTTCATAGAATCTTCAGATACGGTATAACCAGAGGTCTTAATCCTATGAAGTAGCTAATTTCATATAGGTGGACAAGTTCTGATCACAACCTAGGTTAGTCAATCCTTAAGATGCTAGCATGCAAATCTATTAGACTTCCTAGCTCAGTATTACGACAGTAATCGTACTAAATTAACATAATTACGCTAACCCAAACTTCTATCATTGCAACATACAGATTAATTAAGCTATCGTGGTAATATCGGAACACATTATTAAACATAAAAAGTAAGAACACATGTTTAATACAAAAGACAAGCGTTTCGGATAAAAACCTAAAAAGGCCGAAGAAATCTGCCCGAGATCGCAGGGACTCGCCGGGATATCCTTCGAAAAATAAAAGCTAAGCTAACTGCTACTAAAAACTAACTAAAAGCTTGAAAATATAAAGTGAATTACAAATTGAGTGTATGTTGAAATGGATGGAGAAAGCCCTTTGAATAGACTTGGATTTTGCCTACAAACGACTGGCAGGCCGTTTGGTAGGCCGTTTGCAGGGGTCATTTGGAAAGTCAAGCAGTTTACAGGTTCGTTTATCCTGGTCATTTGGCAGGCCGTTTGGCAGGCCGTTTGGTCTGTCTAGTCAGCTGATTTTCACTGGATCGTAACTTGATTTCTTGTCTTTCACCGTTTTCGCTCTAGAATCTTCATTTTAGCTCCGTTTTACTTGATACTTTTTGCATCGCCTTCGTAATTACTTAATCTACAAAATCAACAAAAAAAGTGATAATTTTGCCGATAAAGTTTGAATCTTTATTGTTCTAGGGCTTAATATTGGGGGTAAAAATATGACTTTTTGACCGATATCAAATACCTCACACTTAGCTTTGCTTGTCCTCAAGCAAAAAGTGAGAATATAAGGTTCTTTCTAATACACTCTCCCTTGCCCACCCGTGGATCGTTTTATTATGCCTTCATCAGAAATCGTCACATCTTTTGGAAGTATTAGAAAAAGTTTCGAGCTTCGATAATTCGGTCGCTATATTTAAATTGCATCCATAGTGAAAAAGGCATACTTTCCAACCCTTAGATGTAGAGTATACATGATCAGGCTCCTCACTAGCGGATCACTCATATCACTCAAGTGTTTAGGGTGTCCTAATCTAATTGTATTCTCGCTCAGAAGCCAGTCGTGTAACAGCTCTTATCATAGGTTTGGTAAAGCATCGATATCTCCACTGGTTAAGTAAGGACGACACCGATCTTCTTCCTAGGTATTCTTTCAAGAGGAACACGGGTTGTAGGGTTTGGTTGGGAAATTTTTATGGATTGGTGAAAGGTATCCAGATCTTTTGATTTTGAGAGAATTGATAGACTTCGATTCTTCAGAGTATCCATTTTTGGATCGAGAATAGCTTGGAATCCGTAAAAAGTTTCTTCGAAAGAGGCGGATTTTGCTAAGACTTTGTCTAGAATTTTTCTTTGGCTCCTCCGGTATCCTTCTTGGGGCAACTTCTCGGGTTTTTCTTTGCCTTTATTTCTAGAGACTTTGCTCTTTCAAAAATTATTATATTTTTTTTTTCGACATACCCTTTCTTCATAACTTTTGTCTTTTGTTCCTGGTACCCAGAGAGGAAGTGATAATCCACTGAAAATAGGTCTTTGACCTATCAAAAACAATCAGGGGTTCGGAATCTTTTAACAAGTGCTTTTAAAGCGAATTTGATCGATCTTTCTCTTCGTTAATCTCTGAATCTTTTGATAAATGGAAAGGGGAATGAAGGTGAATGGGTAGTGTATTTTTGAGAGTGAATTTGGGGTGAATATTTTTGATTCATCAACTCTTTATGTGAGTTGGTCGGTTTAAATTGCGTGGAGGGGAAACGAAAACGGATGGCTTTTTGTCTTCTCTATTCAGAATGATTTCGGAAGGAGTATCGCACCTGCACCATGTATGGCACTTACTAACCATTGGTCTTGAAACGTACGTCAGAACCAAGTTCTAACTTGAACCGTACACTGGCACGCTCATCAATTGAAATGACAAAGTACTATAGATTTGATGGATCATACAGATACTTTGGGTCCAAGATTCATTACCTTTTGGGAGTAGGGGTCGTGCTTGATCATGTGTAGCCTTTTACATATTCTCTTAAAAGAAATCTTTTGACACAAAACATCAGTTTCAGCTTAATCGTTCCGTTCTAATGAATGTTCCAAAAACCGATTTCTAGCAATTTTATTGGATCTTTTGGGCAAAACAAGGTAAGAATTTTTCGAAATTACCCAATATCCATTGCTTAATTACTTTTTAGACAAAAGAATTTTTTAAAACTTGGCGTTTTATGGTTTCTCGTCCTTTAAACCTTTACCCAATACCCCACACTTAGAAGAACATTGTCCCTAACGTTTTCTGAAAAAGAATATTTTAATACTTTATAAATTAAGTACATTGTTTTCTAAAATTTCCAAGTTAGTTGTGGGGGTGACCCCACACTTAGAGATTTTAGTGCGTAATAATTGAAATAGGTTTGAGGAGAAATTACTTCCCTATGGTCATGCTACTTTTCTAGTGCTGGGCCTTCCTACGGTCGGTCTCCTAATTACTAGAAAGGACCAGTCTCTTTTGATAAAATTTCTGCATGAAGAACAAAAAGAGAAAGGCAGCATTTTCACTATATATAGCTTTTTTGTACAATGCTTCAAAAAGATAAAACAAAAAATAAGATAAAGTAAAGTAGTCTACAGAATACTATCCTGGTCAATGTGCTGAGTCGGCGCTGCGAAGTATCCAAAGAGATCATCATCATCCTCTAGTCTCGGCAAATACTGAAGTGGTTGCCCTACATCCAACTCATGGACTAGTAGTGAATCCATACAAAGGTCTGACGGTAACTCCATGTGTGACAAGCTCGGGAATGGATCCTCATCAGGGATGTTCCTAGTAATCTCAAAAACCTAGGCCGTGGGTGGCTCAACGGATAAGGAAATCGTGAATAGGTGACAACCCTCAGGTAGCTCAGTGACTGGGACTGCCTAGGTGACTGGAGCAGGTGAAATGGCTAAGACAGTTGGAGTGATGGGAATAGGAGTAGCATGTGCTGAGATGGCAGCTGAAACGACTGAGTGAACTGAGGCCGATGTGGAACGCCTGGGGGTAGCTTGTCATGTCGGCTGAACACGGCGCGCTAGCCTAAATGACGACGGGCCCAGAGTACTGCGCGGCATCCCCTCGAGCTGAAGGTATGCTCTAAGAGCTCAATAAAGCCTCTGCTAGTCTCTGAGTAATGCCCATGTAACATCTGAGTCATTCAAGGTGGATCCATAGTGTATCACCATCTGTAGCTCATGTGTCTCTAGTGGTTGTGTGTGCTCAGCAGGTCTCCTAGCTAAATGTCTAGATCATCGAACAGGAGGAACTGGCGGTGCTGTACCAATATCCTCCTCAACACTCCCCAATATCAATCGCCTTGGGCCTAACTGCCCTGTTGATGGCCTGTTCTGATCAGCCCTGCTTCCCGAAGAGTAAACTCTAGGAGTCCTCCTCCTACGAACTAGGATGTAAACTAATGCTCCTGAACTTGGCATTTTTGCCTGAACACATTCAACAAACTTGTAAGTACTAAGCGCAAGTATGACGCTTAGTTGTTAGTACACAGAGATAATATTTTTGTAAACTGGAAATAATAAAAATAAAAATAAAAAGGATAAGCAAGGGGTGCCTCCCAAGAGCGCTTTGTTTATCAAGTCTTTATAGCTCGACTTTTTCTTTGCCAGATCTTCAAAATGGATCAAAGGAGAAGATGTTTTCCTCCTTATTGTGGTCTTCTAGATAAGCTTTTAGCCGGTGGCCGTTGACTTTGAAGTTGCCAGTAGGTCCTTTTAATTCCACGTCTCTATGTGAAAAAGCATGTATAACTTTGTATGTTTCACCCCATCTTTATTAAAATTTTCCAGCGAACTTCTTGAATCGAGAATTAAAGAGCAGAACTTTTTCTCCAAGAGCGAACTTTGTAGGGCTCAATTTTGGATCATGTGTCACCTTCATTCGTTCCTTGTAGATGTATGACGTTTCATACGCTTGGTCTCTTAATTCAGCGAGTTCATTCATCTGCATCTTCTGATGCTTAGCGGTAACTGAGGGATCGAGGTTGCAGGTATTCAGTGCCCAGAGAGCTTTATATTCGAGTTCCAGCGGAAGGTGACAGGCTTTTCCATAGATCATGCGGTTGGGTGTAGTCCCTAGAGGATTCTTGTAAGCAGTCCAGAATGCCCACAGACCATCGTCTAGTTTCTCAGCCCATTTATTTCCATGATGGCCGACGGTGCGTTCTAGAATTCTCTTGAGTGCTCTGTTGGTGACTTCTGCTTGTCTGTTAGTCTGCGGATGATAGGCAGTGGACATTTTGTGGGTGACTCCGTATTATTGCATCACCTTCATAAATTGAGTATTGCAGAAGTGTGTGCCTTTATCACTTATTATAGCGCGGGGAGCTCTAAATCGGCAGAAGAGTCTCTTCAGGAATGTCATAACCCGTCCTTAACCATAAGAACGTGTTAGATAACGTATGATTTCATTGCGAGGTATTGACCTCTATATGTGACATTTTTAAAAGAACAACTGCATATATTTTACATTACAAACCATAATTCTTATTTTGATACAAGCTTTAGACAAAATAAAGATGATTATCGTTTAGCGATAATCTTAGACTTACAAACTTTACATGTGATGATAACAATACGATTTCTAGCATATTTTACATTACAAATCCTCCGATATGCAGTTTTATTTTTGACACAAATATGCATACTCAAGATCTTGTTTAAATTCAACATGTTGCAGCGGAAGCTTCTAATTATCACCTGAGAATAGACATGTTTAAAACGTCAACATAAAGTTGGTGAGATATAGGTTTAATGCCGGCAGCGATATAAATATAGACCACAAGATTTCATATATAAACATTTTAATAAAAATATTCTAAGTGGTTGAGCACTTGGTAACCATACTTAACATTTAATCACGTCGCATATTCCCTTTATTATGAAATCTTACTACACCGTACCAAGTGTAGTCACAAAACGAAGTACTGTGCAACCGTTGAATACTGGTCGTCCAGTCCGGTTGGGGTTGTCAGGCCCGATAGATCTATCAACAGGATTCGCGTTTACAATACCGCTGTAAATAACAGTTACCAAGCTACAGGGAAGTATGCCAGTGGTACAACTCAACGTAGAATATATTTTTCAGTTACTTGTGTCCATAACGTAAAACATAAAATACATGTATTCTCATCCCGAAATATTTAGAGTTTAAAAGTGGGACTATATACTCACTTTTGTCTTGAAGATATGTAATTTCGACTTGGTCTCCGATTGATATCACGAACCTATCCATATATAGTTTATCAATATATTTCTATTTTAAACAATCGTCACATATATATACTTTTTATACTTTTAATAGTTTTAATAATTTCTTAGTCCGTAGTTAGCAGTTCGTTGTTAGTAATTCAATTTTAATGGTTCATTTTTAGATGTTTAATATACCCGCAATGAAATAAATAAAAACCCCCCATCGTATATGTATTGGTCGAGATTAATCTTGACCCACGGTACCGGTGTTGTCAAATGACGTGTTGCGTACATAAAGTACCGGTGTTGTCAAATGACGTGTTGCGTACAATCATGGGATCTTATGATTAATCTTCTCGTATTGTTTACGGGTGATCCTGAACCATATAAAATTAAATTATGAGTACATTTATATAAAATATCATGTTATTTTAAAAAGATGTGATTTATTTAATTTTCTCCAATTATTTTCGTAGCTAAACTAGTCTTAGATATCCGATCTCGTTTTGGTCATAGTTTCTTCGTTACAACTCCGTTTTCGTTGATTCAACTTGCCACTTCCTTGGATCGAGTCCCTCTTTAAGACTATGAACTGTAAATACCTTAGTTTGTATTCGAAATCACAGGTCATAGGTCAAACTTTAGTGAAACTTATGGAGTTGATCATTTTCTATCATGTAAACAACCTTAAATGATTATTTTTCTAAAAATACTTATACTTTGAGTTAAATCATGAAATTTTTATGTGTTAACATATTCATAGTAAATATCAATTTTCCAGGAAATAAGCCTCCAATTCAAAGTTCAAAATAGTTTTTAATTATCCAACCCAAAACAGCCCCCGGTTACACTCCGACACCGTAGATTCAGTTTTAAGGTGTTCTTTGAAAAACCAAGTTATACCTTGTTAAATTAGCATATATTTAAGTTATATTACAGGTCTTGAAGTATTTTAAAAGTTAAGTTAGAAGGATCTATTTAGTTTGCAAACAAGTTTGAAAACATTCAAACTATGTTCTTGTTGTTAAAATTTTATACCATAAAATAAGATAGCTATATATATATGAATCGAATAAGGTTATGAACAAAGTTACTACCTCAAGTTACTTGGACAAGATTGCTGTAAAAGAGGAGTAAGAACCTAGAACCAAAAGAGTGATGGAATTGGATGAAAGATTGGAAGTAAACTTGTGTTCTTGAAAGGATTCTTGAAGTGTTCTTGTATGGTTTTTCTTATGATGATTAAGGGTTGTTTTTGAAGCTAAATGATGGGGAAAATGCTTGGAGATGATCAAGTATGAAGTTAAGAGTATTTTGAGAGAGAAATGGAAGTGTAAGTATGAGAAAATGGGGTGAAGAAATGGTGTGCATGCATAAAAACGTTTTTAGGTTATAAAGGAAAAAAAAGATACCTAACTTTGTTTTCTTGCTAAATAATTCATGCTACTTGACAAATGGTTGGTTCCACATGTTTCTTAATCATTTAAGGCTGCTAAGGAGTAGATTTTTATTGGTATATACCAATAGTAAATACATCTAGAAGCTGCGTATGATACGGGTACATATACCCTAGGTATACGTATAGAAATCTTTGAGAAAACGGAACGAGGATTCAAATATAGCTATCTTTTGTAAATATACTTATATTGTTTTATGTATTTAAGTCTTTAAAAGTGATTAAATACATTACTTATACGATATATGTATAAACATTATAGGTCATAAGTATTTAAGTCAAATAACGTTACGTATGGTTATCGTTTTGAAAACTTAAGTTAGTAGTTTCAAAATATACTTATAACTTATTGTTATTAATACAAAATGAGATATTAAAACATTCTTAGGTCATGTTAAATATGTATATATACATATATATACACAAACGTATAATTATCATATATTGTATAGTTCGTGATATCATCGGTCAAACTAGACGGTCAAACGTTGTGTAAAACTCTTTTCGAAAAACATAAGTCTCGACAATTTGGATTGCTTATCATGTTGGTAAGGTTTAATTTATGTAAATATTAATCTTATAAGTATAGAACGATCGAAAAAGTGCGGGTCGTTACATTACCTCCCCGTTAAATAAATTTCGTCCCGAAATTTTAAAATTGTACCTATTTTGCGTCATCAAGAAACAAGTGTGGATACTTTTGTTTCATCTGATCCTCCCGTTCCCACGTAAACTCGGGACCTCTTCGAGCATTCCAACGAACCTTAACGATCGGTATGTTGCTCTGCTTGAGCTGTTTAACTTCACGGTCCATGATTTCGATTGGTTCTTCGACGAATTGTAGTTTCTCGTCGACATGGATTTCTTCAAGAGGAATGGTGAGGTCTTCCTTTGCAAGACACTTCTTAAGGTTCGAGACGTGAAAGGTATTATGTACTCCGGCGAGTTGTTGCGGTAACTCGAGTCGATAAGCTACCGGTCCAATGCGTTCGATGATCTTGAACGGGCCTACATATCTTGGGTTCAGTTTACCCCTTTTTCCAAAACGTATCACACCTTTCCAAGGTGACACCTTTAGCATAACCATGTCACCGATCTGAAACTCTAATGGTTTCCTTCGGACATCGGCGTAGCTCTTTTGGCGACTACGGGCTGTTTTCAATCTCTCCTTGATTTGTACTATCTTCTCAGTCGTTTCGTGTATGATCTCGGGACCAGTTAAATGTCGATCTCCTACTTCATTCCAACAGATAGGAGATCTACACTTCCTTCCATACAATGCTTCGAATGGTGCAGCTTTAATGCTCGCATGATAACTATTATTATACGAGAATTCTGCTAACGGTAAATACTTATCCCATCCGTTTTCAAAATCGATCACACATGCCCTGAGCATGTCTTCAAGAGTCTGAATTGTTCTTTCACTCTGCCCGTTGGTTTGCGGATGATATGCGGTACTCATATCCAGACGAGTTCCTAGTGCCTCCTGTAGTGATTGCCAGAACTTTGAGGTAAATCTACTATCACGATCAGATATAATGGAAATAGGTATTCCATGCCTTGAAACAACTTCCTTTATATACAATCGTAATAGTTTCTCCATTCTATCCGTTTCCTTTATAGGCAAGAAATGTGCAGACTTGGTGAGACGATCAACAATCACCCAAATGGTGTCGTATCCCCAGGCAGTCTTTGGTAACTTCGTGATGAAATCCATGGTAATACCGTCCCATTTCCATTCTGGAATTTCTGGTTGTTGAAGTAACCCTGACGGCTTCTGGTGTTCTGCTTTGACTTTGGAACAAGTTAAACATTCCCCAACATATGTTGCAACGTCTGTCTTCAAATTAGGCCACCAATAATGCGTCTTAAGATCTTGGTACATCTTTCCAACTCCAGGATGTATCGAATATCTTGTCTTATGTGCCTCGTTCAATATCAACTTCCTTAATCCACCCAACTTCGGTACCCAAATACGATTTGCAAAATATCGAATTCCATCTTCCCGCATAACGAGTTGCTTCTCATACTTCTTCATTATTTCATTTCCTATATTTTCTTTAGTAAGTGCTTCTAATTGAACTTCTTTGATTTGTGAGTTGAGATTCATGCGAATTTTTATGTTCATCGCTCGTACTCGAATTGGTTCTCGTTCCTTTCTGCTTAGAGTGTCGGCCACCACGTTCGCTTTCCCGGGATGATAACGAATTTCACAATCATAGTCATTTATTAACTCAACCCACCTACGTTGCCTCATGTTCAGCTGTTTTTGATCGAAAATATGTTGAAGGCTTTTATGATCAGTAAACACAGTGCATTTAACCCCATACAAGTAGTGTCTCCATATCTTCAATGCAAACAAGACTGCTCCCAGTTCTAGATCATGCGTCGTATAATTCCGCTCGTGAATCTTTAATTGTCGGGATGCGTATGCAATAACTTTCTTTCGTTGCATAAGAACACAACCAAAACCTTGTCGTGAAGCGTCACAATATATTTCAAAATCATCGTTCCCTTCTGGTAACGATAAAATAGGCGCCGTAGTTAACTTCTTCTTCAGTAATTGAAATGCGTTCTCCTGCTCCGAGGTCCATTCGTATTTCTTCCCTTTTTGCGTTAATGCTGTCAACGGCTTAGCTATTCGGGAAAATTTTTGAATAAACCTTCTATAATAACCGGCTAAACCCAAAAATTGGCGTATCTGCATTGGTGTTTTAGGAGTCTCCCATTTTTCAATGGCTTCAATTTTTGCTGGATCAACCTGAATTCCTTTGCTACTAACAACGTGGCCAAGAAATTGCACTTCTTTCAACCAGAAAGCACACTTAGAAAATTTAGCGTATAGCTGTTCTTTTCTCAACAACTCTAATATCAACCTTAAATGCTGCTCATGCTCTTGCTCACTCTTGGAATAGATAAGAATGTCATCAATGAAAACGATAACAAACTTATCTAAATACGGACTACAAACTCGATTCATGAGGTCCATGAATACAGCTGGCGCATTCGTCAATCCAAACGGCATGACCAAAAATTCGTAATGACTATAACGTGTCCGAAAAGCAGTTTTCGGAATGTCCTCTTCTTTGACACGTAGTTGATGATAGCCCGATCTTAGGTCGATTTTCGAATAAACACATGATCCCTGGAGTTGATCAAATAAGTCGTCAATTCTCGGTAGTGGATACCGATTTTTGATAGTTAACTTATTTAATTCACGATAATCTATACACATCCTAAAAGATCCATCTTTCTTTTTAACAAATAGAATCGGAGCTCCCCACGGTGAAGTACTTGGTCGTATGAATCCATGATCCAGTAATTCTTTTAACTGACTCTGAAGTTCTTTTAACTCGGACGGTGCAAGTCTATATGGAGCACGAGCCACTGGTGCAGCTCCTGGTACTAAATCTATTTGAAATTCTACAGATCTAAATGGAGGTAATCCCGGCAACTCTTCCGGAAAAACTTCAGGAAAATCTCTTGCCACAGGCACGTCGTTGATGCACTTCTCTTTTTCTTTCTTTTTGACTTTATTAACATGTGCTAAGATAGCATAGCACCCTTTCTTCAAGCACTTTTGAGCTTTCAAATAACTAATGAGTTTTAGCTTTGAGTTACCCTTCTCTCCATAAATCATCACCGGCATTCTATCCTTACAAGGAATGCGAATTGCCTTCTTGGCACACACAACTTCAGCTCCTACTTTGGACATCCAGTCCATGCCGACTATTACATCAAAACTTCCTAATTCTACGGGTATTAAGTCAATTTTAAATGTTTCTCCGGCTAAATTTATTTTACAATCACGGCAAATTTTATCGGCTTTAATTAGTTTACCATTAGCTAACTCAATCATGTACTTAGCATCTAGAGGTAATGATGAACAATTCAATTTAGCGTAAAAGCCTCTACTCACGTAACTTCTATCGGCACCAGTATCAAATATAATAGATGCGGATAAGTTATTAATGGTAAACGTACCCGTAACAAGCTCCGGGTCTTCACACGCCTCTCTAGCATTAATAACAAATGCTCTTCCACGTGCAGATCCATTATTCTTCTCTGGATTCGGACACTGGCTCTTATAGTGACCTTGTTTTCCACACCCATAACAAGTAATGGTAGCCAAAGCAGTTCTATTTGCATTGGTGGCAGGAGTCTTGGTACCATTTGTATTTGTAACGAGAGCCCTACAATCTTCAGCAAGATGACCCTTTCGATTACATTTGTTGCATACCACATTACAGTAGCCAGAGTGATGTTTGTGGCATCGGTTGCATAAAGGATTTTGTCCTTTGTAACCAAAGCTTGAACCACTACCTGCACCTTGCATGGTTTCTTGTTTCTTAAAAGATTGTTGTTGGTTACCTCGATCATAATTTCCATTCCACTTTCTTTTGTTACCTGATACCTTCACATCAGTATTGGATGCTTTCTTATCCATGATGACCTGATCCATTAGCTCGTTTGCCATGGTTATAGCTTCATGAATTGTCTTAGGTTTCGATGCTGTAACGTTTGCCTTGACCTTTTTGGGCAAACCATCTTTGTACATTTCAATCTTCCGTTCTTCGGTTGGAACCAATTCAGGACATAGCAAAACTAATTCCATGAATCGCTGATTGTAGTTGGTGATTTCAGTACCAACAACCTTCAGGCTTCGTAATTCATCTTCCAACTTCCTAACCTCGTTCCTTGGACAATACTCGTTGATTAACATTGTTTTGAATTCTTCCCAAGGAGTATCATAAGCTACATCTCCTCCTACAGCCTTCACATAATTTTTCCACCACGTGAGTGCACTATCTTGTAAAGTGCACGATGCATACTTGGTCATGTCCTTTTCAACACAACCACTTATTTTAAACACAGTCTCCATCTTTTCTATCCACCGGGTTAAACCGATCGGTCCTTCTGTTCCACTGAATGATGAGGGCTTGCAAGCTTGAAAAGTTTTGTAAGTGCACCCCACACGAGGATTTGGGTTAACTGCAGCACCTCTTGCAGCCTCGACCCATAACATTCTGTTTTTCACTCGCTGATTGATGAGTTCCTGGATTTCTTGTTCCGTCATTCGGTTCAATCGCGCCATATTCTTCTATAAGAATGAAAAGAAAATAATTATTCACATGGAATATTATAGATGTAGTGTATATTTACAGTACATTATAGTTTATTAATAATATGAACCAGGTATTATTATAAAAGCCTTTTCTTCTTATTAGCGTTTTATAATTATATCTAGGGTAGTACCTACCCGTTAATGTCCATACTTAATAGCTTAGTACAGAATCAATTACTACCATCTAAGTAATACTTAACCATGGAAAATTATTGCATTTCACACTTCACTATTTTACATATGCTTATCTTACATCGAACATTAAGCAAACCACACTAATAATATTATACAAAACATTATATGATCCCATGGTTTAATACGGCAGCGCATCGTTTGGTCTATTTTCTAGGACGTTTAGGTTCAAAGAATCGCTTAACGCTTATCCTGGCTGTCTGCCTATATTTTGGCTGTGGGGCTGAAGAACTGGATGCCGGGATAGAACGAATAGGAATAGCGGGAATAGGGGTGGTAGTGTCTAGTGGAGTTGGTGCCACATCATCCTTACTAAACTCGGGATTTGAATTTTCTAATTCATTAGCCTTTCGTTTCTTTCCTAGTTCGAACTCGTCTTTTGTAATTTCCTGTATTTCTTCCTCGGGTTCACTTTCCTCCTCGGGTTCACTTTCCTCCTCGGGTTCACTTTCCGGGTTCTCTATAGTCGGTTCATCCGGAATTTGTGAGTCTTCCCCAAAGATATTATTTTCGTCATCGGATAGGTTAATGACTGGAACACCATCTGAAGATTCTGGTTCGGAGTCGCTGAATGTGATGACAAGTTTTGAGCCCGACATCTTTCACACAACAACTAACCCATTAGTACTACATAATATTTACATATAAATTTTAACCAACAATGATAATCAATGGTTTTTAAATCAGACCCGGTCAAAGTCCAGACTTACTAATGTATCCTAACGACTTATCGGTTAGACACACTAATGCAAACCTGGTTCGCTAAGACCACCGCTCTGATACCACATGTCATAACCCGTCCTTAACCATAAGAACGTGTTAGATAACGTATGATTTCATTGCGAGGTATTGACCTCTATATGCGACATTTTTAAAAGAACAACTGCATATATTTTACATTACAAACCATAATTCTTATTTTGATACAAGCTTTAGACAAAATAAAGATGATTATCGTTTAGCGATAATCTTAGACTTACAAACTTTACATGTGATGATAACAATACGATTTCTAGCATATTTTACATTACAAATCCTCCGATATGCAGTTTTATTTTTGACACAAATATGCATACTCAAGATCTTGTTTAAATTCAACATGTTGCAGCGGAAGCTTCTAATTATCACCTGAGAATAGACATGTTTAAAACGTCAACATAAAGTTGGTGAGATATAGGTTTAATGCCGGCAGCGATATAAATATAGACCACAAGATTTCATATATAAACATTTTAATAAAAATATTCTAAGTGGTTGAGCACTTGGTAACCATACTTAACATTTAATCACGTCGCATATTCCCTTTATTATGAAATCTTACTACACCGTACCAAGTGTAGTCACAAAACGAAGTACTGTGCAACCGTTGAATACTGGTCGTCCAGTCCGGTTGGGGTTGTCAGGCCCGATAGATCTATCAACAGGATTCGCGTTTACAATACCGCTGTAAATAACAGTTACCAAGCTACAGGGAAGTATGCCAGTGGTACAACTCAACGTAGAATATATTTTTCAGTTACTTGTGTCCATAACGTAAAACATAAAATACATGTATTCTCATCCCGAAATATTTAGAGTTTAAAAGTGGGACTATATACTCACTTTTGTCTTGAAGATATGTAATTTCGACTTGGTCTCCGATTGATATCACGAACCTATCCATATATAGTTTATCAATATATTTCTATTTTAAACAATCGTCACATATATATACTTTTTATACTTTTAATAGTTTTAATAATTTCTTAGTCCGTAGTTAGCAGTTCGTTGTTAGTAATTCAATTTTAATGGTTCATTTTTAGATGTTTAATATACCCGCAATGAAATAAATAAAAACCCCCATCGTATATGTATTGGTCGAGATTAATCTTGACCCACGGTACCGGTGTTGTCAAATGACGTGTTGCGTACATAAAGTACCGGTGTTGTCAAATGACGTGTTGCGTACAATCATGGGATCTTATGATTAATCTTCTCGTATTGTTTACGGGTGATCCTGAACCATATAAAATTAAATTATGAGTACATATATATAAAATATCATGTTATTTTAAAAAGATGTGATTTATTTAATTTTCTCCAATTATTTTCGTAGCTAAACTAGTCTTAGATATCCGATCTCGTTTTGGTCATAGTTTCTTCGTTACAACTCCGTTTTCGTTGATTCAACTTGCCACTTCCTTGGATCGAGTCCCTCTTTAAGACTATGAACTGTAAATACCTTAGTTTGTATTCGAAATCACAGGTCATAGGTCAAACTTTAGTGAAACTTATGGAGTTGATCATTTTCTATCATGTAAACAACCTTAAATGATTATTTTTCTAAAAATACTTATACTTTGAGTTAAATCATGAAATTTTTATGTGTTAACATATTCATAGTAAATATCAATTTTCCAGAAAATAAGCCTCCAATTCAAAGTTCAAAATAGTTTTTAATTATCCAACCCAAAACAGCCCCCGGTTACACTCCGACACCGTAGATTCAGTTTTAAGGTGTTCTTTGAAAAACCAAGTTATACCTTGTTAAATTAGCATATATTTAAGTTATATTACAGGTCTTGAAGTATTTTAAAAGTTAAGTTAGAAGGATCTATTTAGTTTGCAAACAAGTTTGAAAACATTCAAACTATGTTCTTGTTGTTAAAATTTTATACCATAAAATAAGATAGCTATATATATATGAATCGAATAAGGTTATGAACAAAGTTACTACCTCAAGTTACTTGGACAAGATTGCTGTAAAAGAGGAGTAAGAACCTAGAACCAAAAGAGTGATGGAATTGGATGAAAGATTGGAAGTAAACTTGTGTTCTTGAAAGGATTCTTGAAGTGTTCTTGTATGGTTTTTCTTATGATGATTAAGGGTTGTTTTTGAAGCTAAATGATGGGGAAAATGCTTGGAGATGATCAAGTATGAAGTTAAGAGTATTTTGAGAGAGAAATGGAAGTGTAAGTATGAGAAAATGGGGTGAAGAAATGGTGTGCATGCATAAAAACGTTTTTAGGTTATAAAGGAAAAAAAAGATACCTAACTTTGTTTTCTTGCTAAATAATTCATGCTACTTGACAAATGGTTGGTTCCACATGTTTCTTAATCATTTAAGGCTGCTAAGGAGCAGATTTTTATTGGTATATACCAATAGTAAATACATCTAGAAGCTGCGTATGATACGGGTACATATACCCTAGGTATACGTATAGAAATCTTTGAGAAAACGGAACGAGGATTCAAATATAGCTATCTTTTGTAAATATACTTATATTGTTTTATGTATTTAAGTCTTTAAAAGTGATTAAATACATTACTTATACGATATATGTATAAACATTATAGGTCATAAGTATTTAAGTCAAATAACGTTACGTATGGTTATCGTTTTGAAAACTTAAGTTAGTAGTTTCAAAATATACTTATAACTTATTGTTATTAATACAAAATGAGATATTAAAACATTCTTAGGTCATGTTAAATATGTATATATACATATATATACACAAACGTATAATTATCATATATTGTATAGTTCGTGATATCATCGGTCAAACTAGACGGTCAAACGTTGTGTAAAACTCTTTTCGAAAAACATAAGTCTCGACAATTTGGATTGCTTATCATGTTGGTAAGGTTTAATTTATGTAAATATTAATCTTATAAGTATAGAACGATCGAAAAAGTGCGGGTCGTTACAAGGAAGTTGGTGACGACCTTGGCATCATTGGTTGAAAATGCTTGGGCTTCGACCCATCTAGAGACGTAATATACTGCTACGAGGACATATTCTTTCCTGTTAGACTTTGGGAATGGCCCCATAAAGTCTAATCCCCATATATCAAAGATCTCGCGAGCTTGGATATTAGTCCCATGTATCTCATTCTTCATAGAGATAATACCTTGCCTTTAGCATGCGTCACAACGCTTTACAAGCTCTTGCGCATCTCGAAATATAGACGACCAATAAAATCCTGATTTGTAGACTTTTCTTGCGGTTAAGTTTGCTCCATGATGACCTCCAGTTGGTCCATGGTGACATTGGTGAAGAATCCCTGCTGCTTGTTTTTCATCTGCGCACCTCCTGGTTATCTGATCAGGGAAAATTCTAAACAGGTAAGGGTCTTCCCAGTAGTAGTACTTGGCATCCTGAAGATCTTCCTTCTTCGAGATGTGCTCATTCCCTTCTGTACTACCTCAGCAACTAGGTAGTTGGCTATGTTGGCATACCAAGGAGTATTAGTGAATTGTGATCCTATGTGAGCTTGTCCTAAACTCATAAGCTGTTCTTCCAGAAATTTATCTCTGATATCTTGTTCAGCAAGTTGTTCCATCGCTGGGTTCTCCAAACAACTAAGATGGTCTGCTGCGACGTTCTCTGCTCCTTTCTTATCCTTAATTTCAATATCGAATTCCTGAAGGAGTAACATCCATCGTAGGAGTCTTGGTTTAGCGTCTTGCTTAGTGAATAGATATTTAAAGACTGAATGATCTGTATAAACTGTAGTTTTAGACAGGATGAGATAGGAACATAATTTGTCGAAGGCGAATACTACAGCTAGCAGCTCCTTTTCTGTGGTATTGTAATTCTCTTGATCTCCGGTTAAGGTTTTGCTGGCGTAATAGATTGGATGAAAATGCTTATCTGTCGGTTGTTCGAGTACATATCCAACTGTGAAGTCACTCGCATCACACATGATTTCGAATGGTAAACTCCAATTAGGAGCTATCATGATGGGTGCATGTGTTAACTGTTCCTTCAGATAGTTGAACGCTTTAATACATTCTTCATCGAAGACAAACGGAACTTCCTTCCCGAGGAGATGAGTAAAAGGTCGTGTGACCTTTGAGAAATCTTTAATGAAGCGTCGGTAAAAACTGGCGTGTCCAAGGAAACTCCTTACCGCTTTTACTGTGGTAGGTTTTGGAAGTTTTGTTATGGTCTCAACCTTAGCCTTATCAACTTCTATTCCTGCTTTTGAAATCTTATGTCCTAAAACTATCCCTTCTTTAATCATGAAGTGACATTTTTCCCAATTCAGAACTAAATTTGAATCTTCACACCGGGTGAGCATCTTGTCAAGGTTAGAAAGTCATGAATTAAAGGTACTACCAAAGACTTAGAATTCGTCCATGAAGACTTCCATACAACGTTCAATCATGTCGTGGAATATTGCTACCATGCATCGCTGGAATGTAGCAGGTGCATTGCATAACCGAAAGGCATGCGTCGATAGGCAAATGTTAAATAAGAACAGGTAAAGGTTGTCTTTTCTTGGTCCTTTGGATCGAGGGGAATTTGAAAGTAGCCGGAAAAACCGTCAAGGAAACAATAGTATTCATTTCCTTATAGACGTTCCAACATTTGATCGATGAAAGGTAATGGAAAATGATCTTTTCGGGTTGCATCGTTTAGTTTACGATAATCTATGCAAACCCACCAACCGGTGACCTCCCGTGTTGGAATAAGCTCATTATTTTTATTTTGAATTACGGTTGTCCCTACCTTTTTGGGTACCACTTGAACAGGAATAAAGTAACATCACCATCAGCCCGTAGTATGATATTGTCCGCTTTGGACACAAGCCGATCACCGACGGGCTACCCGCACACGAGTACAACCCCGGATCGCACTTCTACCTCACGGATTTGCTTCTCGGGTAAACACCCTCAAAACGCGTCATACCAGAAGAGGTATCCACACCCTTATAAGGAGTGCTTTGTTTTCCTCTCCCACCGATGTGGGACGAGTCTGTTACAACTCTCCCCCCCTTCGGGACACTGCATCCCCGCAGTGAACATTGATGCGGGCCCCAGCTCTGATACCAAGTTGTAACACCCTGATTTTTTTTTTTAAACACAACGAAAGACTTAATTCACATAAATACCCTTAGTTAATTACAAACATGATTATCACAAATCATTATCTAGTTAATTATTACAAACCACCAGTGTTACGTTAAACAACTAGTTACATATTTATAAAAGTTAAGACATCAGAGTTCGTCTTGTCAAACATATCGTCAACCCGACGCCCGTCCCTACCAGCACTAATATCCAAAACCTGCAAGGGAGGAGGTGAGGGGGGTTAGCACTAGGCTAAGTGAATGGAATCATCTAACAGATCTAGCATACAGTACCAACTTGTACAACTACAGCAACTACAACAATCAATAACAGGCAGCTGACAACTAATAACTAGTAACTATCAACTGGCAACAATCAACTAGCAACTATGCTCCAACTAGAGACTCGGCGGCTTGTACGAGCACATGAACACTAGCTGATTAGTCTAGCGTCTACCGAAAGTCCTTACTACTGAATCCCCAGTATAGTAAATCCACACGCAGGTGATGCGTCATTCAGCACTATACTCAACAAACAGTAGCCAACTGGACCCAACCACAACAAGGTTGACCTCCCTGAGCTGAACCTAACAACAATACGTTCCAACAGGCAACTACAATTTGTGCACACAACTGTTAATCAACTACCACTATGAACAACTGTTCCTACGACTAGCATGGCAACTCTACGATGATCATTATTACAACATATCTACTAAGCATAGCAACTATAACAGTAAAATATAGTAGCACAACTTGCTACTTTATACTACACCCGGAGATAATCCCACTCACCGATTACCAGCAACAGAAGGCACTCAGAATTCTAATCTTACTGAGCCTTCTCTTAGTCCTTATCACCTGAGAATAGACATAACACAGTCAATATACATATCTCAATCAATAGTATAATCAAATCATACTATAAACTAGGTCATAACACCATATATTCATAATTTTATGAGTCTACATCTTGACTCCATTCAATAATGGCATACAGGTGCGTGCAAAACACGACATACACACTAAAACTCCTTTTCTGACCCAAAAATAGTTTGATCTAGTTTCTTAAAAGTTTACCATTGAAAAGTATTCTTTATTACGATTCTAACGATAGTTTATTCATCAAAAACGGAGTTACGTTTTGAAAGTTACGCCCGTTTCAATTTCATAAAAGGTACTGTAGCAAATAGTTGTACTGTAACAACTCGGTACTGTAGCAAATAGTGATACTGTAGCAACTCGGCACTGTAGCAAATAGTGACACTGTAGCAACTCGGACTGTAGCAAATAGTGACACTGTAGCAACTCGGTACTGTAGCAAATAGTGACACTGTAGCAACTCGGGCACTGTAGCAAATAGTGACACTGTATCAACTCGGTACGAACAAGAGTTGCTGATTTCGAATATTTTTTGCCCAAAACTCGATTTTTGAGCGATTTTGATCAAATTTTAAGCACATAGAAGCTACTAAACATATATACAACCTATTTCTAACATCAATTAAGCATAACTAACATATTTCATGAAGATTCAAGCTCAAAAACCACACTTTTTACTCAAGAACATAAAAACCCATTTAATCAAGAATCAAAGCAAGGATTCAACAAGACAAACCTGAGATGATGCTCACAATAATGCTAGAAATCAGTTTCTAAAGTCTCTTAATCTAATTTCAAGTTTAGATCAACTAGGGTTTGTGAAGGAGATAGAGATTAGGTACGGTGTTTGTTTAGAAGCTTCAAGAAAATAAGAGAAGTAGCTTAATTCTAGCTTTTATATTTAGGTTAAATACAGTACCCCATCACACACGGGTATTTACCAGTTATCTGATATCTTTCGTACTTCGTTAGGAGGCCCTAACGGAGTCCAAATTCAACAAACGAACCTGTTCTGTGACCCTTGTCACAAACTGGTCTCAATTAAACAACCAAATAATTATAAATATATAATTATAAAAATCACTAATTACGCCCTACCCCAGGGTACAATGGTCATTTCATCTAGGCCCAAAATGCGGGTGTTACAAATAAGTAGGGATGGCGCCCGCGGGCAATGGGTACGGGTTCTATATACCCGCGACCCGCCCATCGGGTTGTTTTTTTGCTCGTTGAGACCCGTTACCCGCCCGCGGGTAAAACAATTTCGCCCATGCCCGTGACCCGCGGATACCCGTGACCCGCGGGTAAACCCGCGAGTAATAATAATATACAACGTCGTTAATTTTTTAATAGAAAAATTAGGTAATTTTATTAATTATAAACAATATGTGCAATTAACATGTGTAAAATGACCTGAAATCGAGTTTTTTTTTACTTATATGTTGATGAAACATGACTAGGAACTTAGAAATCAACAAATTTAACTCACACAATGGCGGAATAAGTGAATCAAACCCTCTAGTGAATAGGTTAAGCTTTTTGGGATTAATTTAGTCAAACCACAACTAAATCAAATGTGATTAGATCAACACCTAGAGCTATTATTCACCACCTGGGTGATTTGGGCTGAGAGAGAATCGGAGGAGCTCACCAAATCTGAGTGTGTGTAACAAATGAGAGGCTTAACCTAAAATGAAGAACATAAGACTTTATATACCCCTGCTGTTGACTCACCCGTACGAGTTGGCTTCATCAACCGTAAGAGTGATCACTCACTCGTGTCTTCTCATTTAGGTTGTAATTGTGACTTAGCTCAGCATCAACCATGCGTATGATCCTGTCAGCCGTACGAGTGAGGCTTCACTCATACGTCCGACTAAGTCTAACATAGTCAAACATCCATATCTCATTCCTGCAGCTCCTGTAACCACATAAAAACTCGGATAGGATAATAACGAGCGATCATGGTGGCCTGTAAACTATTGTACCTGCAATGGACGTGGGTAGATGTCTAGAGACTTGCATGAAATGCATCAACAACTCCCCCTAGGACCTAGAACATCTATTACAATTAAGTAAACGTCCATAAACCATGCAAGTTCATAAACAAAAACAGTTTAGTAAAGTTATTACAGATCCAGATTCTCTCTCTCGCATAAACAAACATAAAAAAACTAAAAACAAACGAGCAACACAGTATCCGACATAGATCAGCTGGCTTGAACTTGGTTTGAGCTTTGAGCATCACTATTTCTATTGAGTTATGGATAGTAGACATCGATCACACATTGATATCTCATAGCTTCCTCTTTTCGATCATCTCTAAAAGTAATGTGATGGCGGTGAAGTGTCTCCACATCAAATCTCGATAAGTTTCTCAGACACATAGGATCTAAAATCCTCACATTGTCGAACTGTATGCTTCCATCTTCCTTCTCAATCGCAGTCAAGATCCCTGCTTCTTCCGACAACTCATCATAGAACCACCATCTGAAGTTCTTACAGATGTCCTTGGGTAATGGCATCAAGGGAGATTGTTTCATATACTTAGCTGGACGGAACTTAACAACACGGATATGCCCTCCCTTAGAATTTTTCTTTGTCGGGTGTATGGAAAACCTAGCGGCCGTTGACTTAAAGATGTCCCATTTCCCTGTCTTATACTCATATCTGAGTTTTCTTTGAAACCACCTGGAAAGGTCACAATCTTCAGCGTTCAACATCTTCAGCTTCGCAAGTTGCATGATCTCGAAGTACGGTAGAGTTTTGAAGTGACTTGGACATGCCATATAATCTACTCCGCCTTCCCTCTTGATCACAAAACAATTGATCTCCTTGAAATAGCTCCAACTCAAAATTTTACCCTTAGACTACTTCTTGGTTCTTTTACCTTTCTCATAGAAATTGACAAACTTTGGCTCGAGTTCTGTCTTATCTACTTGATCAGGGTTAACAACATTTTGTCTCCACCTACTTTGACGATCTTCGTCTTCCTTAACGTTTCTATTCACTTTAACCCTATCACACACAAACCATTTCTGAATCTCATTCCATCCCTCGGCCCTTGCTTGTTCGGCTCAGAGTTTCTTATCTTTCAATTCAGTTTCTTTTATTTCTTTCTCAACGAGCAGTTTCTCATGTCGGATCTTCTTGTTCCTTTCTATCATAACATCCAATTCTTTCACTTGTTCTTTGTATACCTTCCTCGCCTTTTCTAACTCAATTAAGTTCTTTCTCTTCTCCTCACAACTCAAATTGAAGAAGTCACTTAAGGTGTTGAGTGATGGATGCGAGTATGGCTCAAGCGAAGGCATAACAATCTCAACTTCTTCTTCTTCTTCTTCTTCTTCTTCTTCTTCTTCTTCATCATCAGATCCTGTCACAAATTCATCTTCGGATTCGATAATCACATCCTCTTTTAAACTATCTTTACCAATAGAATCTTCACTCTTCTCATCTTCGAACAGATCAAAATCACTTAAGTTGATATTTTGGATTGATTCGGGAGGGATACTTGACAATGACTCTTCTTATGGAGCCTTGTTTTTAGCTTCAACTGACTCTGCATTCTCTGTATCGTTTTCGCTATCGTATGCCATAGCAGCAAGTTGTTCCATCGGAAACTCACTCGGTGGAACGTCCCCCTTTTCTGCATCATTAAAAACATTTGAATAATTCATATAATATTCAGCAGTAAAGACCTCACCATATTCATTAAAACTTCGAATAGGTATCACTAACGGTATATCAAAAGAGGGTCCTCCAGTTCCAGCGTTGTCTTCATCGTCTTTCTCATTGTCATTTACCAAATCAGAAGAAAATTCTTCTCCTCTCTCCTTAATCAACTTTGTTTTACTAGAGGTAAGCTGTTCGATTCTTTCATTTAACTTCTTCAATTTCTCCTTGTTCTCACTCTTAATCGCCAAAAATTTCTTCTTTAACTTATATGTCCTACTCTTCTGTCGGTCCAACCTATCAGATAACCTCTTGTTCTCTTCTACCAACGACTCAATCTTAGCATTACTAATCTTCTTCTCCTCGGTAGCTTGATTCTCAAGATTGGTTATTTTCGTGACCAAAGACATCAACAGATTTTGCTGAGTCTTATATTCATCTAACGTGACCTGAGGTGTTGTTGTGGCATGTTTCGGTGATGTAACAGCAGCCCTTGTATCCTTCATAAACCCTGATGGTTTCCTCTGAGCTTGTTGTTTTGAACCTCCTTGTGATGACTTCTGAGGTGATTCATAAGAATACTTCGTTCTTTTCTCCTTCTTCTTGAGTTGTTCTGAGGTCATAGGATCCTTTCCTTTCCTTTTCCTCTAAATCAAGCTGACATCCTCCTCTGTCGCTTCATCATCACCCTCGATAATCTCATCATCAACATTACCTCCTCCTTGAACATTACCAGTAGCTTTCTGATTATCACCCTCACCTTCCTCATCTGTAACTTCGTAGTTAGAGTCAGAATCCTCATTCCTCCAAGCATTACCTGCTGGGCATTGATAGTTCTCCTTGATTAGATGACAAATGAGCTTTCTATTAAATTCAGGCTTTAAATCCTCATTCATTGTCTCTTCCATTCTGTGGAAAGTAATCGGATTCATCTGCTTAAGGTGGATAATATCCTCTTCAAGCTTAGGTAGATCAGGTGCAGCGTCATTAATGATTAACTGAAGAAAACGGGCATAGATCAGGTATCTCTGAGTAGTACTGAAAAGATTCGCTTTGAAGTAGTGTAGAACAAACCCTGAGAAATCGTATGGTGCCTTTAAGACAAGTGCCACAAACATACTCTGCACTTTCTCGTTTAACTTATCAAAACCATACTTGCGTCCACTCAAACAATGCATAATCACGTGAGCAAGATATCTAAACTGTGGAGGTAGTAGAGACTTCATCAGTTCAGATTTGCCAATTAAGTAACCAGAATAAGCACATCTCTTAAAACAACCATGAATTCTTTCTCGACTGATCGTCATGTGAGAACAGTTTTCGTCATTGAAACATAAAATCTTTCTTATCACTTCCTTAGAAACAGAGATCTCATGTCCTTGAACGTTACTAACAATCTTAGCATTATCTTCAGATACATCCAGTATAGTGTTTCTCCAGAATTCTCTCTGATGGCTGTAGTATGGTGTGCATGGAGTAGAAATGGCAGTTTGTATCCTTGATCTCTGAAGGAAAGCTATAATCTCTTTAAAATGATCACCTCTCTCTAAAGTAGTGTCATAGAGAGCGACATGATTGTTCAGTTCACCTTTCTTTAGAGGAATCTCTTGCTGAGCAGGTGGGTTAACAGGATTAGCTTGAGGATTACCTTGTTGTTCCCCCTGTCCTTCAATGTTAACAACCAGAATATTGACTTGTTGTTCAGCCATTTGATGATATCTAAACAAAAACTGAAACATTTACAGAACAGTTAGATATATAAATCAATCATCATAAAACATCATTGCATTTGCATCAAAGTGTCATAAATCTGTTAAACATGATGAACTGTGCGAGTGATCATGTCACACGTGCGACTGAGAGATCAACCGAGCGAGTGATATAGTCACTCGTGTCACTGTTGACACGTTTGAGCAGTAATATGGTTTCAGACAATGTACACGGTTGAGGCAAAATTCTTAAGTGAGTTGGTCAACCGTGTGGTGACTCGTGTGGTTAATCACACGTGTCAGCTCTTGCAGATGAGTGATCAATAAAATCAAGACAAACGAGTGAGCTCAAAGGTTCACACGTTTGATCATCAACCGTGCACTGACTCGTGCGAGTCATGTCTCACGCGTGCGAGTGACGTCACTCGTGCATGTCTGATGAAACCCGTATTAAATGCCTTTTTAAATTCAATAAAATACATGTTTGATTGTTTTAGAGGCCGATTTACATCACAATAGCATGTATAGGTTCCAATTAACTTAAAACAATAGCAAACACAGATCAAAACAAGCTCTAATTACACAAAATTCGAGTTATATACCCTTAGGGTTTCGAATCATTCAAACAACAAATTAGTGGACTAAAACTCAATGAAATTGTACCTATTGGGTGGCGCTGAGATCGGAATCAAATAATGAACGAATGCTGTGGTGGATATCTTAATTGGTTAAGATCGAAAATTGAGAGAGAAAAAGAAATGGGTGCACATGTGTGAGCTTCTGAGCTCGTTACCCCTATTTATACTCTCGTGATCAACCGTACGGTTGATCACACGATCCACAATCAACCGCTCGTCTCACCTTTATCACACATGCGTGTGACCCAATAGCCTTAGACCAATTTTGATCAGGGTCATCCGTACGGTTAACCTCAAAAGTTTGGTTACTCGTACGATTCACACATCAAGCGTGCGTGTGAGCCACTTAGGCAATTTCAAAATTTCACAAACTTAGGATTTCGACTCGTTTAGCAATCTTAGGGCTAACTAACACTTTCATTTTGAGTCATAAATCACTAAAGCCTTCAAGAAATGACCATTAACACTTAGGTAATCCAAACAACTTAACCTAATTGAAGTTATTACTCCAAACATTTTGTTTATCCTGAGTAAGTCCTACAGTGTAATGTCATCTTAAATTAACTAACAACCTTAAATCATTAAAGTCCTTCAAATAATCACCAGCTCTAAAAACTTCAAACTTATGGATTTGGTGGCCAGAAATATCTTGATCTCAACAAGGTTCTTTCAGATGTCGTTATGCATTCCGAGGATAATCCGAAAACAATGAAATGATAAAATCTTTATGGATTTTCTGATGCAAAATGTCATGCAACTAAAATTATGCAAATGAAAGACATTCTATCATGAAATACAATAACATGTAAACCAAAATCTTTTTGTTGTTTTACAGTAAACAGAACACGCTATTTAACAAGTATATAAATGAAATATACAAATCCACATTCTTTTTGTGAGCAATATGATTAATTAAAATAAAAATGGATCAGAACTAACATATTGAATCAACTTCTGTTGTTCATTCCCAATTATCCAGTCTATGTCTATTATCATGCAATTACTGATATCAATCCTCATTAAACATGAACATATTCATTCCGGACACTTCGACAATCATGTTGGCATTAATTACTTGAACACTATAAAGCAGTGATTTTTGAGATCACGCTAAGTTCATTAATCCTTGATTCTTTCATCACTTATGATTGTGCATTGTTGTTGGGTTGTCAATTCATTACATGTAAATTTTCGTTATCTCTTTCCATGTATTTCATTCAAATTGAACAGGATGGTTCTCACGGCATTTTGAATAACCCTGTCAGCCTTTGGCTTCTATCAGTGTAATGATAATCTTCAATCTAGTTGAAACAGCAGATTTTAGAATATATTGGATTATCCGAATAGGCGCATTATTTACCGCGGGGATTGGACTACAGTTAAAGCAGACTTTCCTGATGACCAGTCATCACAAGAAATAAATCTCAAGGCCCTTAACTTCATTATGTTCAAGTTGACATGGAAAACGGAATCGAAAGTTAAACTTTCATATATATATTTAATTAGAGTATATCTAGATAAGTATCTTTCCAACTTATGGTCTTAATAGGTATAACTCTATATTGTAGACGACAAGAATCTTGATAGTTCAGTGTGAACGTCGTAATTAAAAATTTCAAGCTGCGCGGGGGCGTCACACTAAGAATGATCTGAGTTCTTTATGAGCACATCATGAATAAGCATTCTTCATACTTTCGGGACTTTGCCATCTTGATACGCCAATTATTTTTGACTTTGATTTTCTTTTGATATTTCTTTTTCAGCATATCACTGTCTTTTGATATATTAATTTTGAACGCCATCATGAATGGATTTTCCATTGTTATGCATGAACTCATGTTTCTTTGTTGTGTGCTCAGATCACTCGAAGGTGTTCTCCTTTAAATGCTTGAACGGTCCGCAATAAGGAATTATACTTTTAAATCTTAAGCGAGAAGGGACACTTACTTTCGACATAAACTAATTTTCTCTGATATTTTCGGGGTTTAGTTTTGATTATAAAGTCTTAGGCCTGTGACAACGTGGTATGCACCAGCCAAACAGATAATCCTCAACTTAAAATTCACCCCCAACTTTCTATAATGATTATCAATTATGATAGGGGATACCCTCAACCGACTGTTGAGTTCCTCAAAAATTATCATTAGATACAATTTCAGAGATAATTAGGTGACTACCTTCAAACGCAACAGATCGTTCATGACTTCTGAATCTCAGATGATCGTTATTCTTGATGGAATTTAACAACTTTAATAAACAACATGTTCTTAAAATATACATGTTCATAAAACCATTTTTATGATTTAAAGAAAGCGGAAGCATGAATATAAGTTCATGTTAATTTGTTTAATCATTAAGTTAAACTCCATGTTAATATCAAGTCTAGAATACATACTTACATATAAGAACAAGATGAGAAGATATATACCTCCTCAAGCTAGTTGAGGGTTGTTTTCCAAGTTGCAAGATGATGATGAAGATGATGAACAATAGAGCTTCTAACTTGAAGCCTCAAGCAAGTAATACCCACAAGCAATAACCCCAACACCTTTGTAATTAGTTAGGATTTGAATGACACAAGTTATGAGCTTGTAAAAACCAAATTAAGACTTCCCTTTTGTCAATAAAAGGCCACGGCCTTCAGCACATGTACAGCAGAATTCTGTGCAGTTTTCTAGCTCTTTTGATATGTTTGAATGCATGTGTGTGTGGAATACTAAGTCCCCTTGGTCTTAGTTAAGCATGGGTAGCAAGTATTAAACAAATGCATGCTTATTCTAACTCCCATGCCACTCACATTGCTATAATATAATATACTTTTTATAAAAAAAAAATGATTTTACAAAATCAATTTTTATAAAACTTGATTTCATAAAATACATTTTATAAACTTGTATATATATTATTTGTTATGTATACTTTATAAAACCAATTTTATAAAATGTATCATAACTTAATTAATTATTTAACCTATAAATAATTAAATCATTGTTATATAAGTTATTCCATAACTTATATAAACATATCAAGTACTATTATTTAAGAAACCTTTTCCTTAAAATTCAAGTGTCGCGTATTTAATCAATGATCCAATCGTTAAGATCAAATACGAATAAGGTGTCGGTAAGCTTGTTATTGGGTATGACCCGACTTGGATCAAAACATATTAGCCACATTAGTTTAATATGTATCTCGGGCATACGAAATACCTTCAATCTCCCACTTGCACGAGAAACATAAGAAATTAATGCAAGTGATGGATACCACCTAACGACCGTCTATCACCCCCAATATGTTATGACTTTGTGCCATTCAATAACATCATCCCTTTCGAGTTCCCATCTCGAATATGAATAGGTGAATCTTTTCATTATATCCTTTCGTCCTAGATGTCATGTTAAATCCAAGAGACACAGAGTGACCACTCTCTTCTAGATTTAACTTTATCAGGCCTTAGACATCTGACTCTTAACGAATAAGAGGGACAAATTCCATCTTGACTACATACGTCCAAAATATATACCTTGCATTATGCCTGAGCTTTTCCTTGTGAACTACCATATTTCAGAATAGCGAAGGAAAGAATCAAGGCACAATACTTGGTAAATATCCGAACCTAATATGCATCTCAGGTCAGAGGATACAATGACATTCGCCTTTACTCAAGATTACATGTGATCAACCACAAAGGCTCTATTTAATAAATCTTGAGGGCGGGTCTTCCAACATTTGTATCAGACAAGTATCTATGAACCTTGGTTGCAACCTTGCCCCACATTCATCCCGTGAATGTATACCAATCCAAGTTCATAATAGTCTAAACCTCACATTTGCTCCCACAAATGTGATCGACTACGGAATTTAGAATAATTACTTATTCATGGATAAAATATGCAAAATAGGAACATAACTCAAAATAAATTAATGCCATAATTATATTAATGAGTTTGAACAATTTCGTTCTGTTACAATACTTAAAACATATCACAACCAATCACTAGAATATCGAAGCCCTAATGCACAAACATGTCCTGCATGTTTTGCTCCATGTAAGAGCTTCGTGAGAGGATCCGCTATATTAAGATCTGTGTGAACTTTGCAAATACATATCTTTCCCTTTTCAACTTCATCCCTTATGTAGTTGAATCTCCGCTCAATGTGACGGGTCTTTTGGTGAGCACGAGGTTCCTTGATTTGTGCAATCGCACCTTCGTTGTCACAAAAGATCTCAAGAGGGTCCTGAATGGAAGGGACTACTCCTAAGTCGTCGATGAATTTCTTCATCCAAGCAGCTTCCTGAGCTGCCAATGATGCGGCGATGTACTCCGACTCTGTAGTGGATAAAGCAACAACATCCTGTTTTGAACTCTTCCAAGAGACCGCACCTCCATTTAACGTGAAGACATAACCGGATTGTGATCGAGAATCATCTCGATCAGTTTGGAAACTCGCATCCACGTAACCTTTTACAGCGAGTTCCTCCTCACCAGACCCGTATATAAGAAACATATCCTTAGTCCTCCTAAGGTATTTCAATATACTTTTGACAGCAATCCAATGGCTGTTTCCTGGGTTATTCTGGTATCTACTTGTCAAGCTAAGAGCACATGACACATCCGGTCTAGTGCATATCATTGCATACATGATTGACCCAATGGCAGACGCATATGGGACTTTCTTCATTCTCTCTTGTTCATCTTTTGTGGTGGGGCACTGAGATGAACTGAGAAGTGTTCCCTTTTGAATAGGTACCAAACCTTTCTTAGAGTTCTCCATCTTGAACCTTTTTAAGATCTTTTCAATGTATGCACTTTGATTCAAACCTATCAGTTTCTTGGATCTATCCCTGTAGATCCCAATCCCCAAAACGTATTGTGCTTCTCCAAGATCCTTAATGGAGAAGCATTTACTTAGCCAAGTTTTAACACTTTGCATTTCCGGAATATCATTTCCAAATAACAATATATCATCCACATATAGTACAAGGAACATGATTGTGCTCCCACTAGCCTTCTTGTATACACAAGCTTCATCACCATTTTTAATGAAGCCAAATTTCTTGGCTTCCTCATTAAAACGATGATTCCACATTCTAGATGCTTGTTTCAATTCGTAGATTGACCTCTTTAACTTGCATACCTTTTTAGGATATTTCGGATCAACAAAACCTTCAGGCTGAACCATATAGACATCTTCCTCAAGATGTCCATTCAGGAAAGCGGTCTTGACATCCATTTGCCATATTTCATAATCATAATGAGCAGCAATGGCAAGTAATATCCTAATAGACTTTAGCATTGCCACAGGCGAAAAAGTTTCATCATAGTCAACCCCTTGAGTTTGAGTGAAACCTTTTGCTACAAGTCTAGCTTTATATGTATCCAAGTTTCCATATATGTCGGTTTTCATTTTGAAAAGCCATTTACAATCAACTAGCCTAGAGCCAGGAGGTTGCGCAACAAGTTCCCAAACTTAGTTGTCATACATGGATTGCATCTCAGCGTTCATGGCTTCCTGCCATTTATCTTTATAAATCCTTGATAAAGCATCTTGGTAGTTGGTTGGTTCATCCAAATCAACCACATAGCAACCATCCATGAGAAACCCATATTTCTCAGGAGGATTACTAATCCTACCAGATTTGCGAACGTCTTGTGTATTTTGATCATCCATTTGATCACTTTCAACATTTTCATGTTGAGTGCTAGTATCAACCAATTGTGTATCATCTACTTGATCTCGAACCTCCTCAAGATCTATCTTCCTTTCACTATCACCTTCCATTAGGAACTTAGTTTCAAGGAATTCAGCCTTCCGAGCAACAAATACATTTTGTTCGGAAGGATCATAGAAATAATATCCCATATTATCCTTGGGATATCCTATGAAGATACACTTTGTGGATCGAGCATTTAACTTATTAGGGACGTAACGCTTAGGGTAAGCTTCACATCCCCATACCTTTAAGTATGATAGAGATGGAGGTTTTCCAAACCACATCTCATGAGGTGTTCGTTCCACTTTCTTGGTTGGGGCCATATTTAAAATACGAGCCGCAGAGCATAGACAATAACCCCAAAATGATAGAGGTAACGAGCTTCTAGCCATCATAGATCGAACCATATCTATTAGGGTTCGGTTCCTCCTTTCGGAAACTCCATTCAGTTGGGATGTTCCAGGAGGAGTGAGTTGCGAGATAATCCCACAACTTCTAAGATGATCTTGGAAAGCATCGCTTAGGTACTCACCTCCTCTATCGGTATGAAGTACCTTGATTGTCTTATTGAGTTGATTTTGTACTTCATTTTGATACTCTTTGAATGCTTCAAAAGTTTCGTCCTTATGTCTTAACAAGTAGACATATCCGAAACAACTGAAGTCATCAATGAAAGTAACGAAGTATCTTTCACCATTCCTAGTTGTGGGCTTAAAGGGTCCACATACATCCGAATGTATTAATCCCAATAAGTCCTTAGCCCTTTCATAGGTCCCTTTGAAAGGTGCTTTAGTCATTTTGCCTTGTAAACAAGACTCACATACATCAAACGAGTCTAGTTCATTTGATTTCAAAAGTCCATTCTTTTGAAGTGTATGCATTCGGTTCTTGTTTATGTGACCAAGGCGACAATGCCATAAGTAGGAATCACTCAAATCCCTTTTGAGTTTCTTGGTGTTTGCATGGTATATTGAGCTATTGTATGATGTGTCATCATGAACCAATTCATAAATACCATTCGAAGGCGAAGCCTTGAAATAGAACACATTATCTAAAGAAACATGGATATCATCATTAATGAAATTAAGATTAAAACCATATTGTTTCAAACGGGATACAGAAATAATGTTTCGTGATAAATCGGGTGCATACAAAACATTTTTTAAAATAAGCTCCAAACCACTTGGTAGCTTCAAAACAAAGTCTCCTTGAGCTTTCACTTGCACCCTTGCTCCATTTCCCATGAAGAGACTTGTTGTTCTCACATCTTGATCACTTCTTTTGAACCCCTGCAAAGAATTGCAAATATAAGTTCCACATCCTGTGTCTAATATCCATGTATTAGAAGAAGTAATACTAAGCTCAATTTATACCATATATACATTACCTGAGGTTTGCCCTGCATCCCTCTTTTCCTTCAACTCCTTAAGGTAGACCGGTCAGTTGCGTTTCCAGTTACCCATTTCACCGCAACCAAAGCACGGATCTTCCTTGGGGTTAGCTTTTCCGGCAACCTTTTGCTTCTTGTTGTTATTGGTTGGGGTAACCACCTTCCCCTTTCCCTTGCCCTTGCCTTGGTAGGTGGGTCCTTTCCTCTTAGCCGCCTTCGACTTAGAAGTGTTATTGTTTTTGGACCCGCCTTCATTGATCGTAAACACGGGTGAAGCCCTTTTACCCATGCTTGCTTCTGCCGTCTTAAGCGTGGCATGTAATTCGCCAATGCTCTTATCCCATCCATTCATGTTGTAATTCATTACAAATGTGTCAAGCCTCTTTGACAAGGAATTAAGCATAAAGTTCGTGGCTAATTCATTAGACGCGTTGCAGTTTAGACGGTTCGCTCGATCAATTAGGCTTTTCATCTTAAGGACATAAGATGAAACGGATTGGGACTCGTCCATCCGACATGCATGAAGTGCTCAGACCGTTTCAAAGCGCTCGATACGAGCTTGTTGAAGGAACATCTCCTTCAACTGTGTGATCATGTCATATGCACTATGATGCTCGAAGTCCTTTTGGAGTTCGGGTATCATAGTCCCAAGCATGAGGCAAGAAACTTGCTCCGAATCGGTGCAATATTTCTCCCAATAAGTCATGCCTTCCGTATCATCCTCGTCCAGTTGATCGGGAATGGGGTCTTCCAACACATACGCTCTATCCTCAAGTTTGAGGACAATTCTTAGATTGCCGAACCAATCCATGAAGTTTGTATGGTTGAGTTTTTCTTTTTCGAGGATTGACCTCAACGATAGGTTGTTAAAGTTGATAGGTGCGTTTGGAATGTTGTTGTTGTTATTGGCGGCCATCTACAAAATTTAACAAAGTTGTTTAAGTATCAATTTTAATTTAACAATCAATACCCTTTAAAACCAATTGATATTTATTAAATTTTAGAATCCAACGGTAAATCAAATTTCGGTTAGGTGACCTTTATCCCGTCATTTGATTTAGCTAGGTAGTTATTATATGAAAATTTCAATCCTTTTGCAACTTCTAAGTTATGGGATTATGCAATCCTTTTGCATGGCATATTCATCCCATCAACGCCTATTTGCTCCTCATGCTTCGGTGACCCTAAGTTCATGATTCCCAAATCAAGTCGTCCTACTTGTGTAAACGTGTAAATTTAACATTCAAGTGGTTAGGTGACCTTTATCCCACAAGTGTGCGAAATTTACCTCAATCATATTAGTTTTCTCACAATGGTTAGGTGACCTTTATCCCATTATGAGTTCCCTAATATTTTCAAGTGTCACACAAAAGGATGGCGTTTAACTTGTTTGCCTTATCGATTAAGGGATTTTAAGTTTTCGTTAATTCTAGTTTAAGAAAACATTTATGCCATACACCAACATGCATTTAGTGTATGGTTCATTTGAAATCCATTTTCAAGTCTTGTAATTTTAGCCAATTACTTGATATAAACCATTTTATATATATGATCCTTATCATGTTCTTAATATCCGTTTATTAATGTCCTTTTAGCCGTTTTTAATTTAGCCATTTAAATTGATGTTTTGCATGTCGTTAATAATTTAACCAATTAAATTGTAGTTATGCTTGTTGTTAACTTGAGTGATAACTTATTGTAGTAACATACACAATCCACAATCATACAAGAAATATAACAACCATGCATGCAAACAAATGTGTTCACAATCAAGCCAATTTAGTAGACATTTGTTTAGCCGAAAACAAATGTCACCGGTAAAGGGTTATAACACTAAGTAGGAGATTTCAAAATCTCCCACTTAATCTTGCATCCAAATGCAACTTCCAAGTCTTCATCTTGTATCTTCATTTTTACAAAAAACATATCCTAATACATTTTTCTAGAAAATGAAAATACAACCTAATCTATTTTACATACCAAATATAAAATAAATTACATAACAAAATAACAATATTACAAACCAATTTGAATGAATATTACAACCACATGAATGAATTAATATTACATACCAAATGAATTATTAATAATCATCCAAACATGCAACCATTCAAACAAAAGGTCAAGGCTTGATTGTGAACTTCAACATACAACAAATTTGACCAATTTACAAGTTCCAAACCCATTTGGAACTCTTCCTAAAATCGGCCAACTTTACCAACCCTCCCAAACCCGAAAGTTTTTGCATTCCATATTCATGCATGTACTTAGAATGCAAATATAGTGGGTTTAAAGGCCATATAAGAAGCATAATACATAGACTTCGGCTCTGATACCATTGATGGAATTTAACAACTTTAATAAACAACATGTTCTTAAAATATACATGTTCATAAAACCATTTTTATGATTTAAAGAAAGCGGAAGCATGAATATAAGTTCATGTTAATTTGTTTAATCATTAAGTTAAACTCCATGTTAATATCAAGTCTAGAATACATACTTATATATAAGAACAAGATGAGAAGATATATACCTCCTCAAGCTAGTTGAGGGTTGTTTTCCAAGTTGCAAGATGATGATGAAGATGATGAACAATAGAGCTTCTAACTTGAAGCCTCAAGCAAGTAATACCCACAAGCAATAACCCCAACACCTTTGTAATTAGTTAGGATTTGAATGACACAAGTTATGAGCTTGTAAAAACCAAATTAAGACTTCCCTTTTGTCAATAAAAGGCCACGACCTTCAGCACATGTACAGCAGAATTTTGTGCAGTTTTCTAGCTCTTTTGATATGTTTGAATGCATGTGTGTGTGGAATACTAAGTCCCCTTGGTCTTAGTTAAGCATGGGTAGCAAGTATTAAACAAATGCATGCTTATTCTAACTCCCATGCCACTCACATTGCTATAATATAATATACTTTTTATGAAAAAAACTGATTTTACAAAATCAGTTTTTATAAAACTTGATTTCATAAAATACATTTTATAAACTTGTATATATATTAGTTGTTATGTATACTTTATAAAACCAATTTTATAAAATGTATCATAACTTAATTAATTATTTAACCTATAAATAATTAAATCCTTGTTATATAAGTTGTTCCATAACTTATATAAACATATCAAGTAATATTATTTAAGAAACCTTTTCCTTAAAATTCAAGTGTCGCGTATTTAATCAATGATCCAATCGTTAAGATCAAATACGAATAAGGTGTCAGTAAGCTTCTTATTAGGTATGACCCGACTTGAATCAAAACATATTAGCCACATTAATTTAATATGTCTCTCGGGCATACGAAATACCTTCAATTCTTATTATGATTGTCTAATGCCAAGAATTCATAAGTCACATCTATCAGTACATCACACAACAGATAGACATAAACGTTCAAATCAGTCATTACTAATCAAATATATCAATTCTCAGTACAGTAATTTCTTCACGTCCAACTGATTAATCAAAACAAGCTCATTTTCGGATTTTTCAACTTTTTATGATTTTCTGGTGAGGCAGTTTTCACTTTTTAGATATTTTCTGCTGATAACATATACTCCCCCTAAAATACTAAAATATAAAATCTTTTTATGTTTTAGCATTTTAACCAAACAGAGAATATCTACAGACTAGCATGCAATCATGAATGAAATCATGTAAAGAAATGCAGACAGGAAGCAAAAATATGCAATACAGATAATAAAAAATCTATATGCCATGCATCATACATGCAAAGTCTAAAAGTCTTGACTAAACCTCGCACACAACATTCTAAATCACTTTGTCTCGATCAACAATGCCATTCATCTCTAGTAGGAATAAGAACCCAGGTCTATCAAAAGCCTTAGTAAATAAGTCAGCCCTCTGGTCCTTAGTACCTATTCTCTTAACCTCAATAACCTTTTTCTCATGGCAATCCCTAATAAAATGATATTTAACACCTATGTGTTTTGTTTTAGAATGTTGAACAGGATTCTTAGTGATCGCTATAGCAGCAGTATTATCAATATAAAGAGAAGAGAAAGAGATTCTTAACCCGTAATCGCGAAGTTGTTATTGGATCCAAACAACTTGCGAACAACAACTAGCAGCAGCTATATATTCAGCTTCACACGTGGAAAGAGCAACTACAGTTTTTTTCTTGCACTACCAGGTCACCAACCTTTCACCTAAAAATTGACATCCTCCTGATGTAGATTTATTGTTGATTTTGCAACCTACATAATCTGAATCGCTGTAAGCTACAAGATCAAACTTCTAATCGTTCGAATACTAGATACCAAGATTTGGAGAATCCAACAAATAACGTAGGATTCTCTTGGCAGCTGTAAGATGAACTGTATTCGGATAAACTTGATAACGAGCACACAGACATGTTGCAAACATAATATCCAGCCTAGACGCAGTGAGATACATAAGCGACCCGATGATTTCTCAATAATACGTAGGATCAACAGGTTCTCCTTCGCACTCTAGAGAAATACCATGATTCACAGCTAATGGAGTTGACACATGATGTTCTTGAGTCATACCCAAACGTTCCAGTATATCATTCACATACTTTGCCTGATGAAGAAAAATTCCATTTTCTGTCTGTTCGACTTGTAGACCAAGAAAGTAGTGTAGAAGGCCCAATTTACTCATTTCGAACTCGTCCTTCATCACCTGTTCAAACTCATCAACGAGTTCCTGCTTAGTAGCACCGAAGATAATATCGTCAACATAAATTTGGACTAAAATAATGTCGTCATCTTGAACTTTTATGAACAGAGTATAGACTACCGTGCCCATTTGATATCCCTTTTCGATAAGATAACTCGATAATTGTTCGTACCAAGCTCTAGGAGCTTGATGTAAACCATAAAGGGCTCGTCGTAATCGGTAAACTTTGTCAGGATGAAGATGATCTTCAAAACCCGGAGGTTGACTGACATATACTCGTTCGTTAACTTGCCGTAAATAAATGCACTCTTAATATCCATTTGATAAACTTTGAACTTCATGAAAGAAGCGAAAGTCAAGAAAATGCGAATCGCTTCCAATCTGGCAACAGGAGCAAAAACTTCATCGTAATCAAAATCAGGATCTTGCTGATAACCTTTAGCAACTAATCTTGCTTTGTTATGGGTAACATTGCCATCTTCGTCGAATTTTCACTTCCAAACCCATTTGAGGTCGATTATTTTTGCACCTTTCGGCATAGTAACTAGCTTTCAAATATCTAGACCATTGAATTGCTGAATTTCTTCTTGCATAGCCATGACCCAATCAACATGCTTCAAAGCTTCTTTTGTAGTCTTTGGCTCAATTCTTGAAATATGACATTAGTACTCGTAATATGCAGCAGCAGCTGTCATATGAGCATCAACTTGACCATCAAACTGAACTTGTCTTCTCATCCTAACGCATGCATTTGGATCTCCAATTATATTTTCTTTAAAATGAGCAGCTGTAGTTCTGGGAACTGGGTGTGCAGGAACAGGTATCTCGTGGTGTAGATTCGTGGTATCTCCATCTTCAGAATTATCAGAATTTTCACTTGAAATATCAGATCCGCAAGTATCGTACACTGGATCAACATCTTGATCTGAATCTTGTGCTAGTTCAACGACTGTAGGTAATGGAGTTGGAGTAGGTGCAGACACTTCTGGCTCATTTTGTAAATCAAACAGCATTTGTAACTCTACTTCATTCTCCGTCTGATCTGGAGCAAGATTAAATGAATCAATCAGCTCATCATAGTTGTAGATCCAAGGATGACTTTTGGTAGCAATCTTTGTATAATTCCGTTGGATGTCAAATTCAGACCATTCTTCAACACATCTCGTCTCATTGTTGAAAACTCGCTTGTTAGGAGAACTATACCCAAGAAACACTCCAGTAACTACTTTCGAATCAAACTTACTTCCTGGTTTTCTCTTCAAAATGGTACATGGGGCACCAAATGGTTCTAGATGCTTCAAACAAGGTTTTCTCCCATGCAATAACTCATAGCACATTTTACCTAGTCGTTTAACAGTTAAAACTCGATTCATAGTGTAACAAGCATTTGCAACAGCTTCACCCCAAAAATGAACAGGTAGAGATGAATCAGCTAGCATAGTTCTAGCAGTCTCAATCAAAACCCTATTATTTCTTTCAGCAACACCATTCATCTGTGGAGCGTATGCAAAACTGAATTGCATATTGATACCTTTTTCAATACAGAAACCTGCGAGATACTGATTCTTAAATTCTATACCATTATCGCATCGAATATTTCTAACTTTCAAATTAAAACCTGTCTCTAATCGATTGATTAGCACTTTCAAATTCTCAAACGTATCAGACTTCTCTTTCAAAAACATAACCCATGAGAATCTTGAATAATCATCAGTTACCACCAGACAGTACTTACTACCATCAATACTTTCAAACCGAATTGGACCAAAGAGATCCATGTGCAACAACTCAAGTGGAGCAGATATTGGATTATACTTCACCAACTTGTGTGCTTTCTTACTCTGCTTACCCTTCTTACAAGGAACACATGTGCCTGAAATCTGAAATGAATGAAGATCAACACCTTCTGCGAGATTGTTGTGAACCAAATGGTTCATCTTCTGAAAACTTAAATGACCCATGCGTTTGTGCCATGTAATAGAATCTTGTTCAGTCGCTTTAGAAACAAAAGCTTGATGATGTTCAGCAGTTGAAATAGCAACATTCATATCTAGCATGTATAAATCAGCTTGTCGAGGAGCCTTCATCAAAATTGTTGGAATTCATCATATTAACAAGTTATATTAACATGCATGTCAAAACCCGATTTTAAAGTGAAGCGGAAGCAATTTTACATAAACAAATTAATATGTGTTTAACCTTTTATACATGAATTCCAAAAGGATCAAGTTTAGAAATATACTCACAAATATAAGAGAGCTAGTAAAGGATGTACCTACTCCAAGTTAGGAGGTTACAAGATTAAGAAGATGATGATGAAGATGATGAACTAGCTACTTCTAACTTGAAGCCTCAAGCAAATAATACCCCAAGCCTTTGATGACCAACACCACCAATAATTTAGTTAGGTTTTGGACACTTGATAGACTAAATTTACAAGCAAAAGAACCCTCTTCTTGCCCCTAATTAATTTGGCCAGCAGGCTGCCAAAAGAGAGGAGAGATTTTTTTTTTCTTTCTTGTTTTTGTGTTCTAGTTTGAATGCATGTGTATCTCTCTCTTCCAAAACTAGTCTTAGTCTATTACTTGACCATGCATTTGTGATATCAAAAGTAACAAAAGGGAGAGCATGGGAGGTTCCTTGGAGTCCCAAAAAAAAAACGCCACCCTAGGGGTTTTTTTATATAAAATCCACAATTTAATTTTATATAAGATTAGATATATAAAATGCATGTAGATATTTAGTTACTTACATATTTTATAAACCAATTTATAAAATATAACACAACATAATTATTTAACCTATAAATAATTAAATATAAATTATCCAAATAATTTATCTCAAGTGATAATATTTCAGAAAACCGATTTTCTAAAGTCCAAGCGTCGCGCATTTATTTAACGATTCAATCGTTAAGATTAAATACTTATAAGGTGTCGGTAAGCTTGTTATTGGGTATGACCCGACTTGGATTATAACACATTAGCCACATTAATTTAATATGTCTCTCGGGCACAAGAAAACCCTTCAATCTCCCACTTGCACGAGAAACATAAGAAATTAATGCAAGTGATGGATACCACCTAACGACCGTCCATCACCCCCAATATGTTATGACTTTGTGCCATTCAATAACATCATCCCCTTCGAGTTCCCATCTCGAATATGAATAGGTGAATCTTTCATTATTTCCTTTCGTCCTAGATGTCTTGTTAAATCCAAGAGACACAGAGTGATCACTCTCTTCTAGATTTAACTTTATCAGGCCTTAGACATCTGACTCTTAACGAATAAGAGGGACAAATTTCATCTTGACTACATATGTCCTAAATATGTACCTTGCATTGTACCTGAGCTCTTCCTTATGAACTACCATATTTCAGAATAGCGAAGGAAAGAATCAAGGCACAATATTTGGTAAATATCTGAACCCAATATGTATCTCAGGTCAGAGGATAAAATGATATTCGCCTTTACTCAAGATTACATGTGATCAACCACAAAGGCTCCATTTAGTAAGTCTTGAGGGCGGGTCTTCCAATATTTTTATCCCACAAATATCTATGAACCTTGGTTGTGACCTTGCAACACATTCATCCCGTGAATGTATACCAATCCGAGTTCATAATAGTCTAAACCTCACACTTGTTCCCACAAATGTGATCGACTACGGAATTTAGAATAATTACTTATTCATGGATAAAATATGCAAAATAGGAACATGACTCAATATTAATAAATTAATACCATAATTATATTAATGAGTTTGAACAGATTTCGTTCTGTTAAAATACTTAAACAGATCATGACCAATCACTAGAATAACGAAGCCCTAATGCACAAACATGTCCTGCATGTTTTGATCCATGTAAGAGCTTCGTGAGAGGATCCGCTATATTAAGATCTGTGTGAACTTTGCGAATACATATCTTTCCCTTTTCAACTTCATCCCTTATGTAGTTGAATCTCCACTCAATGTGACGGGTCTTTTGGTGAGCACGAGGTTCCTTGATTTGAGCAATCGCACCCTCGTTGTCACAAAAGATCTCAAGAGGGTCATGAATGGAAGGGACTACTCCTAAGTCGTCGATGAATTTCTTCATCCGTGCAGCTTCCTGAGCTGCCAATGATGTGGCGATGTACTCTGACTCTGTAGTGGATAAAGTAACAACATCCTGTTTTGAACTCTTCCAAGAGACTGCACCTCTATTTAACGTGAAGACATAACTGGATTGTGATCGAGAATCATCTCGATCAGTTTGGAAACTCGCGTCCACGTAACCTTTTACAGCGAGTTCCTCCTCACCAGACCCGTATATAAGAAACATATCCTTAGTCCTCCTAAGGTATTTCAATATACTTTTAACAGCAATCCAATGACTGTTTCCTGGGTTATTCTGGTATCTACTTGTCAAGCTTAGAGCGCATGACACATCCGGTCTAGTACATATCATTGCATACATGATTGACCCAATAGCAGATGCGTATGGGACATTCTTCATTCTCTCTTGTTCATCTTTCGTGGTAGGACACTGAGATGAACTGAGAACGGTTCCTCTTTGAATAGGCACCAAACTTTTCTTAGAGTTTTCCATCTTGAACCTTTTCAAGATTTTATCAATGTATGCACTTTGACTTAAACCTATCAATTTCTTGGATCTATTCCTATAGATCCCTATCCCCAATATATATTGTGCTTCTCCAAGGTCCTTAATAGAGAAGTAACTTTTAAGCCAAGTTTTGACTTCTTGCATTGTGGTAATATCATTCCCAAATAACAATATATCATCCACGTATAGTACGAGGAACATGATGGTGCTCCCACTAGCCTTCTTGTATACACAAGCTTCATCACCATTTTTAATGAAGCCAAATTTCTTTACCTCCTCATTAAAACGATGATTCCACATTCTAGATGCTTGTTTCAGTCCGTAGATTGATTTCTTTAACTTGCATACCTTTTTAGGATATTTCGGATCAACAAAACCTTCGGGCTGTACCATATAGACATCTTCCTCAAGATATCCATTTAGGAAGGCGGTTTTGACATCCATTTGCCATATTTCATAGTCATAATGAGCAGCAAAGGTAAATAACATCCTATAAGACTTTAGCATTACCACAGGCGTGAAAGTTTCATCATAGTCAACCCCTTGAGTTTGAGTGAAACCTTTTGCTACAAGTCTAGCTTTGTATGTATCCAAGTTTCCATGTATGTCGGTTTTCTTCTTGAAAATCCATTTGCAATCAACTAGCCTAGAGCTAGGAGGTTGCGCAACAAGTTCCCAAACTTGGTTGTCATACATGGATTGCATCTCGGTGTTCATGGCTTCCTGCCATTTGTCTATCAATCCTTGATAAAGCATCTTTGTAGTTTGTGGGTTCATCTAAATCAACCACATAGCAACCATCCATGAGAAACCCATATCTCTAGGGAGGATTACTAATCCTACTAGATCTTCGAACGTCTTGTATACTTTGATCAACCACTTGATCATTCTCAACATTTTCATGTTGAGTGCTAGTGTCAACTAATTGTGTATCATTTACTTGATCTTGAACCTCTTCAAAATCTATCTTCCTTTCACTATTACCTTCCATTAGGAACTTAGTTTCAAGGAATTCTGCTTTTCGAGCAACAAATACATTTTGCTCGATCGGATCATAGAAATAGTATCCCATATCATCCTTGGGATATCCTATGAAGATACACTTCGTGGATCGAGCATGCAACTTATTAGCATCATATCGCTTAGGATAAGCTTCATATCCCCACACTTTCAAGTATAATAGAGAAGGAGGTTTTCCAAATCACATCTCGTGAGGAGTTCGTTCCACTTTCTTGGTTGGGGCCATATTTAAAATACGAGCCGCGGAGCTTAGACAATAACCCCAAAATGATAGAGGTAACGAGCTTCTTGCCATCATAGATCGAACCATATCCATTAGGGTTCGGTTCCTCCTTTCAGAAACTCCATTAAGTTGGGGTGTTCCTGGTGGAGTAAGTTGTGAGATAATCCCACAACTCCTAAGATGATCTTGGAAGGCATCGCTTAGGTATTCACCTCCTCTATCGGTACGAAGTACCTTGATTGTCTTGTTGAGTTGATTTTGTACTTCGTTTTGATATTCTTTGAATGCTTCAAAAGTTTCATCCTTATGTCTTAACAAGTAGACATATCCGAAACGACCGAAGTCATCAATGAATGTAACAAAGTATCTTTCACCATTCCTAGTCATGGGCTTAAAGGGTCCACATACATCCGAATGTATTAATCTCAATAAGTTTTTAGCCCTTTCATAGGTCCCTTTGAAAGGTGATTTAGTCATTTTGCCTTGTAAACAAGATTCACATACATCAAATGAGTCCATCTCATTTGATTTCAAAAGTCCATTCTTTTGAAGTGTATGTATTCGGTTCTTGTTTATGTGTCCAAGGCGGCAATGCCATAAGTAGGAATCACTCAAATCCCTTTTGAGTTTCTTGGTGCTTGTATGGTATATTGAGCTACTAGATGATGTGTCATCATGAACCAATTTATAAATTCCATTTGAAGGCGTAGCCTTAAAATAGAATACATTATCTAAACAAATGTGGATATCATCATTAACAAAATTAAGATTAAAACCACATTGTTTCAAATGGAAAACTGAAATAATGTTTTGACATAAATCTGGTGCATACAAAACATTGTTCAAAATAAGTTTCAAACCACTTGGAAGCTTTAACACAAAGTCTCCTTGAGCCTTCACTTAAACTTTGGCTCCATTACCCATAAAGAGACTTGATGTTCCCGCTTGCTTGCTACTTCTTTTGAACCCCTGCAAAGAATTGCAAATGTGAGTTCCACATCCAGTGTCTAATACCCATATATTAGAAGAAGTAATACTAAGCTCTATATATACCATATATATATTACCTGAGGATTGCCCCGCATCCCTCTTTTCCTTCAACTCCTTAAGGTAGACCGGGCAGTTTCGTTTCCAGTGACCCATTTCACCGCAACCGAAACATGGGTCTTCCTTGGGGTTTGCTTGTCCGGCAACCTTTTGCTTCTTATTCTTGTTTTTGGTTGGGGTAACCATCTTCCCCTTTCCCTTGCCTTGATGAGTGGGTCCTTTCCTCTTAGCTGCCTTTGGCTTAGAGGTGTTATTACCTTTGGACCCACCATTATTGACCATTAGCACGGGTGAAGCCCTCTTACCCATGCTAGTTTCCGCCATCCTAAGCATGCCATGAAGTTCGCCAATGGTCTTATCCATCCCATTCATATTGTAATTGATTACAAATTGGTCAAACCTCTTTGACAAGGAGTTTAGGATAAGATCCGTGGCTAGCTCATTAGATATGTTGAGATTAAGACGGTTTGCATGATCAATGAGGCTTTTCATCTTAAGGACATAAGATGAAACGGATTGGGTGTCATCCATACGACATGCATGTAGCGCTCGAACAGTTTCGAAGCGCTCGACACGAGCTTGTTGAAGGAACATCTCCTTCAATTGAGTGATCATGTCATATGCACTATGATGCTTTAAATCCTTTTGGAGTTCGGGTATCATAGTCCCAAGCATTAGGCAAGCGACTTGCACCGAATCGGCGCAATACTTATCCCAATAAGTCATGCCCTCTACATCTTCCTTATCCGGTTGGTCGGGAATAGGGTCCTCCAACACATACGCTTTATCCTCAAGTTTGAGGACAATTCTAAGATTACGGAACCAATCCATAAAGTTTGTATGGTTGAGTTTGTCTTTCTCAAGGAGAGACCTTAACGATAGGTTGTTTAGGTTAAGTGGTGCGTTTTGCATGTTGTTGTTGTTATTGGCTGCCATCTACAAAATTTAACAAAGTTCCTTTAAGTATCGATTTTAAATTTAATAAACAATACCCTTTTATATTTTAATTGACTTATTAAATATTAGAATCCAACGGTAAATCAAATTTCGGTTAGGTGACCTTTATCCCGTTATTTGATTTAGCTAGGTAGTCATTTATATGATAATTCCAACCCTTTTGCAACTTCTAAATTATGGGATCATGCAATCCTTTTGCATGGCATATTTATCCCATCAACGCCTATTTGTTCCTCATGCTTCGGTGACCCTAAGTTCATGATTCCCAAATCAAGTCATCCTACTTGTGTAAACATGTAAAATTAACATACAAGTGGTTAGGTGACCTTTATCCCACAAGCATGTGAATTTTACCTTAACCATATTAGTTTAGCTCATAACGGTTAGGTGACCTTTATCCCATTATGAGTTCCCTACTATGATCAAGTGTCCCACAAAAGGATGGCGTTTAACTTGTTTACCTTGTTTTAGTTTAAGGGATTTTAAGTTTTCATAAATTCTAGTTTAAGAAAACATTTGCCATACACCAACATGCATTTGGTATATAGCATATTATGAAAAATCCTATTTTCATGTCTTTAGTAATAAAACCAATTACTTGATATAAACCATTTTATATACATTGTCATCATGTCCTTAATAACCATTTATTAGTGTCCTTTTGTTGTTTTTAATATAACCAATTATAATGTCATTTTGCAAGTTGTTAATATGTGATTTTACTTGTATCATCCAAACATACAAACGCAATAATCATACAAGCATGCATACCGACAATGTTCACAATCAAGCCAAGGTGGTGGACACTTGTTTAGCCGAAAACAAGTGTCACCTAAAGGGTTAGATCACAAAGTAAGAGATTTTTCAAAATCTCCCACTTAATCTTGCATCCATATGCTCCATCTTGTGTTCTTCATTCATCATCTTGAATCTTCTTTTCTTTTTACAAAAAAAATATACAACCTAATACATTTTTTTCTAGGAAAAAGAAATTACAACCTAATCTATTTTACATACCAAAATAAAATAAATTACATTGCCAAATTACAAGATTATTACAAACCAAATGAATGAATAAATATTACAAACCATAAGAATGAATAAATCAACCAAATCATACACACATCCAACCACAAGGTCAAGGCTTGATTGTGAACAACAACTAACAACAAAACATGACCAAATTTAAAGCTCCAAACCCCTTTTGGAAGCCCCATAAATTCGGCCATTTTAACATCCCACCCAAAACCCAAAATTTTTACATACTAGTTTCATGCATGTTACTAGATTGTAATCTAAATTGGTTTTCAAGCCAAATACAAGAAGCATATTTCTATGACCTCGGCTCTAGATACCATTGTTGGAATTCATCATATTAACAAGTTATATTAACATGCATGTCAAAACCCGATTTTAAAGTGAAGCGGAAGCAATTTTACATAAACAAATTAATATGTGTTTAACCTTTTAATCATGAAATCCAAAAGGATCAAGTCTAGAAATATACTCACAAATATAAGAGAGCTAGTAAAGGATGTACCTACTCCAAGTTAGGAGGTTACAAGATTAAGAAGATGATGATGAAGATGATGAACTAGCTACTTCTAACTTGAAGCCTCAAGCAAATAATACCCCAAGCCTTTGATGACCAACACCACCAATAATTTAGTTAGGTTTTGGACACTTGATAGACTAAATTTACAAGCAAAAGAACCCTCTTCTTGCCCCTAATTAATTCGGCCAGCAGGCTGCCAAAAGAGAGGGGAGATTTTTTTTTTCTTCTTTTTGTTTTCTAGTTTGAATGCATGTGTATCTCTCTCTTCCAAAACTAGTCTTAGTCTATTACTTGAGCATGCATTTGTGATATCAAAAGTAACAAAAGGGAGAGCATGGGAGGTTCCTTGGAGTCCCAAAAAAAAACGCCACCCTAGGGGTTTTTTTTATATAAAATCCACAATTTAATTTTATATAAGATTAGATATATAAAATGCATGTAGATGTAGATATTTAGTTACTTACATATTTTATAAACCAATTTATAAAATATAACACAACATAATTATTTAACCTATAAATAATTAAATATAAATTATCCAAATAATTTATCTCAAGTGATAATATTTCAGAAAACCGATTTTCTAAAGTCCAAGCGTCGCGCATTTATTTAACGATTCAATCGTTAAGATTAAATACTTATAAGGTGTCGGTAAGCTTGTTATTGGGTATGACCCGACTTGGATCATAACACATTAGCCACATTAATTTAATATGTCTCTCGGGCACAAGAAAACCCTTTAAAAATCATTTCAGGAGAAATCACAAACTCTGGTTTCAAGATGTAGCTGAATTCGTCATCAAATGCTACTTTGAAGGATTTTTCACAGATTTGTGAAACTGATAACAAATTATTTGCAAGCTCTTGACAATAGTTCACTTTATCAAAACTGACTTTATCATACTTCAATAAACCCTTAGCTGAAATATGACCACCCTTATCTCCAGCAAATGCAACATAACCTCCCTTAATTGGGTGTACATTCGAAAGAAGAGATAGATGTCCAGTCATATGTCTCGAAGCGCCTCTATCCACAATCCAGGTGTTGTTTGCAGGTAGCCTGGTTCCCTGCATATCATATTAAGAAAATTAATTGATAATGGGAACCCACGCCCTGACGGCAGTAGGTTGTCCATTAACACCCATAGCTTGAACTTTCATCCATTTCCCGTTTGAGTTCGGAGGAATCTCATCATTAGAAACCTTAAACTTAGAAAATTTGGAAGGAGAGGTGTCACGCTCTTGGCATTTGACATTCCTCTCTGAATCGAAATGATTCATCCGTGGTCTAGTTCTTGAAAAATACTTTCTGCGACTAGCTCTTTGAGATGGAGACCTCAACTTTGGTTCAAAAGGTCTACCTTGCTCACTAGCACTGGCAACTTTTGCCTCAAAATTTCTTTTAGGAATTTTTCCCTTCACAGGAGAAACAGATCTATTGAAGTACTTCCTTTTGGAGTCTCCAAAGACAACATTTGTCTTAGATCTTTTATCACGAAGTTCATCATTTACAGGGAAACCTGTTCGATGAACATGAGATGATCTAGAATTATCATGTGATAAGTCAACTTTATGTCTCGGGGATTGGAATTTTCTAGGACAATAAGCAGCAATGTGTCCAAAAACAGCACAATTAAAACATTGTCTAAACTCCCTATGTCCTCTGAATTGATACACATTATTAAAGTTTGAAGATGAGGGGTCTTGTGCTCTTACTAACACAGGAGAATCATTTGATCTCTCTTTCTGAACAGGCTTAGGGGTAACAGGAGGAACAGGTCTGTTAGCAAATCTAGGATTTTTCAAAATCTTAACAGGACCTTTTGGTGTTCTAACTCTACTTGTCTTAGAGTTATCTCCTAACCCAGTTTTCCTATCTTCCTCATGATCTAGAGCACCTTCAGCAGTATCATCAGAAGTTGTATTCTTAGTTGAACTACATTTTTTATTATTTTCAACATAATCTTCATAACTAGGAGGGATACAATCTTCTGGTCGACCGTTAACTACATTAGCATTAATAAATGTGTTCTGAAAAGGAGGAGATGCAGAATTATATCCAATACCCTTTCCCTTGGTGTCATTAAGTTCCACCATTAATGCATTCCATTGTGACACACTTGCCCAACATTTCATTTTGATTGAAATTGCATCTAAATCAGCTTTAACGCATTCATTTTCTTTCTTTAGTTCATTAATTGTGTCAACACGTTTAATTAAAGCTTGATTTATGTCAAAGTTATAACATTTAATATCGTGAAGTTATTTTTTATAAACTTTGATCTGCTCTTTCAATTCATTTTCAACCTTAGTGGTCACATGGTCAGCATGCCATTTTCTTTCATCTCCGCATATGCCTTTGTTAAATTATCTATTGTTACCTTATATTCAGCACATTTAACACATTCAATAATAGTAGATGGATCAGAAGATACCTGTTGAGTGTTATTTGATGAGGAAGTCTCAGCCATAAATGCAAAGAAATCTGTCTTCTTCCCATCATCGAGCTCATCTTCTGATTCTGACGAGTCTGTAAGAAACTCTGATGTTTCAGCATCTTTACCCAAATGAATCTGCTCAAGTCTGTCCCATATATCCTTAGCTCTTGTCAAACCGGAAACCTTTCCAAGATCACTTTCTGATAAGCACATCTTCAGTAAATCTACTGCTTGCTTGTTCAATGCTTCAAACTCAGATTGATCTACTCCAGTATGATCAGCTTTATCTTCAACCTCTGATTCTGACGTCTTGTTCGAATCATCATCATCTGAACTTACACTCTCAAGATCTGAACCTTCACCCATAAGAACTAACATTTCCAATTCAGCAGCAAACATTTTACCCCATTTGTCTAGTTCTGTATCAGAATCAACCAATGTATCTTCACTCTGATTAGCCTCTAGACTTTCTTCAAACACAGAGGTATCACCATAGTTATCTTTCCAACTGTTGAAGTAGTAGTCCTCTGACGATGTTGGTGAAATACTTCCAGATTCAAGTGTACGAGGAACTAAATCACGTGCCTTCTTGAATTTATCTTTAACCATCTTTTGAATCTTCTCTTTCCGAATGATTCGTGATAACTTTTCAGCTCTTTCAACACGAGCAGTCAGCTTCTCAATTATACTTTGACCAATAACACGGTTTTCTTTTTCTTCAGAAATCTTGGCCATGTTAGCTTTAGTTTGTTGATCATCAACATTCAATTTGATAGACCAATCATCATCGTCTCCATGAATGACAACTAAAGCTTTGTTTTACACTCAGCTGTATTAGCTTCATTTACTTTATCAGTAATGTAAATCTCACGCTTTGTAGATTGACTCTAAGAATTGTAGTTCTGATTCTTGAACGGATTACGATTACCTTGCTTCTTCTGTTTTGTGCACTGTCTTGAAAAATGACCTAATTCTCCACAGTTGTAACAAGTAACAGAATTCATATCAAAACCCAATTTTGTATCTTTGGTCAGACTGATTGGTTTCCAGTTCGCTCTTCGTAATCTCAAGCTCGTCTCACAAGATTTGCCATACCCCACATAATATCCATTGTGACGACCCGTACAAAACCATTGTGTACAGATCATCAACAATAGGATCATTACAAAGTCAAACACTATATGCTGTTTGAAAACCAGTTTTGCATTCATAAAAGATAGCATTTACAAAAGATAACGTGACACAAAGGTCGTTACAAAGTCATTATTTGAAAATAACATAAGTTACGAATGCAAGATAAAAGTTCCATGATTGAGACATCTCTAAGTAATGCAGCGGAAAATCTAACACAGCAGGTCCGTAACAGCAAGTCTATAACACCAAGACAGCAAGTCTAAAAGCGGAAGCAACAACGTCTAAGCACCTGAGAAATACATGCTTAAAAAGTCAACACGAATGTTGGTGAGCTATAGTTTGTTTGTAATCGGTAATGTAATGTAGGCAACGAGATTTCAGTGCTTCAACCAGCAGTTTAAATCAGTAATTCAAATCAGTATGACAAAGTATATGCTTATCTTTGGGCACCCGGTAACTAACTTAACATTTATAACCCCCTAAAAGTACATTTGGCGAGTGCGTATGTTTACGAAGTATTAAACACCCGTTAAATGCTAGCGCGACTAGCCCGAGTGGGGATGTCAAACTCTATGGATCCATATCTAAGATTCGCGTTCACCGGTTCAAAAACCAATGACTAAACGTTACCGAGCTAAGGGAAAAGTTTATGCCGTTGTATAACCCACACATATATAAAGTTTAAGTACTCGTGCCTAGTATGTAAAACGTAAAACGCGCATGTATTCTCAGTCCCAAAATAATTAAAGTAAAAAGGGATGCTATAACTCACAGTGATAAAAGCGGTAAAGTCGATAATGAAAGTATGCAAGTAGTAAGTCGGTCCAAAAGGTCGTCAAGCTAAGTCAAAGGTCACTAAGTCAGTATGTTGTCCTAAAAAGGTTTGAAATTTCATAAATTAAGTTTAAGTGTCATCATCATCATCATTCATCATCATAAAAGCTAAGTAAGTTTCACAAGAATAGAGATCAAAACAATAGGCTGATTTCGGTCAGCTGCTACGACCTCTATACAAAACGAAAAGATGCATAGTCAATGGCTATGGCTCCGTATATGAGTCCCCTAACTTCTGACCAATTTTCAGAACCTAACTCGTCTTCGTTTGACCATGGCGACGGTTTAAGTGCGAGTAGGTCAGAAATTTCAGCACAAAGTTAATAGGGTGTAGTAACTTTCGGAAGGCCATAAATCCTAAACCGTAACTCGGATTAAGACGAGGTCTAAACAGAAAAACATCTACTCGAACCGAACTAACTGAAAATTAACTTTCCAATAGCCCAGGTGGTATGATCAGACCCCGAAAACAGTAAGCAAGGTGCTCTGGTGGGGTTCTTAGTGCTTGATGCTCATCACGGTTCTCATCCTTGATGCTTGTAGCTTTAACTGTACAACTCGTTGATGGGTTAACATCACCTTGACTAAGATTCTACCATCAACACACAATATGTTAAGACCAATTAGGAACACAACTCATTTAAGAGTCTTAGATGGATGATGAACCAAGGTTACATCATATCCTTAGTCTTAACACAATTACATGTTACATTTTCAACTAAAGCTACAAACTTTACTTTAATCAAACAAGTTTGAACATAATCTAAGTCAAATAAAGTGATGGAACCCTAAGCTAGAGAGCTTGGATCCTTTTCACGCAAGTTATAAGGTCACAAAGCTAGAAAGCTTGAACCTTTAGTGTTCTTGAAGACCTTGAAGCATAAAGCTTAGATCTTTAAGTTACATGAAGACCATAAACAAAAGTTTTGATCTTTATAACATAGTAATGAGATCATAAGTTAGAAAACTTAGATCCAACAAAAGATATGAAGATTCAAGCTAGAAAGCTTACATCTTGGTTGTTCTTGAAGATCTTGAAGCATAAAGCTTGGATCTTTAAGTTACATGAAGATTACAAACACAAGTTCGAATCTTTATAACAAAATAACAAGATTAAAGTTAAAAGATTTAGATCTACAAAGTAGGTGAAGATTCAAAGCTAGAAAGCTTGAATCTTCCATGTTCTTGAAGGATTCAAATCTATGTTTGAATCTACATGATGTAATCAAGATCAAAGCTAAAAAGCTAGACCCTTAGATGATGATGATGATTTCGTGAAAGGCAAGGGAAGAAGAAGAAGAAAAATCAAATACTTACACTTTTTAGAGAGAGAAAGACTAGAGAAAGAATTAGAGAGTAAGTGTGTGTGAAATGCAAATGAGAGCAAGTGTAAAATGGATGGAATAAGGCTTGTATTTATAGGTGGTGAGGGTGTGGGGAGGGGTACATGGCCGTGGGTTATGGGGGGAACAATGGGGGACACCTTTTTGCTTTTTGGTTGATGGTTGTCTAAAGTTGTTGCTTATGTTAGGATCCCATGCAACATTAAGGATAATACTTGACAAAAATGCTAGTATGTACCCTCTAATAAATGGGCATTTGTCTTACTTATTAATGGGTCTCTAGTTAATTATAATTGGGCTAATTTAATAGTCCACTAGCTAGTGTAGGGTGGACTAAAGACGAACAAGGTAGAAAGTCCAACAAGACTAACTAGTGTGTTCTAGTAATTTACTAAGCGTAATTAAGCATCCAAAAACCTAAGTAATTCTTCTTATAAAATAACAATTAATATTTCGTAGTCATAATATTCCGATTACGAAAAAAGTTAAACGTGTACGCAGTACGCAGTTTGTTCGAAACGTCAAGTGACACTAACGGTCGTAAAGGCATCCGGTGATCAAGTTAAGTATCCTACGTACTTAAAGGCACATTTTAACATATAAATGAAAGTAATTCACGTGTAGTAAGATTCCAGAGTATAAAATAGCACAGTACACACAAATGCGCAGTTTTGAGAAAGCATAAAGCACAAAAGCAAGTCGAAAAAGCCGGGTCGTTACAATCAAGATAACTGTTGTTAGATGAATGTTACCCACACGACCATCAAGATAACTGTCATAAGAATTAACAAGGCTTGACAACAAAGCTATATATTCACTAATCTTTTCTTTTCCAGCTTTCCTCATGTTCTCGATCTTAAGAGCAGAAAGAACATCTGATGCAGACGGTGTAGATGACGCTGTAGTATTGGTAGTAGGATGTGATTGAGTATTGAGAGAATATGGTGAAACTTGTGGTGGATATGAAGTTTGTTGAATAGGTGCACTGCTTACATTCAAACCATACATATTCTGATTATTCGTAGCAAAAGCTGTTTGAAATGGTGCATGAGCCGACTTAGGCGGTGTATAACCATTTGGACAATACATTTTCGTGTCTTGAACTTGTTTAGACCTCTTGACTTTGTTTAACAACTCTAGTTCTTCTTCCTGAAGTCTTGCAATAAACGATTTCACTGTAGCAGTAGCTAATTCTCCACTGGTTTTCATAGTTAAAACGAAACCATTCCATTCTAACGGTAATGCTCCAGCTAGACACGTTACTTTGTCTTTCTCTTCAATGGTTACATCATTCTTGTGTATTTTAGCCAGCAACTGACGATATCTTTCAACCAATTTTGTAATAGACTCTCCAACTTGCCAGTGAAAATGAGCAAACTTAGTTTTCAGTTCTAACCCTTTTCTTGTTCTGTAAGATGAATTCCCTTCATTGAAGGTACGAAGTGCTTCCCATATCTTGAATGAGTTATCATGACACAGAAATTGATGGAAAATCGGACCATCAAGAGCACTTGTCAAGTTACAGTACATCTTCTTTTCCAAATTATACTCATCACGTTCTTCCGAAGGCATATTATGTAACGTATACAGTTCATTTGTCAAAGGTGAACGTGGCCATTGAAATTCAGTTTCAATATACTTCCAAAGTTTCGTGTCTTGACCATCAGACCAAATCTTAAATCTCGACTTCCAAGTGGAATAGTTATCCATATTCATTAATCTTGGACATTTCATACCACTTCCGGATTCTCTTTCAGCAAGAAGTAATCGTTGAGTCATATTCGTAATGCTCTGAACTAACGGTGCAGCTAACGCATAATCATTTGAATTAAACATCTTGAGGAATTACCAAAACAGGTAAACTGTGCGGTTCAAGTTATCAACCGTGCGGTTCAGGATGTCAAGCGTACGTGTGACAATCTTACTCGTACGTGTCACAACTCAAACGTACGTGTCACTACTCAAACCAAAGTACCAGTCATAAAGTCTCAAACGTGCGAGTGAAAATCACCCATGTGATTACTCGTACGTGTCACTGTCAACCACGTGATCACTTGTGTGATCAGTCTTGTAGTTTCTTAACCTAAAAGGTTATGCTTACCCGTGCGTGTGAGTTCACGAGTGATGTCAACCGTCTGGTCAACTGTGCGTGTGATCAAAAATCTTGACCCACTCGTGTGAGCTGCTGTTCAGCTCAAATCACCCAAAAACCCTAAAAATTGATACTAATCCTCAATTTCTTCGTCCAATAGCTGGATTAGCACTAAACTAACATAAACACACTCTTCAATCACAATTACACACGTAAAAATGATTCCTTTTTGCTAAAAATTACTCTAAACCTAAAAACCCAAACAAATAAACTCTTTAATCGCCAACAATCACTAGGATGATGTTGAAATCACAACCAACGCTCTGATACCAATGATGAAACATGACTAGGAACTTAGAAATCAACAGATTTAACTCACACAATGGCAGAATAAGTGAATCAAACCCTCTAGTGAATAGGTTAAGCTTTTTGGGATTAATTTAGTCAAACCACAACTAAATCAAGTGTGATTAGATCAACACCTAGAGCTATTATTCACCACCTGGGTGATTTGGGCTGAGAGAGAATCGGAGGAGCTCACCAGATCTGAGTGTGTGTAACAAATGAGAGGCTTAACCTAAAATGAAGAACATAAGACTTTATATACCCCTGCTGTTGAATCACCCGTACGAGTCATCCATCACACGTACGAGTTGGCTTCATCAGCCGTACGAGTGATCACTCACTCGTGTCTTCTCATTTAGGTTATAATTGTGACTTAGCTCAGCATCAACCGTGCGTATGAGCCTGTCAGCCATATGAGTGAGGCTTCACTCGTACGTCTGACTAAGTCTAACATAGTCAAACATCCATATCTCGTTCCTGCAGTTCCTGTAACCACATACAAACACGGATAGGATAATAACGAGTGATCATGGTGGCCTGTAAACTATTGTACCTGCAATGGACGTGGGTAGATGTCTAGGGACTTGCATAAAATGCATCAACATATGTAATATTATATTTTTAATCATTGTTGCATTACAAGTAATATCCCTTTTAAATTGATAATTATATGTATAAACTCGCGGATAAATTACAAAAAGTATCATGAATTAGCAGATCGGGTTTTACCCGCGGCGGGTAGTATGTACCCGCGATCCATCCGCGACCCGTTGACGGGTATACCTTTTTACCCGTACCCGTGCCCGCGGGTAGAATTTTATAATATTACCCGCCCGTCACGGATCGGGTGCCCGTGGGTCATGGGTTTTTCTCACCCATTGTGTAACGACCCGTCCTAATCCATCTGGATGAAGTCATCAACATCTGGTCCCATTGCGAGGTACTGACCTAAATATGCCATGAATGAATCCAAGTAACATCTTTAAAATAAGCAAATGCACAGTGGAATATTTCTTTCATACCTGAGAATAAACATGCTTAAAAGTGTCAACCAAAAGGTTGGTGAGTTCATAGGTTTATCATAACAATCATTTTAGTATATTAATAGACCACAAGATTTCCGTTTATAAATATATGTACACTCACAAGTGTATAAAAGTATTCTATAAGTTGTAGGCACCCGGTAACAAGCCTTAACGTTCACGTTTTACCCTCTGAAGTACACCAGATCAGGTGTGTTTAAAATTACCTCGAAGTACTAAAGCATCCCACAGTCAGGATGGGGTTTGTCAGGCCCAATAGATCTATCTTTAGGATTCACGCCTATCGTACATAGACAAGTAGTTTAATGTTACCAAGCTAAGAGTATATTTCTAGTTTAAACCCACATAGAATTAGTTTTAGTACTTGTGCCTATTTCGTAAAACATTTATAAAACAGCGCATGTATTCTCAGCCCAAATATATATATATATATATATATATATATATATATATATATATATATATATATATATATATATATATATATATATATATATATATATATATATATATATATATATATATATAAAAAGGGAGTAATGAAACTCACCATACTGTATTTTGTAGTAAAAATACATATGACGTCATTGAACAAAAGTAGGATTGGCCTCTGATTCACGAACATATATTGTTTGTGTATTCATTAATACATATCCTTGTAATCGATCAATTATATATATATATATATATATATATATATATATATATATATATATATATATATATATATTATTAATGATCTAATTTTTATATTAGTAACTTATATATTTCATTATTAATATATATTCATTTTGTTACATATATAAAAATATTAATTTTCGGTATGTTATATGTATTAAATGTATTTTTAATATATATATATATATATATATATATATATATATATATATATATATATATATATATATATCATTTGTATATTAGTAGTAGTAGTTATAATAATATCAAAATAATATCAATATCAAAATTAGAGATGGGAACTACCTTAAGGACCCTTTAAAAAGAAAACTGTCCCAAGCCAGGATTGAACCCGTGACCTCTAGAACACCCGACACCTTCCCTAACCAATGCTCCAATTCTGATTTATTGTTATAATCCGTAATACATTTATATTTAACCCGTATTTCTCTTATTATTTTTCTTCTTCTTCTTCCTTATAAATTCAATCGGTCTTTAACATTCAAATCAACACAACATCGCCTTAAATACTTCTAATAATCCTTAACTAATCAATATCAAAAGGTTTATATTTAATAAAAATGAAAAATAAAAAAAAAAACACATACCTGTGTTCGTCGCAGGTTATAAACAAAAACAATAAATGATTTTGGGTTTTATAAAGTTTTATCAAAAGATTATAAAACAACTTGTGTTTCAAATGATCTATAAAAATGTTTTCGATCATCAATTTCAACAGAAACATCACGAAATTTCCCAATTTGATCTTAGAACAAAAATTGACTTTTTTATCAAAAACTTTGACTCAAGAATTAATCCTTGATTTAGCGAATTAGGATTTGAGAATTTGCAGATAGTTTCATTATAAGGTTCCTAACAACTCTGCAATTCCAGTTTTTAACAATTGCTTCGATTTCGATTTTTGATAAAAATGGAGGTGATACAGAGGTGTCGAGCAGAAAAGGAATAAAATAGATAAAAAAAATATTTGTTTTCCTTCAATTAGTTGTTCGGTTGATATAGAAGGAGTGGGTCGACAATGGCTCACATGCCAAATATAAAGAAAACAGAAAAGGTTAAAGAACAGAAAATGGTAACCAGTGATATCGTGTATATATCTGTATTATATATTTAATTAGATTTTATTTTATCTGTTTATATTTATTTTATATAGCTGTATATATATCTATTTATGTACATATATATTTTATTAGATTTCGTAATATTAGTTATTAATATAATTCTATTAGTAATTTTAATAAGATATCTAATAATATTAGAGATATAATGTTGATAATATTAATAATAATAGATAATAATGATAATACATATTCATTTGTAGTAACTAAAATTGTAATCTTACAACCAATTACGATATTAATATTGATAATATCAATACTAATAATACTAATAATAATAGTAATGAAAGTAATAATAATATTTTATTAATTATGTAATATTTAATAATCATATAATATTTTATATAGTAACTCTTCTTGATTCTTTATTATTTAATTTTTATATATATTATTATACATAGACCTCATATGTCTTTATATATGGAGTCATTTTAGATTGTACTTAATTATTTTGTATCTCATTTTACATCTAAGTCCAATGTTTAAATTATAATTTATGATTTCAATTTACTACATATATTTACATTTATATATATATTTATTTACAAACCATTGTTCGTGAATCGTCGAGAACAGTTAATGGGTAAATGAACAGTTCAAAACTTTAAGACTCAACATTACTGACTTTCCTTATCGTATCGAAATCTTTATAAGATTAAGTTTAAATTTGGTCAGAAATTTTCGGGTCGTCACAGTACCTACCCGTTAACGAAATTTCGTCCCGAAATTTGAGTGAGGTGGTCACGGCTAACCTTAAAAATGTTTTCATGACAAATATGAGCTGATAAATAGAGTTTTATCATCAGTGAGTAATATGGATAAAACAATTCTTTTATGTGAAGAGTACGAGTGAAGCTATCCCAAAAGAGTGGAATGAGAAAAATAAGTTTCATCATAACTTTTGACTAGTCATGGTTGAATTTCGGAATTCAAGGGATTAAAGAGAATCTTCGAAATCTATAAGATTTAATTCTTCGGCGAATATGAAAATTATGATTCTTTAATTAAATGCGAAGATCTATATTGATTTCACTATCAAATCTTTCACTATAAATTAACTTCTTCCATTCCGTTACTTTTACCATTCCTATACTAAATTCTCAATTTCAAAAGATTATGAAAATGCTTAATCCAGTTCTAATCGTTATCCTTATCCTTACTATCGCAACAATTATTCTCCTTTTCCAACTTCCACCAGAGGAATCTGCTTATTTCTACTTTGCCCTTGGGGTTATAGTACTTATAGTTCTCCCGTGTCTTTATGTTGCGATAAACATTGATATACATGGTTTGTAATTTATGTGTTGTTATCGGGCTTTATATCTCCCCTTATATTTCAATGTCCCTATTTCTGTGTTCTATAATCATTGTCATCCTCAGTTAATGCTTTCTTTTATTTGCTGCGATTTATACTCTAATTTCTATTTCGAAGTTTTGTCCCTCCGTTTCTTCTTCTTGCAATTAGTCTTCTCTTGTAATGGTTCAGAATTTGCAGATATAAGTTTCAGAATGAACATTGTTAATGTTCTAAGAAGGGAATGGTAATGGCACGATTTTGATTTGTTAAATTACTAGAATACCCTGGAAAAGACCGAATTATCAAGAAATATTTTCTTGATATTTTAGAGGTTAAAATAGAATACAAGAGTCGTGTAACATAGCACATGATGACGTTATGATCTGTGAATCATCACGTTCCATTAGAAACTCAGCATGACTTACTGTAATATAATCACATTGATCAAGTGTCATTATATTATACTAACTCATGCATCAGTTCCCAACACTACTTTAAAAAAACATTCATAGTTTAAGCTCGAAAGTTTACAGAATGTAGAAACTAACAGTTTCTATATGGTGTAACACTGATAGCATTAATAGATTAATGATTCAGATAAGAATAGTTATGATAATATCTTCAGAAATATGAAGGATATTTATAATGAAAGATACGATGATATCTTGGAATTTCTAATATCGAAGGATAATGAAAAATTTGTCCGCAAGAGTTTGGAGTCAGAAGCAAGGTATTCGCTAAAGATTTCATCATAAACAGAATCATCAGGATTCTTAATGTACAAGTTTAGTCCTTGTGATTTGTTCAGAGACTCCTTCATAGTTTGCTCAATCAGTTTTTCAGTTCCAACTTTTCTGAGTTTTTCCAACATACTATTCTTTATCATCAAACTTCCGATGATTAAGGTCATTTACGGTTGCCCACAGTTTCTGCTGCTTCATTCAAATTTTTCAAAGTTCAATGTATTGATTCGTAGGCTGGGTGCTTTTCAAAATTTCAGAATTGAAGATCATACTTCTAAGATATAAATGTTATATGTATACATATAACTGTTGATGTAGAAATGTTACGAGATTCAAAAATACTGATTGATAATTCCCAGTAATTGGTATGGTAATTCTCGTTATAAGATATGGATTAGTATAAGATAAGGCTTTAATGAATAAATATAAGGGTTCTTCGGAGAGATTAAGCCAATGAGTAATGAAGTTGTTGGTAAGTTTACTGCTAATGTGACGGGATATAAAAGGATTCCCCGGTAACGATGACGAAAGGCAAACTTATATATCAAGGTTATAATAAGACCAATCCGGATGAAAAGTCGAAGTTGACTTGCTGAAGCTGTGACAAAACTGGCTATTTTGGAAAGAGATTGCAAAGTTATTTTCGGTAATAATAACGCTAAAGGAATTAGCACAGCTACGCGTTAAACGTTTACACAGTTTCCGAGTGTTTTCAGGTGCATAACTATATGCATCAATCTCTTCTTCCGTAGATGGAGTGCAGTTGGTTCATCCTATCGATTGAAGTGTTTTCAAGAATTATGAAAGGTTTGAATCGCAGATTGTAATCGTCAAGATACAAATGAGGTTTAAGATGAAATCAAGTGGCAAACTTGAAGACTTGTTTAATTTCATATGTTATAATTAATATTTTAATTCATTTTTAATTGTCCAATGTTGATAGTCCAATAATCGGTTTATATATATATATATATAATCTTAGAATTACCCCACGACGTATTGTATACGTATTGTCTTTGCATCCACCCAGAGACGTATTGTATACATATTGTCTTAGAATTAACTAAGACGTATTGTGTACGTATTGTCTTAGGATTTATCAAAACGTATTGTATACTTATTGTGTTAGGATGTACCAAGAATATTATCATACATATATACAATTACCTTTGTATACGTGTCCCGATATTTAAAGTGCGTAAAATAAATAACAGAAATTAAATGACGATAAGTAAAATTGCGAGAATATAAATTGCGATAAGTAAAATGTAATCAGTTAGCTAGGAACAGTTAGCTAGGAACAGTTAGCGTGGATTCTTATCAAAATTCTTCTCATAATTAAATTGTTTCTAACAAATTTTATTTTTGTCCAATGTTTTCTTCATTATGCCACTTGTTGGATTCTGATAGGTCAAAATCCAAATATGAAATTGAATGAAAATAGTTATTCTGCGGTGAACGGATACGTATATCTGTGGTTGTAAGCAGGATAGTAAATGACTATTGAATCAACTTCGGAGAATGTACAGTGTAACTTTATTAATGTGAAATCTAAATATTCCTCGGGTATTACCTACCCGTTAAAATATTTTCACCATTAAAAGTTTGTACAAAGGAAATTTTAATTACAATCCTAATGAAAACATATATATATATATGTATATTTTCTTCAGATGTAATCATGGATTTATGAGCTAATATGATATTAATCTCATTTGCTGTTTGGTTTGAGCTAAAATAAATAATCTCTGAGACTTTAGAGATTACATAATCGCCGCCTAATAGTTCTCCAATGAAGTTATGAATCAATACTTCATCGTTGATTCTTACTAGTACTCCTTGGTATCTATGGTAAGTACGATGTTGATGCTCGAGGTACAGATTGTGATGTCGAGGTGTGGGATGCGGATGTTGATATTGGTGGTGATACTGGTTATGCTACTGATGGTGGTACTGTTGTTGCCGGTGTTGCCGCTGGTGCTTGTAATCTTTGCACCATATTCTCCGAAGATGTAATCCGGGCGCGAAGCTCGTTGACTTCTTTTATTACACTGGGGTGATTGTTGGTTCGGACGAGTGGATAAATAAAATCTAAAATTTGGTTTAGTATATAATCATGAAGAGATACTCTGGAAATGAGAGAGAAAATGGTGTTTCGGACAGGTTCGCCGGTAAGTGCGTCAGGTTCTTCGTCAAGAGGACAATATGGTGGATGAAAAGGATTGCCTTCTTCTTATCTCCAATGACTAAGTAGGCTACGAACCCAGCCCCAATTCATCCAGAATAGATGATGGCTGATTGGTTGGTCCATTCCGGTCACACTGCTTTCGGAGCTTGAGTGGGACTCCATGTCAGAATCCGAGGGACTTGAACTAGTGGCGAGTTCCATTTTGTACGATTGTATAAAGGATTTTTCAATATGAAATGATTTTCGGATATCGGATGATATTATTTTTACATAGAATACCTATATATAGTACAGAAGACCCCGTAGATTACGGAGGAATTTACAAAATATGTCAGGCAAGTCTACAGTAACAGATACGCTAAGATATGAATTAGCAGATACGCTAAGATATGAATTTTGTCTATACACTATTCATGCAATCAATGCAGTAAGATGTGTCTAGACTAAGAATGATAAGCAGGTAATTTTCGACATGAAATGATAAGCAAAACTTTTAACATGCAGACACGATCGAAGTCCAGACCCACTAATGCATCTAAATAACTATCAGTTAGACACACTAATGCAAGACCTGGTTCGCTAAGGCCACTGCTATACCAACTGTAACGACCCGTCCTAATCCTTCTGGACGAAGTAATCAACATCTGGTCCCATTGCGAGGTACTGACCTAAATATGCCATGAATGAATCCAAGTAACATCTTTAAAATGAGCAAATGAACAGCGGAAGATTTTTTTCATACCTGAGAATAAACAAGCTTAAAAGTGTCAATCAAAAGGTTGGTGAGTTCATAGGTTTATCATAACAATCATTTCAGTATATTAATAGACCACAAGATTTCCGTTTATAAATATATGTACACTCGCAAGTGTATAAAAGTATTCTATAAGTTGTAGGCACCCGGTAACAAGCCTTAACATTCATGTTTTACCCTCTGAAGTACACCAGATCAGGTGTGTTTAAAATAACCTCGAAGTACTAAAGCATCCCATAGTCAGGATAGGGTTTGTCAGGCCCAATAGATCTATCTTTAGGATTAGCGCCTATCGTACATAGACAAGTAGTTTAATGTTACCAAGCTAAGGGTATATTTCTGGTTTAAACCCACATAGAATTAGTTTTAGTACTTGTGCCTATTTCGTAAAACATTTATAAAACAGCGCATGTATTCTCAGCCCAAAAATATATATAAAAAGGGAGTAATGAAACTCACCATATTGTATTTTGTAGTAAAAATACATATGACGTCATTGAACAAATGTAGGGTTGGCCTCGGATTCACGAACCTATATTGTTTGTGTATTCATTAATATATATATATATATATATATATATATATATATATATATATATATATATATATATATATATATATATATATATATATATATATATATATATATATATATATATATATATATATATATATATATATATATATATATATAAATATATATATATATATATATATATATATATATATATATTAATGATCTAATTTTTATATTAGTAACTTATATATTTCATTATTAATATATATTCATTTTGTTACATATATAAAAATATTAATTTTCGATATGTTATATGTATTAAATGTATTTTTAATATATATATATATATATATATATATATATATATATATATATATATATATCATTTGTATATTAGTAGTAGTAGTTATAATAATATCAAAATAATATCAATATCAAAATTAGAGATGGGAACTACCTTAAGGACCCTTTAAAAAGAAAACTATCCCAAGCCAGGATTGAACCCGTGACCTCTAGAACACCCGACACCTTCCCTAACCAATGCTCCAATTCTGATTTCTTGTTATAATCCGTAATACATTTATATTTAACCCGTATTTCTTTTATTACTTTCTTCTTCTTCTTCCTTATAAATTCAATCGGTCTTTAACATTCAAATCAACACAACATTGCCTTAAATACTTCTAATAATCCTTAACTAATCAATATCAAAAGGTTTATATTTAATAAAAACAAAAAATAAAAAAAACACATACCTGTGTTCGTCGCAGGTTATAAACAAAAACAATAAATGATTTTGGGTTTTATAAAATTTTATCAAAAGATTATAAAACAACTTGTGTTTCAAATGATCCATAAAAATGTTTTCGATCATCAATTTCAACAGAAACATCACGAAATTTCCCAATTTGATCTTAAAACAAAAATTGACTTTTTTAATCAAAAACTTTGACTCAAGAATTAATCCTTGATTTAGCGAATTAGGATTTGAGAATTTGCAGATAGTTTCATTATAAGGTTCCTAACAACTCTGCAATTCCAGTTTTTAACAATAGCTTCGATTTCGATTTTTGATAAAAATGGAGGTGATACAGAGGTGTCGAGCAGAAAAGGAATAAAAGAGATAAAAAAAATATCTGTTTTCCTTCAATTAGTTGTTCGGTTGATATAGAAGGAGTGGGTCGACAATGGCTCACATGCCAAATATAAAGAAAACAGAAAAGGTTAAAGAATAGAAAATGGTAACCAGTGATATCGTGTATATATCTGTATTATATATTTAATTAGATTTTTTTATATGTTTATATTTATTTATATAGCTGTATATATATCTGTTTATGTACATATATATTTTATTAGATTTCGTAATATTAGTTATTAATATAATTCTAGTGGTAATTTTAATAAGATATCTAATAATATTAGAGATATAATGTTGATAATATTAATAATAATAGATAATAATGATAATACATATTCATTTGTATTAACTAAAATTGTAATCTTACAACCAATTACGATATTAATATTGATAATATCAATACTAATAATACTAATAATAATAGTAATGAAAGTAATAATAATATTTTATTAATTATGTAATATTTAATAATCATATAATATTTTATATAGTAACTCTTATTGATTCTTTATTATTTAATTTTTATATATATTATTATACATAGACCTATATGTCTTTATATATGGAGTCATTTTAGATTGTACTTAATTATTTTGTATCTCATTTTACATCTAAGTCCAATGTTTAAATTATAATTTATTATTTCAATTTACTACATATATTTACATTTATATACATATTTATTTACAAACCATTGTTCGTGAATCGTCGAGAACAGTTAATGGGTAAATGAACAGTTCAAAACTTTGAGACTCAATATTACTGACTTTGCTTATCGTATCGAAATCTTTATAAGATTAAGTTTAAATTTGGTCGAAAATTTCCGGGTCATCACACATTGCCATCCCTAGGAATAACCCATGGTGAATCGGAAACGGGATAGATCAGACCGGCGTCCAGAAGTTTGATTACTTCTTTCTTGACGACTTCTTGAATCATAGGGTTGACCCTTCTCCTCCTCTGAACTGATGGTTTGAAATCATCTTCCATGAAGATCTTGTGGGTGCAATAGTTGGGGCTGATCCCTTTTATGTCGGAGATCTTTCAAGCAATTGCTCTCTTATGTGATTTCAAAACTTGAATCAATTTCACCTTCTCTTGTGGCATGAGGTCTTTCGAGATGATTACGGGGTGTTGCGATTCTCCTTCTAAGAATGCATACTCCAGATTGTCAGGTAACTTCTTTAACTCCAATTTCGGAGGTTCCTCGATAGATGGCTTCATCCTAGCTATCTCCTTTCAGTCTAACGAGTCATACTTCTCCTGGAATTCTGATTCTTCAGTAGTGGTCACTGATGCTATATGTTCTTTGTTTTTGGAAATTGTCCTTCTTAATGCTTCCTTTTCAGAAACGTCTTCCTTAGTTTCGAAGGTAGGTTCAAGAATTTCCACACAGTTCTCTTTTCACTGGGGTTTTTGATATACCGGAATGAAATCTGTTTCTTCATTCGGTCTTCTCCATAACAGAGGTAGGGGAATGCCTTTTCCTTGAAATGTCCCATTCATATCGATTATAAACATTCCATATTAATTGATTTAATTGCGAGGTTTTGACCTCTATATGAGACGTTTTTCAAAGACTGCATTCCATTTTTAAACAAACCATAACCTTTATTTTATCAATAAAGGTTTAAAAATATTACGACGATTATCAAATAATGATAACCTAAAATATAGCGTTTTCACACGATTATTACATAATGGTTTACAATAATATTACACATCAATTTAAATCTTCGAATGCAGTTTTTAAACATTATTATACAAGCATGCTGACTCCAACTCTTGTCCATAAATTAGCATGCAACAGCGGAAGCTCTTAATAATCACCTGAGAATAAACATGCTTTAAACGTCAACAAAAATGTTGGTGTGTTATAGGTTTAACCTATGTATATCAAATCGTAATAATAGACCACAAGATTTCATCTTTCAATAACATACAATCTGTATAAAAATCATTCATATGCTAAACACCTGGTAACCGACATTAAAAAAATGCATATAGAATATCCTCAAAACAGAAATCCATCTGTATTAATAACTCGAAGTACTAAAGCATACCATTTTCCAGTATGGGGGGAGTTAGGGCCCATAGATCTACCTTTAAGATTCGCATCAATTAGGGTGTCTGTTCCCTAATTCTTAGGTTACCAAGCTAAAAGGGTGATATTCGGTATTCATAATCCAACATAGAATGTAATTTCAAGTACTTGTGTCTATTTTGTAAAACATTTACAAAACTACATGTATTCTCATCCCAAAAATATTAGATTTAAAAGTGGGACTATAACTCACTTTCACAGATTTTTACTTCGTCGGGAAGTAAGACTTGGCCACTGGTCGATTCATGAACCTATAACAAATATGTACATATGTATCAAAGTATGATCAAAATATAATTACAACATTTTTATTACGTTTTAATGATTTGAGTTTGTTAAGTCAGCAATCCTTGTTAGTAACCTACAACTAGTTGTCCACAGTTAGATGTACATAAATAAAGCAATATATATTATCTCGAATCAATCCACGACCTCGTGTATACAAATCTCAGGCTAAATCACAACTCAAAGTATATATAATATTTTGAAATTAACATCAACCCTGTATAGCTAACTTCAACATTACTGCATATAGAGTGTCTATGGTTGTTCCGAAATATATATATATAGATGGGTCGATATGATATGTCAAAACATTGCATTCGTGTCTATGGTATCCCAAGATTACATAATATATGTTAGAATACATGTATAATACAATATAAGTTAGTTAAGTTATGATTTGTATAAATTTGTTACAAATTTCACGTAGCTACAACAAGCAAAATTATTCAATCTTGTTTTACCCATAACTTCTTCATTTTAAATCCATTTTGAGTATTCAAGTTGCTATGGTTTCATATTGAACTTAAGTTTATTAATCTAAACAGAAAAAGTATAAGTTTATAGTCAGAAATACAGGTTACAAGTCGTTTTTGTAAAGGTAGTCATTTCAGTCGAAAGAACGATGTCTAGATGACCATTTTGTAAAACATACTTCCACTTTTAGTATAACCATGATTTTTGGATATAGTTTCATGTTCATAAGAAAAATCATTTTCCCATAAGAATAGCTTTTAAATCAAAGTTTATCATAGTTTTTATTTATCCAAACCAAAACAGCCCCAGGTTTTACTACGACGGCGTATATCCGGTTTTACGGTGTTCTTCGTGTTTTCAAGTTTTAAATCATTAAGTTAGAATATCATAAAGATATAGAACATGTGTCTAGTTGATTTTAAAAGTCAATTTAGAAGGATTAACTTTAGATTGCGAACAAGTTTAGAATTAACTAAACTATGTTCTAGTGATTACATGTTCAAATCTTCGAATAAGATAGTTTTATATATATGAATCGAATGATGTTATGAACATCATTACTACCTCAAGTTTAGTAGGTAAACCTACTAGAAGTGACAAAAATTGATCTAGCTTTAAAGGATTCTTGGATGGCTTGAAAGTTCTTGAAGTAGAATTATGACACGAAAACAAGTTCAAGTAAGATTTCCACTCGAAATAAGATAGTTATAGTTATAGAAATTGAATCAAAGTTTGAATATGAGTATTACCTTGTATTAGAAAGATATATTAATGTAAATAAGAAATATTTCTTGAGCTTAGATGATTACTTGGATTGGATTAGAAAGCTTGGAAGTAATCTTGCAAACTTGATAGTATTCTTGATTTTATGAAACTAGAACTTAAAGAATTTATGAAGAACACTTAGAACTTGAAGATAGAACTTAAGAGAGATCAATTAGATGAAGAAAATTGAACAATTAAAGTGTTTGTAGGTGTTTTTAGTCGTTGGTATATGGATTAGATATAAAGGATGTGTAAGTTTGTTTTCATGTAAATAATTCATGAATGATTTATAATATTTTTTGTAATTTTGTGAGATATTTCATGCTAGTTGCCAAATGACATTCCCACATGTTTAATGACTCACATGGGCTGCTAAGGAGCTAATTATTGAGTGTATATACCAATAGTATATACATCTTAGAAGCTGTGTATTGTACGAGTACGAATACGGGTGCGTACGAGTAGAATTGTTGATGAAAATGAATGAGGATGTAATTGTAAGCATTTTTGTTAAGTAGAAGTACTTTGATACATGTCATTAAGTCTTCCAAAAGTGTATTAATACATCTTAATACACTACATGTATATACATTTAACTAAGTCGTTAAGTCATCGTTAGTCGTTATATGTAAGTGTTGTTTCGGAACCTTTAAGTTAACGATCTTGTTAAATGTAATTGATCCATTGTTATTACACTTAAATGAGATGTTAAATTGTTATGTTAACATGTTAAAATGGTGTATTAATATATCTTAATATCATATAAATATGTGTAAAATACTATTACAACGATAATAGTTACATATATGTATTGTTTCGAAATCCTTAAGTTAGTAGTCTCATCTTACTCATGTAGTTCATTGTTAATACGCTTAATGATATATGTAATTATCATTTCATGATGTTAAACATAGTGTATTAATATCTTAACATGATACATATGTATTTAGTAAGACGTTATTGTAACGATAGCCGTTATATATATCGTTTCGCGTTTCTTAATTCACTACTTTCATTTTATGTATATAACTCATTGTTAATGTACTTGGTGAGATACTTACTCATAATATCATGTTAATATATATATATATATATATATATATATATATATATATATATATATATATATATATATATATATATATATATATATATATATATATATATATATATATATATATATATATATATATATATATCTATCACGTTGTTTTTACAAGTTTTAATATTCGTGAATCGTCGGTCAACTTGGGTGGTCAATTGTCTACATGAAACTCATTTCAATAAATCAAGTCTTAACAAGTTTGATTGCTTAACATGTTGGAAACATTTAATCATGCAAATATAGTTTTCATTTAATATATAATCATGGAAAAGTTCGGGTCACTACAGTACCTACCCGTTAAATAAATTTCATCCCGAAATTTTAAGCTGTTGAAGGTGTTGACGAATCTTCTGGAAATAGGTACGGGTATTTCAGCTTCATTTGATCTTCACTCTCCCAGGTGAACTCGGGTCCCCTACGAGCATTCCATCGAACCTTGACGATCGGTATCTTATTTTGCTTGAGCCTTTTAACCTCGCGATCCATTATCTCGACGGGTTCTTCAACGAATTGTAGTTTTTCGTTGATTTTAATTTCGTCTAAAGGAATAGTGAGATCTTCTTTAGCTAAGCACTTCTTCAGATTCGAGACATGAAAGGTATTATGTACATTGGCGAGTTGTTGAGGTAATTCAAGTCGGTAGGCTACTGGTCCGACACGATCTAAAATCTTGAATGGTCCAATGTATCTTGGATTTAGTTTCCCCCGTTTACCAAATCGAACAATGCCTTTCCAAGGCGAAACCTTAAGCATGACCATCTCTCCAATTTCAAATTCTATATCTTTCCTTTTAAGGTCCGCGTAGCTCTTTTGTCGACTCTGAGCGGTTTTCAAACGTTGTTGAATTTGGATAATTTTCTCGGTAGTTTCTTGGATTATCTCTGGACCTGTAATCTGTCTATCCCCCAATTCATTCCAACAAATCGGAGATCTGCACTTTCTCTCATAAAGTGCTTCGAACGGTGCCATTTCGATACTTGAGTGGTAACTGTTGTTGTAGGAAAATTCTGCTAATGGTAGATGTCGATCCCAACGGTTTCCAAAATCAATAACACATGCTCGTAACATGTCTTCAAGCATTTGTATCGTCCTTTTGCTCTGCCCATCAGTTTGTGGATGATAGGCAGTACTCATGTCTAGACAAGTTCCCAATGCTTGCTGTAATGTCTGCCAAAACCTTGAAACAAATCTGCCATCCCTATCAGAGATAATAGAGATTGGTATTCCATGTCTGGAGACAACTTCTTTCAAGTATAATCGCGCCAACTTCTCCATTTTGTCATCTTCTCTCATTGGCAGAAAATGTGCTGATATGGTGAGACGATCGACTATTACCCAAATAGTATCATAACCACTTGCAGTCCTTGGCAATTTAGTAATGAAATCCATGGTAATGTTTTCTCATTTCCATTCCAGGATTTCAGGTTGTTGAAGTAAACCTGATGGTTTTTGATGTTCAGCTTTGACCTTAGAACACATCAAACATTCTCCCACATATCTAGCAATATCGGCTTTCATACCCGGCCACCAAAAATATTTCTTGAGGTCCTTGTACATCTTTCCCGCTCCTGGAACTATTGAGTATCTGGTTTTATGTGCTTCCCCAAGTACCATTTCTCTCACATCTCCAAACTTTGGTACCCAAATTCTTTCTGCTCTATACCGGGTTCCGTCTTCTTGAATATTAAGGTGTTTCTCCAATCTTTTGGGTATTTCATTCTTCAAATTCCCTTCTTTTACAACTCCCTGTTGCGCCTCCTTCATTTGAGTAGTAAGGTTAGTACGAATAATTATATTCATAGCTTTTACTCGTATAGGTTCTCTGTCCTTTCTACTCAAGACATCGGCTACCACATTCGCCTTTCTCGGGTGGTAACGAATTTTGAAATCGTAATCATTCAATAACTCAATCCACCTACGCTGCCTCATGTTCAGTTGTTTCTGATTAAATATGTGTTGGAGACTTTTGTGGTCGGTATATATAATGCTTTTGACCTCATATAAGTAGTGCCTCCAAGTCTTTAATGCAAAAACAATAGCACCTAGTTCCAAATCGTGTGTCATATAATTTTGGTCATGAATCTTCAATTGTCTAGACGCATAGGCAATTACTTTCGTTCGTTGCATTAATACACAACCGAGACCTAGCTTTGAGGCGTCACAATATATCACAAAATCATCATTCCCTTCAGGCAATGACAATATATGTGTCGTAGTTAACTTTTTCTTCAACAATTGAAATGCTTTTTCTTGTTCATCCTTCCATTCAAATTTCTTCCCTTTATGCGTTAATGCAGTTAAGGGTTTTGCTATTTTAGAAAAATCTTGGATGAATCTTCTGTAGTAACCAGCTAGTCCTAAAAATTGGTGTATGTGTTTCGGAGTTTTCTGGGTTTCCCATTTTTCAACGATTTCAATCTTTGCCGGATCCACCTGAATACCTTCTTTGTTCACTATGTGACCGAGGAATTGAACTTCTTCCAACCAAAATGCACACTTTGAAAACTTAGCGTACAGTTTTTCTTTCCTCAACAACTCTAGCACTTTTCTCAAATGTTCTTCGTGCTCTTGATCATTCTTTGAGTAGATAAGTATGTCATCGATGAAAACAATGACAAACTTGTCAAGATATGGTCCACACACTCGGTTCATAAGGTCCATGAACACAGCTGGTGCATTAGTCAAACCAAATGGCATAACCATAAACTCGTAATGACTGTAACGCGTCCTAAAAGCTGTTTTCGGAATATCATCCTCCTTCACCCGCATTTGATGATATCCAGAACGTAAATCGATCTTTGAATAAACCAATGAGCCTTGTAGTTGATCAAATAAGTCGTCAATTCTCGGTAGTGGATAACGGTTCTTGATGGTAAGTTTGTTCAACTCTCTGTAGTCGATACACAACCTGAATGTACCATCCTTCTTTTTGACAAACAAAATAGGAGCTCCCTATGGTGATGTGCTTTGTCGAATGAAACCACGCTCTAAAAGTTCTTGTAATTAGCTTTGGAGTTCCTTCATTTCGCTGGGTGCGAGTCTGTATGGAGCACGAGCTATTAGTGCAGCTCCTGGTACAAGGTCTATTTGAAATTCAACGGATCGGTGTGGAGGTAGTCCCGGTAATTCTTTCGGATATACATCGGGAAATTCTTTTGCGACGGGAACATCATTGATGTTCTTTTCTTCGGTTTGTACTTTCTCGACATGTGCTAAAATAGCATAGCAACCTTTTCTTATTAGATTTTGCGCCTTCAAATTACTAATAAGATTTAGCTTCGCGTTGCTCTTTTCTCCGTACACCATTAAGGGTTTTCCTTTTTCCCGTACAACGCAAATTGCATTTTTGTAACATACGATCTCTGCTCTATCCTTTTTCAACCAGCCCATGCCAATTATCACATCAAAACTTCCTAACTCTACTGGTATCAAATCAATCTTAAATTTTTCACTAACCAGCTTAGTTTCTCGATTCTGACATATATTATCTGCTGTAATTAATTTACCGTTTACTAATTCGAGTAAAAATTTATTATCCAAAGGCGTCAGTGGACAACTTAATTTAGCACAAAAATCTCCACTCATATAGCTTCTATCCACACCCGAATCAAATAAAACATAAGCAGATTTATTGTTAATGAGAAACGTACCCGTAACAAGCTCCGGGTCTTCCTGCGCTTCTGCCGAATTAATGTTGAAGACTCTTCCACGGCTTTGCCCATTTATATTTCCTTGGTTTGGGCATTTACTCTTGACGTGGCCCAGTTTTCCACATCCATAACTAATAAAGGCGGCATTACTTGTCCCGACATTACTCGTTGCATTATTTTTGTTAATCACCGGTCCGTAGATTTCACACTTCGTCACGCTATGACCACCTCTCTTACACTTAGTACACGTTGTCGTGCAGAACCCAGTTGGATGGTATCCTTCACACCTCTGACATGGTTTTTGCCTTTTGTTATTATTGTTGGGATGGTTGCTGTTGTGGTTGTTGTTGTTGGGATGTTTGTTGTAGTTATTGTTAGGATTGCGGTTATTGTTGCGATTGTTGTTGCGGTTGTTGGGATAGTTGTTGTGATTGTGGTTGTAATTGTTGTTGTTGTTGTACTGGTGACTCTTGTCACCGTTTTCCTCCCACTTCCTCTTGAGTTGTTTCGTGTTGGCTTCTTCGGCCGCCTGCTCTTTAATTCTTCCCTCAATCTGATTTATGAGTTTATGAGCCATTCGACTTGCCTTTTGTATGGAAGCGGGCTCGTGTGAACTCACATCTTCTTGAATCCTTTCTGGTAACCCTTTTACAAATGCGTTGATCTTCTCTTCTTCATCGTCGAACGCTCCCGGACACAATAGGCACAACTCTGTGAATCGTCGTTCATACGTGGTAATGTCGAACCCTTGTGTTCGTAACTCTCTAAGCTCTACCTTGAGCTTATTGACCTCGTTTCTGGGACGATACTGCTCGTTCATCAAGTGCTTGAATGCTGACCACGGTAACGCGTAGGCAGTATCTTGTCCCACTTGCTCGAGATAGGTATTCCACCATGTTAACGCAGTACCTGTGAAGGTATGCGTAGCGTACTTTACTTTGTCTTCTTCAGTACGTTTACTTATGGCAAACACCGATTCAACCTTCTCGGTCCACCGTTTCAATCCGATTGGACCCTTGGTTCCATCAAATTTCAAAGGTTTGCAGGCAGTGAATTCTTTGTAGTAGCATCCTACACGATTTCTTGTGGAATTAGTTCCACTGCTAGAACCATAGTTATTGTTGTTATTTTGCATTGCGGCCTGCACGGCGGCTATGTTCGCAGCAAGGAAAACACGGAAGTCTTCCTCGCTCATGTTCAAGTTCTGACGAGTAGTCGGTGCCATTTCCTTCAAAAATAGCCAAAAGAATTAAGTTAATCATATAGAATATTAAGAGTAGTCAATAATATTTCATAGCATAAAATGAACTTATTTATAAAAGCTTTTTCTTCATATTAGCTTTTTATAAGTTTTAATTCGGGTAGTACCTACCCGTTAAGCTCATACTTAGTAGCTAGCATACAATTTAACTACTACAATTCTATATGAAAAACTGATTACAATAAATTTCACGTTCAAACTTTTATACAATATTTTACAAATTTACAATACCGCTATTTTACATATAGCATAAAATATAGCACACAATAATTTTGATACAAAACAGTTGTGACAACAATCCTAGTTAATACGCAAGTCGTTCAGCAAAGGCAATAAAAACACATAATTCATAAGTCCAGAAACAAGTCATGCATTCTGGTTGTACTAATATTATTTCCCATCCTTGGTTATGTGGCAGATAAACATTATGACCGTTAGCTAGGCAGCATGTTGTAACATCATCAAAAGGACGAGGGTTTTGTAATGCCCAACAGCCCCATAACAATCTAAAAACCTTGTTTCTCACCCAAACTACCGAATCCATCACTAGTGGGAAGGTTTTATTTAAAAGTTGTAATCCGATGTTCTTTTTCTCACTTTGGTGAGAAGCGAACATCACTAACCCATAAGCATAGCATGCTTCTTTATGTTGCATGTTAGAAGCTCTTTCTAAAGCACGAAGTCCTATGTTGGGATATGTTGAGTCAAAATAGGTTCTTAACCCGTAGCGGTAAATTGCACTTGGGTTCCCCGCATTTAACGCTTTAAAGAAAACATGGCATAACTTAAGGTCTCCCCAATGCGATATACCCCATCTTTCAAAAGAAAGCCTTTTATAAACTAAGGCATCCCTGGAACGTTCTTCAAATGTTCTACAAACTAATTTTGTCGTAAAAAATTGTGTCGACAAATTCTGACCGACTCTAGACAAGATTTCATCAATCATGTCCCCGGGTAGGTCTTCTAAAATTTTTGGTTGTCTATCCTTAACATCTATTTTGTGTTTTTATACTGTAAAAATAGACGAGGGTTAGATTCATAAAAGATACTTAACAAATAATACAAGCAATTTTTACATTTATCATAAAAGCACAAGCATACTATATTACATATATTACATCACATGATTACAACTCTTTATTCCGACTCACTTGTTTCTTCTTCTTCGAACTTGGTTTGTTTTGCTAATTTCCTAGGGATATATGGTGCTCCCCTAATACGAGCCATCATTTTCACAAATAGTTTAGAAAAACCTGGTGGCTTAGAGGTTCCCGGGTTATTATTAAAATTTAAGAAGTACGGGTGTTTACGATATATATAAAGTTCATCGGGGTTGTAATCAGGTTTCTCTATTTTGATACATTTTCCCTTATTGTTTTGTTTTGCTTTTTCAAATTGGGTCGAGGTAATTTCTATAACATCATCGGAATCCTCGTCGGGATCCGATTCATCAGAAAATTGGTAATTTTCCCAATATTTTGTTTCCTCGGTGAAAACGCCATTGACCATTATTAACTTTGGTCCGTTGGTTGAGGATTTTTTTTTATTTAATCGTTTAATTGTAGGTATTAATAATTCTTCCTCCGAAACCTCTTCTTCTTCCGGTTCCTCCTCTTCTGGTTCCTCCTCTTCCGGTTCCTCCTCTTCCGGTTCCTCCTCGGGATTTTGTGAATCTTCCCAAAATATATTCGACTCTTCATTATTATTAGGTGAGTCGATGGGATTTGCATTAGAAGTAGACATCTATCACACAATATCAAACACGTTAAGAGAATAATATATCACATAATATTTACATGTTAATAATATATAGTTTCCAACAAAAAGTGTTAAGCAATCGTTTTTGAAGAAAATACGGTCGAAGTCCAGACTCACTAATGCATCCTAACAACTCGGTAAGACACACTAATGCAAAATTCTGGTTCTCTAAGACCAACACTCGGATACCAACTGAAATGTCCCGTTCATATCGATTATAAACGTTCCATATTAATTGATTTCGTTGCGAGGTTTTGACCTCTATATGAGACGTTTTTCAAAGACTGCATTTGATTTTTAAACAAACCATAACCTTTATTTAATCAATAAAGGTTTAAAAATATTACGACGATTATCAAATAATGATAATCTAAAATATAGCGTTTTCACACGATTATTACATAATGGTTTACAATAATATTACACATCAATTTAAATCTTCGAATGCAGTTTTTAAACATTATTATACAAGCATGCTGACTCCAACTCTTGTCCATAAATTAGCATGCAACAGCGGAAGCTCTTAATAATCACCTGAGAATAAACATGCTTTAAATGTCAACAAAAATGTTGATGAGTTATAGGTTTAACCTATATATCAAATCGTAATAATAGACCACAAGATTTCATCTTTCAATAACATACAATCTGTATAAAAATCATTCATATGTTGAACACCTGGTAACCGACATTAACAAAATGCATATAGAATATCCCCAAAACAGAAATCCATCTGTATTAATAACTCGAAGTACTAAAGCATACCATTTTCCAGTATGGGGGGAGTTAGGGCCCATAGATCTACCTTTAGGATTCGCGTCAATTAGGGTGTCTGTTCCCTAATTCTTAGGTTACCAAGCTAAAAGAGTGATATTCGGTATTCATAATCCAACATAGAATGTAATTTCAAGTACTTGTGTCTATTTTGTAAAACATTTACAAAACTGCATGTATTCTCATCCCAAAAATATTAGATTTAAAAGTGGGACTATAACTCACTTTCACATATTTTTACTTCGTCGGGAAGTAAGACTTGGCCACTGGTCGATTCACGAACCTATAACAAATATGTACATATGTATCAAAGTATGATCAAAATATAATTACAATATTTTTTATTACGTTTTAATGATTTGAGTTTGTTAAGTCAGCAGTCCTCTTTAGTAACCTACAACTAGTTGTCCACAGTTAGATGTACAGAAATAAAGCAATATATATTATCTCGAATCAATCCACGACCTCATGTATAAAAGTCTCAGGCTAGATCACAACTCAAAGTATATATAATATTTTGGAATCAACCTCAACCCTGTATAGCTAACTCCAACATTACTGCATATAGACTGTCTATGATTGTTCCGAAATATATATATATATATATGTATATATATATATATATATATATGTATATATATATATATATATGTATATATATATATATATAGATGGGTCGATATGATATGTCAAAATATTGTATTCGTGTCTATGGGATCCCAAGATTACATAATATATATTAGAATACATGTATAATACAATATAAGTTAGTTAAGTTATGATTTGTATAAATTTGTTACAAATTTCACGTAGCTACAACAAGGAAAATTATCCAATCTTGTTTTACCCATAACTTCTTCGTTTTAAATCCGTTTCGAGTGATTCAAGTTGCTATGGTTTCATATTGAACTTAAGTTTATGAATCTAAACAGAAAAAGTATAAGTTTATAGTCAGAAATACAGGTTACAAGTTGTTTTTGTAAAGGTAGACATTTCAGTCGAAAGAACGACGTCTAGATGACCATTTTGGAAAACATACTTCCACTTTGAGTTTAACCATGATTTTTGGATATAGTTTCATGTTCATAAGAAAAATCATTTTCCCAGAAGAATAGCTTTTAAATCAAAGTTTATCATAGTTTTTAATTATCCAAACCAAAACAGCCCCCGGTTTTACTACGACGGCGTATATCCGGTTTTACGTTGTTCTTCGTGTTTTCAAGTTTAAATCATTAAGTTAGCATATCATAAAGATATAGAACATGTGTCTAGTTGATTTTAAAAGTCAAGTTAGAAGAATTAACTTTTGTTTGCGAACAAGTTTAGAATTAACTAAACTATGTTCTAGTGATTACATGTTCAAATCTTCGAATAATATAGTTTTATATATATGAATCGAATGATGTTATGAACATCATTACTACCTCAAGTTTAGTAGGTAAACCTACTGGAAGTGACAAAAATTGATCTAGCTTCAAAGGATTCTTGGATGGCTTGAAAGTTCTTGAAGTAGAATCATGACATGAAAACAAGTTCAAGTAAGATTTCCACTCGAAATAAGATAGTTATAGTTATAGAAATTGAATCAAAGTTTGAATATGAGTATTACCTTGTATTATAAAGATATCTTACTATAAATAAGAAAGATTTCTTGAGCTTAGATGATTACTTGAATTGAATTAGAAAGCTTGGAAGTAATCTTGCAAACTTGATAGTATTCTTGATTTTATGAAACTAGAACTTATAGAACTTATGAAGAACACTTAGAACTTGAAGATAGAAATTGAGAGAGATCAATTAGATGAATAAAATTGAAGAATAAAAGTGTTTGTAGGTGTTTTTGGCCGTTGGTATATGGATTAGATATAAAGGATGTGTAAGTTTGTTTTCATGTAAATAATTCATGAATGATTTATAATATTTTTTGTAATTTTGTGAGATATTTTATGCTAGTTACCAAATGACATTCCTACATGTTTAATGACTCACATGGGCTGCTAAGGAGATAATGATTGAGTGTATATACCAATAGTATATACATCTTAGAAGTTGTGTATTGTACGAGTACGAATACGGGTGCGTACGAGTAAAATTATTGATGAAAATGAATGAGGATGTAATTGTAAGCATTTTTGTTAAGTAGAAGTACTTTCATACATTTCATGAAGTCTTCCAAAAGTGTATTAATACATCTTAATACACTACATGTATATACATTTAACTGAGTCGTTAAGTCATCGTTAGTCGTTATATGTAAGTGTTGTTTCGGAACCTTTAAGTTAACGATCTTGTTAAATGTAATTGATCCATTGTTATTACACTTAAATGAGATGTTAAATTGTTATGTTAACATGTTAACATGGTGTATTAATATATCTTAATATCATATAAATATGTGTAAAATACTATTACAACGATAATCGTTACATATATGTATTGTTTCGAAATCCTTAAGTTAGTAGTCTCATCTTACTCATGTAGTTCATTGTTAATACGCTTAATGATATATGTAATTATCATTTCATGATGTTAAACATAGTGTATTAATATCTTAACATGATACATATGTATTTAGTAAGACGTTATTGTAACGATAGCCGTTATATATATCGTTTCGCGTTTCTTAATTCACTACTTTCATTTTATGTATATAACTCATTGTTAATGTACTTGGTAAGATACTTACTCATCATAATATCATGTTAAATATATATATATATATATATATATATATATATATATATATATATATATATATATATATATATATATATATATATATATATATATATATATATATATATATATATATATATATATATATATATATATATATATATATCATGTTGTTTTTACAAGTTTTAACGTTCGTGAATCGCCGGTCAACTTGGGTGGTCAATTGTCTACATGAAACTCATTTCAATAAATAAAGTCTTAACAAGTTTGATTGCTTAACATGTTAGAAACATTTAATCATGCAAATATAGTTTTCATTTAATATATAATCATGGAAAAGTTCGGGTCACTACAGTCCTAGCGGTGCTATGCGGATAGTCTTTCCAAGAAAATTACATTCAGAGAGGGGAGATTTGTGTTGACTAAGGTTTATGGCTGAATGAATATCGAGATTTCCTTTAGGAGGTGTAAAGAACAGATCCTTAGAAATTTGATCTTGACTACATATAGCCATGGTTTCTTCCATGTATTCGTTGATGACTTCTTGAAAAGAATCAGAGAGGTTCACATCTTCTTCGCGAGGATGGTTCATGAAACGTTCAACATTGAATGTGATTTCTTCTCCTCCAACCCTTAGTTTCAATGATTTCTCGTGCACATCAATTACGTCCTTGGCAGTATTCAGGAATGGTCTGCCAAGAATGAGTGAGACCTTTGTGTCTTCCTCAATATCCATAATGACGAATCAACGGGAAATGCGAACTTATCCACTCTAACTAGGACATCTTCAACTATTCCTCGAGGAATCTTAATTGATATGTCCGCAAGTTGGATAGTCATTTTTGTAGGCCTTAAGTCATTTATTCCTAGCTTTTTGAATAACGAATAGGGCATTAGGTTTACACTAGCTCCTAAGTCTGCTAATGCATTGCTAATTTGGACATCTTGCATGTAGCAAGGTACCGTAAATCTTCCTGTATCTCCTAACTTAGGGGGAATACCATGTTGTAACACTAATGAGCATTCTTCACTTAAGGGCAAGCTAACTATCTCTCTTAATCTCTCTTTATTTGAAAGTAGTTCTTTGAAAAATTTAGCGTAGTTTAGCATTTCTACTAAACCATCTACTAGTCGTACATTCAAATGCAAATTCTTTATAATATCCCAATACTTAGCAAATTGTGCTTCTTGTTTTTCCTTCCTAAGCCTACCTGGGAAAGGTATGTGGGCGCGTGGAATAAATTCCGGGGCCTTAGGAGAGATAGGTTCCGGTGGATTGACAACTGGGTCAATTGACACAGGTTCCTTATCGGAAAAATCTTGTATGGGTATATTGACAGTTGTTTCCTTCCCTCCTCTAGTGATTACAACGGCATTAAACTCACTACACTCTGTATCAACTTTAGTGGTTAAACGTTTAAGCATAAGCTGGAAATTGGTGATTAATTCTTCAAAAGTCTTTATCAAAGTGTCGAACTTATTTTGACATTCTATGACTTGAAGGTTTATCATGTATTGCTTTTTCATAATTTCAACTAAAATTTCCTTAGAGTGGAGAGTAGGTTTGTGTAACGGGAAGATTATATTATGGTCCGAGCTATTTTGTTGTTTATGTGCCCATCTAGGGTAAGGATACCTTAGATTGGTTCTAGTAGCATCAGAGTTTCTAGGAATTGGTAAACTTTGAAGAGTGAGAGTGAAATCTTGTAACCTGGTTTCCAGCATTTTTATCGTATGAGCGAAGACGTCATCCTTCTCAGCAACTTCATTGCTCTAATCTTCCTGTTGCACAGCTATTGTATCCAAGAGATTCCATGCTTCGTCTGCTATTCGGGACATGAAATTGCCTTGCGAGGCCATGTCTAGGAGAGACTTATCATCCTTGGTCAAACCATTGTAAAGCGAATGATTCGAACATCTTTTAAGCATCATCTTTATTCTATTCCATGCTAGACACAATGACTCGTTTTCTTTTTGAGAAAAGTTTGTGATGTCATTTCTTAAACAGATTTGTAGGAAGGGTGGATAAAATTTGTTTAGAAATTTAGTGGCTAGTTCCTCCCATGAATGTATTGAATTCGGGTTAACTTCGTCAAACCATGCCAAAGCGTGTGCAGAAAGTGAATATTGGAAAAGATGAGGTTTTAAAAGGTTTTTCTTGCTTTCTTTCTTCTTAAAAGAGTCAACTAGACTGATAAATTTGTTTAAGTGAAAGTTTAGATCATCAGTCGGTAATCCTTGAAATTTACAGATCATACTGACTAATTTAATCATGTGTGAACTGATTTCAGAAATTCCTTCGGTTCCTAAGCTGATTGGTCCTCCTCTTTCTTCTAAGCACGACTTATGCATAGAAGCAAGGCTATCTTGTTGTTCCATTTTTTAGGTTTTCTGTTTAAAAAAACTTAAAAGTAACTTTCAGAAAATATTAATTGACTAAAAGGTTCGATAATTTAATAAAAACAATTATTCTTGAAATTCGGTCGCTAACCTTATCGGATATATCAACTGATAGGATTTCTTATAGATTACTTGTATCTAGGTGGCCAGGCCAACTACGGAGAGGTAGGATCCTTTTGGTTCCAATATAATTGGAGACTGTTCAAAAAATCCAACAACCAAGTTCGTGTATAATTGTCTTTCTTAGACACCACCAAACAATACTTTTGTCTGTGTAAAATCTTTCTCAATCAAAATATTCGATCCCCGGCAGCGGTGCCAGAAAACTCTGATGTGACTACAAAGGTACGGTTGAACAGGACGGTTTTATTTGTACGGTGTCGTTATGCCGCAGGACGTCAGATTCAGTTGATCAGGGTAGTACACAGTGGTTTTGTTTATTTATATTATGCGGAGCCTAAATTTACTTTTACTTTCTAAGGTGTAGAAGGTGTAAGTTAACCTAGTGTCGTATTTTTGAATAGATTAACAAATTGAAAATCAAGTGGATAATTGTCTTTTATTTAAATTACCTAGATAAGGATAGTAGTTGGTTTAAGCTGAAAGTCCTAAGTGCAGAAAAATAAATAAGTGGAAGGATATCCGGAGTATGCAGATCAGGGAAATGTTAACCAAGATATCAGTGTTGGGTTAGGGAAAGGTAATTATGCTTATTTTAAGACTATGCTTGGAATGATGTAGATCTGGTTGGATGAGCCAATTACACAGACCTACTTGTCTCTGAACTCTCGGAGTTCTCTTTGAGCAGTGAGAAGTATGTGACTTCGTTGTATAATTAAAAGGTAGCTATACCTCGGAGGTTATCCTCAGTAAAGTACTAGGTTTATTAGTGAGTTGAGCTCTAATCCTAACCCTCGTTATCAGCTTGGTTAACTGAATAACAACGTGCTGTGTTGATTGAACACTGATCACAAACGGAAGGAGTCCGTCGGTTTAAGTTGGCAAAACCTTAAATGAAAACTAACAACCTTTCCATCATACTAATGAGATCATATCAGTTCAAGCATTATACAACATTACAGTTGATATACTTAAAGTAAAGCAGATAGAAACCTAATAAATACCTAAACAGTTGATATGACTAAGTCCTAAGGAAACAATCAAACAAGAACATGCAATAAGCTTGGGCCACACAGTGAAGGCACTAACTAGATCTTAACAGCTCCTAAGAAGTCTCTTCAGAACAGTCAATAGGCATACTAGGTCTTTCATGTCTCAATTCCTAAGTTCCGTGTCTTAAAAGCGCATTAGATACCTCTCGGGAACTCCGGCCATACCGAGTTCATAGAATCTTCAGATACAGTATAACTAGGGGTCTTAATACTATGAAGTAGTTTATTTCATATAGGTGGAAAAGTCCTGATCACAACCTAGGTTGGTCAATCCTTAAGATGCTAGCATACAAATCTATCAGACTTCCTAGCTCAGTATTACGACAGTAATCGTACTAAATTAACATAATTATGCTAACCCAAACTTCTATCATGGCAACATACAGATTAATTAAGCTATCATGGTAATATCGGAACGCATTATCAAACATAAAAAGTAAGAACACATGATTAATACAAAAGACAAGCGTTTCGGATAAAAACCTGAAAAGGCCGAAGAAATCTGCCCTAGATCGCAGGGACTCGCCGGGATATCCTCCGAAAAATAAAAGCTAAGATAACTACTACTAAAAACTAACTAAAATCTTGAAAATATAAAGTGAATTGCAAATTGAGTGTATGTTGAAATGGATGGAGAAAGCCCTTTAAATAGACTTGGATTTTGCCTGCAAACGACTAGCAGGCCGTTTGGCAAGCCGTTTGGCAGGCCGTTTGCAGGGGCCGTTTGGCAAGTCAAGCCTTTTACAGGAGCCGTTTATCCTGGCCGTTTGGCAGGCCGTTTGTGAGCCTGGCAGGCCATTTGCCAAGCCATTTGGTCTGTCTGGTCAGCTGATATTCACTGAATCGTAACTTGATTTCTTGTCTTTCACCATTTTCGCTCTAGAATCATCGTTTTAGCTCCGTTTTACTTGATTCTTTTTGCATCGACTTCGTAATTACTTAATCTACAAAATCAACCAAAAAAGTGATAATTTTGACGACAAAGTTTGAATCTTTATTGTTCTAGGGCTTAATATTGGGGGTAAAAATGTGACTTTTTGACAGATATCACAGCCCTAGGAACTTCTCAAAAGAGACCTGACCATAGGGGAGTGACTTATCCTTAGTAACCTTTTCTCATATTTAAAAACTGTTAAAATCTCTAAGTGTGGGATTACCCCATCACTTTTAGATATACAATATTACAAACACAATAAAAGCTCTAAGTGTGGGATACCAATTCCGACCTTAGAGAATTTTAGAAAATTATTGTCCTTAATATATAAAATTTTTAAAACTTTCTTTAAAAGAGAACATTAGGGACAATGTTCTTCTAAGTGTGAGATGTAATTAGGGTTAAGGGATATTAAGAAAAAGTTACTGAAAAACGCTCAAGTTTTCAAAAATTCTCTGTCTTCAAAAGATTTAGCAAAGGAAGTATGGGTAAATATGAAAGAATTATTACCCCATTTTACCAAAAACACCTTAATAAATATTGTATAAATCAGATCTTTTCGCATCTATTAAAAACACAACGAATCAGTCAAAACCTATGTTTTCAAACAAAGGATTTTATTTTGAAAAATTTTGTAGAAAGTCTACGCATAATCAAGCACGACCCCCACCAACAAATAGTGAGGATTGCCTTACACCCAAAGTTATTGTAAGAACCATCAAATTTACAATACTTTGCTATTTCGTTTGATGAGCGTGCCGGTATACGGTTCGAATTAGAACTTGTCCTTGATATACATTTCAAAACCAATGGTTAATGAGCGCCATACGTAGTGTAGGTGTGATTCCCTTTCCAAAACCATTCTGGATAGAAAAGACAAAAACCTTCCATTTTCGTTTCCACTCCCAAATGCTTAAACTTGACCAACTCAAAAGAGTCGATGAATCATAAAATTTTCACCCCCAAAATACGTAACCCAATCACTTTCATTCCTTTCTCATTTCTAAAAATCTTAGAAATTCACGAAGATAGATCAAGTTTACTTCAAAATACTTTCTGAAAATTTCGAATTCCGGATTGTTTTTGATAGGCCAAAGGCCTATTTTTAGTAAAAATACCATCGTCTCTCTGGGCACAAGAAAATTAGACAAAAGTCATGAAAAAGGGATGCCAAATATATATATATATATATATATATATATATATATATATATATATATATATATATATATATATATATATATATATATATATATATATATATATATTTGTGAAAGAGTAAAGTCTATAATAAAGACATAGAAATCCCGAAAAAGAAGTTGTGACCCAGAAGAGCCATCTAGCAAGGAAAAATTCTAGACAAATTCTTCGTGAAAATCGCGCTCCTCTTCGGAAACTCTTCACCAAAAATAGAGTTCCATCTTATTATAGAAACAGGTTATTCCCAAAAAATTTAAATCTATCGAATATCTAAAAGATTCGATGAAATTCCCTACCTCATAAATCTTCACCTTTCTCCATCATCCTACCTTTTAAACCCATCTTCTCTTGAAAGATTGATTAGCAAGGAAATCAGTGTCGTCCTCATTTAACTGGTTGAGATATCGATTCTCAGACAAGCCTAATGATGACGACCGTTATACGACTGGCTTCTGAGCGACAATACAACTAGAATAGGACACCCTAAACACTTGAGTGATATGAGTGATCCGTTGTGAGAAGCATGGTCATGTATACTCTACTTTGCTAAGAGAGTTGTGAAGTACGCCTTTTTCAAACATGAAAACAATCTAAAATCTTGCGTTTAAAACTTAAAGTTGAAAACTTTTTCAAATACGTTTGAACAATGTTCCAAATTTCTAATTTTAGGCATAAATAAAAGAGGTTGATGTATTATGGGATATATAATCTAGTAGAATAAACCCATTTTTCCGGCTTTATTGTTTGAGGACAGGCAAAGCCTAAGTGTGGGATAATTTGATATCGCTCAAAAAGTTACGTTTTTACCCCCGATATTAAGCACGAAAACCATAAAGGTTCAAACTTTATCGCCAAAAGTGGCAAGTATTTGCTTCATTTTGTTGGTTTAGTAATTACGAAGGCAATGCAAAAAGAATCGAAGAAAACTGACTTAAAACGAAGAATCCACAGTGAAAACAGTAAAATGACAGAAGACACAAGAAAAATGGCCTGCCAAAGTTTAAGAAAAACGGCCTGCTACTGTATGTGGACGGCCTGCCTGATTGAAAACGGCCTGCCATTTACACGGGCTAATTAAACGGGCCACCACCAAATTGGACGGCCCAACAACCAATTACACGGGCTAATTAAACGGCTGACCATAAATTGAAATGCCTGCCATGATTCTGGACGGCCAGCCAGGCCAGAAGGCCCTATAAATAGGAGCCATTTCTCTCCATTTGAACAGACTTCAACTTTCACACATTGAAGACACACTCAATTTTACTTTTTAGTAGTAGTTTAGTTAGTAGTTAGTTAGTTAGTTTTTACGGAGGAACTTTCGGAGTTGTAGCGATCTCGGGCGAATCTGTAATCACATTTCAGGTTTTAATCTAAACGCTTTTCTTTTATATTTAAATATGTGTTATTATTATCCATGTTTGAATATGCGTTATGATATTACCATGATAGCTTGGAGTATTCGTATGTTGCCATGATAGAAACCTAGGCTAGAGTAGTTATGACTTTTTAGTATGTTTACCGTTGTTACGTTGAACCTCTGATTATAGTAAGGCTTGTATGCTAGTATCTTAGGGATTGACCAACCTGGGTTGTGAATGAGACTTGTCCCCATATATCGAATTAGCTACTTCATAGGACTAAGAACCTCATTTATTCTATACCTGAAGCATCTATGAACTCGGTATGGCCGGTGTTCCCGAGAGGCTCGGCCTTATGGGACACGGAACCTAGGAATTGAGACATGAATGACCTAGTATGCCTGATAACTGACCCAAGGAGACATCTTAGGGCCTGTTATGATCCACTTAGTTGTACCCAATTATATGTTCCATCCCCCATTGCATGTTCTTGTTTGATTGTTGCTTTAGGACTGGTCTTACTATCTATTGAGTGCATCTGGCAGATTTCTATCTGTATCATTTTCAGAATAACACTGTAATACTGTATAATAAGTAGTATAGTAGGATCTTTGTAGAATGATGATAGGTTAGTTAGTTTCTACTGTTGTTGCCAACTTAGCCCGGTAGGTCCCCTCCTATTGTGACTGTGTCCACTCGACACGGCATGTCGTTATTCTGTTTCCTAACAGATAACTAGGGTTAGGATTAGAGCTCAACTTCTGACATGACATAGTGCTTAACTAAGGATAACCCCCTAGGTTTAGACACACTCCGATAGTGCAACCCTAGTGACATACCGGCCTTCACTCAAAGAGAAATCCGAGAGTTTGAAGACTGGTAGGTCTGTACGATTGGCTCATTAGATCGGATCCATACTATCCTATTTAGAGGCTCATCCTCATGGCTACCTTTCCCTAGCCTAAACGTATATCATGGACATCATTTCCTTGATCTGCACACTCTGGTATTCCTCCGTCTTTTTACTTTTCCAGTATTTAGGAACCTGCTAGATAAAAACTCAACTACTCTTTTATCTAGATAATTTAACCAAGAACAGTTATCCCTTTGAAATTCAATTCATTAAACCATTCAAAAACACGACCCTAGGTGATAGTACTCCAAATGAACATATATTTAGGCACAATATCCTTCCAATATGTAAAGCTTTTAGTTGTAATTGTTCTATTTTTATGTAATATTCGTTTAAATAAATAAGTGTGAAGACAAAAGAAGAAAATGACGATTTGAAGACGCAAATGACCAAAAAGCTCAAATGTACAAGATATAATTCAAGTGGTTTAATTTAATGATGAGAAACGTCTAAAAATTACAAGAGTGCAAGCCGCGAAACGCAAAGTACAAGATATCTTCGCGTACGAAAGGACGTTCGAAAATTCAGAACCGGGACCTGAGCCAACTATCAACGCGCGACGCAACAGACCTAAAATTACAAGTCAACTATGCACAAGAATATAATATAATATATATAATTAATATAAATTATATATATTATATATATTTAAATAAAACGTCGGCAAAACTAGAAAACAAAGTGATTGAGCTGGATTCAGCTGGCCATGCGATCGCATGGCCTGGCTACCTTATTCCCATGCGATCGCATGGCAGGGAAATAGTGGCCAGGTCCTATAAAATCCAGCGAATTCGACGAGTTTTTAACATCTTTTTCTTTTTCTTCTCTGTAACGAAAACATATATATATATATATATATATATATATATATATATATATATATATATATATATATATATATATATATATTTACAATATTAAGTTTAAATTAAGTTTAATAATAATTGGGTTAATGTAAGAAATGTTTTAAGGTTTTGTAAGTCGAAATTCTGTCCGTGCAACGCTACGCAATTAATCACCACTGTAAGCTATGTTCTTCCTTTTTAATTTAAGGTCTCGTAACTAAGTTATTATTATGCTTATTTGAGCCAAAGTAATCGTGATATTAGACTAAATATTAAGACGGGGTTATTAGATTTTGTACCATAATTAAGGTTTGGACAAAAGACCGACACTTGTGAACATTGGACTATTGACTATTAATAGGTAGGGGGTATTGTCTAATTGAACGACAACTCATTGGAACCTATCAAACCTATCTTCAAATTAGTTAAACTAATAATTATTAAATTGATTACGAATGTTCTATTTAGTGACGTTTATACGACATCGTTTACAATCATTTAATTAATCAATTGGATTAGGTAATTTATTATTCATTTTGGCCAAGTGGATGATTAATATATCGTGGACTAATTAAAACAGGGGTGGATTACATACAAGGATAATTGGTGTAATTGTTAACAAAGTATTAAAACCTTGTTACAGTTCGAATCCCTAATTAGTTGGAATATTTGACTTCGGGAATAAGGTTAATTTGACGAGCATTTTATAATTATGACCGATGGACTATTATGGACAAAAACCAGATAGGTATCAAATAAACCAGGACAAAGGACAATTAACTCGGGTAACAATTAATTAAAATCAAAACGTCAAACATCATGATTACGGAAGTTTAAATAAGCATAATACTTTTATTTCATATTTAATCTTACCTTTATTTACTGTCATTTTAGTTACTGCAATTTACTTTAGCGCAATTTAAATTCTGTCATTTATATTATCGTCATTTATCTTTACGCTTTATTTAAAATCGACAAACCAGTCATTAAACTGTAAAAACCCCCTTTTATATATTATTTTTACTATATATAATTATATATATTTTATACAAATATAGTTGTTAAAAATATAGTACGTAATCGCTAGCTCCCTGTGGAACGAACCAGACTTACTAAAAACTACACTACTCTACAATTAGGTACACTGCCTATAAATGTTCTAGCAAGGTTTAGGTATATCCACTCTATAAATAAATAAATAACTTTTGTAAAATTGTATCGTATTTAATAGTATTTCGCAATAAAAATAATAGTATTTCGTACTACACCTCGCACACATCAGTTTTTGGCTCCGCTGCCGGGGAAGCGAAAGCAAAACGCTATATTTTTATGCTATATTCTAAAATATATATATATATATATATATATATATATATATATATATATATATATATATATATATATATATATATATTAGTTTTTAAGCTATTTTTGTAAAAATATAATTTTATATAAGTTTTAAAATACAAAAATATAAAAAAAAAGTATATTTATGTATTTAAGTGTTTAAAAATTTTATATTTTTTTATTTATTTATAGAATGGAAGTATTTTTAAAAATATAATTTTAAATATAACCTATATATTAATTTTGTAAAACTAATATATATATATATATATATATATATATATATATATATATATATATATATATATATATATATATATATATATATATATATATATATATATAAATCGGTCCGAACTGTAGCAGCCCAAAACCACTTCTGGAATTGCAGGCCATGCGACCGCATGGCTGTTTAACCTCAACCTCATGCGATCGCATGAGGTGAGGTGACAGATCTGGTACCTTAGTCGTACGGATTAGGGTTAGGTTTTAATTATTATTATTATTATTATTATTAATTATAGTTAGGGTTTAATTTAATAATAATTAGTTTTAGTTTTAAATTAATTTTGTATTTTTAAATTTTAATTAGTTTTATTAATATATAAATTAATACTTTTATAAAATAATAATATAAAAATAATATTTTTATAAAAATAAGTAATTTTGTCACTTTTTATATCTTTTTATAAATTATATATTTTAATCGTTTAATTCCTAAATTGTATATTTATCGTTCGTAATTAGTTTTATGTTTAGTATTTTGCCGTAGTTAATTTTTATTTCTAGATTTTTAGGCTTTGTCGTAAATTCCCTTAAGTGCTTTTTCTTTAGATTAAGATTTAGGCGCTATAGAATTTTACGACGTCGCTTATCGCTTTAGTTTTAAATAGATTTTAATGCCTAATTAAGTTATCGACATTTTTCTTTCCTATTTTTATTTTTCGACATTTTTTGACGCGCTCTTTTTCTTTCTCATTTCTACGCTCTAGTTTATAGGACATAGAATTTTCTTTTTTTTTCTTTAAATTTTGACGAAAAGTTATTTTAAACGTTTAAATTGATAGACATCCAAATTTTCTGGTTCGTAGTAATAGTTGGATTTGTTAGTGGCGAGTTGTGGGCTTCTGATTTAAAGGGTCCTGGCTACCTGCTGCATCTATTGGCTATTCGAAACGTGGGCAAAATCAGAAAAGTCTATTAATTTGATAACCTATATAATTTTTATCTTTTATAACTAATAGGATATTCAGTGAATGCACCGAGCAAAACGTTCACCACCTTTCATACTTTCACCACCTGTAACTCGATCAAGACATCTAGCCAATATTGTCGCCGTTGATTTTTCTTTAGAATCATCGTCTAGATGACCAAGTACTCCAATTCAAATTTCCGATAATCCATTTTTTGAAACCGACCTCACAATTGAGAATCCGGAGGATATTCAGGGACAATTCAGAGATCCTGAACCACTAATCATTCCTCCTGACAAATTACTCATCCAGAAATTGTCGAGGAAGAAACCATTAAGTCAGAACCCTCTAGTGATTCAGATTCAACAAATTCAATCATGGAAAATCCGGAACCTCTAAGTATGGAAGACCGAATGAGGGCTAAACGCACTGGCCAGGGACACGCCATTATTAAGCCAGACATTAATGTGCCAGATTATGAAATCAAAGGAAAAATCCAATACATGGTAACTAATCAATGCCAATATAGTGGTACGCCAAAAGAAGATCCAAACAAACATCTTCGAACTTTTAATAGGATTTGTACTCTATTCAAAATAAGAGAAGTTGAGGATGAACAGATCTATCTCATGTTATTTCCCTGGACTTTAAAGGGAGAAGCCAAAGATTGGTTAGAATCATTACCTGAAGGGGCGATTGATACATGGGATGTTTTAGTTGAAAAATTTCTTAAACAATTCTTTCCGGCATCTAAAGCCGTGAGACTTCAAGGAGAAATTGTTACGTTCACGCAAAAGCCAAATGAAACTCTATATGAGGCGTGGACAAGATTTGGAAAATTTTTGAGAGGATGTCCTCAACACGGTTTAGATACTTATCAAATAGTACAAATATTCTACCAAGGATGCGACGTTGCTACACGAAAAGACATCGACACATCAGCTGGTGGTTCCATTATGAAGAAAACCGCAACCGAAGCTCACAAAATTATTGATAACACAGCCTCCCACTCACATGAGTGGCATCAAGAAAAAGATATCTTTTGTTCATCTAAAGCAGCTAGAGCCGATTCTAGCCATGACTTTGATTCCGTTTCCGCAAAAATAGATGCTTTCGAGAGACGAATGGAAAAGATGACTAAAGATATTCACGCAATACGAATCAGTTGTGAGCAATGCGGTGGACCACACTTAACGAAAGATTGTCACATTGAGCAAATGATGGAACAACGTGAGAATGTTTCCTACATGAACCAAAGGCCGGGAAATAATTATCAAAATAATTATCAACCTCCAAGGCCAAACTTCAATCGAATCCAACGTGAGAATGTTTCGACATTTTTCTTTCCTATTTTTATTTTTTGACGTTTTTCGGCGCGCTCTTTTTCTTTCTCATTTCTACGCTCTAGTTTATAGGACATAGAATTTTCTTTTTTTTCTTTAAATTTTGACGAAAAATTATTTTAAGCGGTTAAATTGATAGACATCAAAATTTTCTGGTTCGTAGTAATAGTTGGATTTGTTAGTCGCGAGTTGTGGGCTTCCGATTTAAAGGGTCCTGGCTACCTGCTGCATCTATTGGCTATTCGAAACGTGGGCAAAATCAGAAAAGTCTATTAATTTGATAACTTATATAATTTTTATCTTTTATAACTAATAGGATATTCAGTGAATGCACCGAGCAAAACGTTCACCGCCTTTCATACGTTCACCACATGTAACTCGATCAAGACATCTAGCCAACATTGTCGCCGTTGATTTTTCTTTAGAATCATCATCTAGACAACCAAGTACTCCAATTCAAATTTCCGATAATCCATTTTTTGAACCCGACCTCACAATTGAGAATCCGAAGGATATTCAGGGACAATTCAGAGATCCTGAACCACTAATCATTCCTCCTGAACCACAAATTACTCATCCAGAAATTGTCGAGGAAGAAACCATTAAGTCAGATTCCTCTAGTGATTCAGATTCAACAAATTCAATCATAGAAAATCCGGAACCTCTAAGTATGGAAGATCGAATGAGGGCTAAACGCACTGGCCAAGGACACGCCATTATTAAGCCAGACATTAATGTGCCAGATTATGAAATCAAATGAAATGTCCCGTTCATATTGATTATAAACGTTCCATATTAATTGATTTCGTTACGAGGTTTTGACCTCTATATGAGACGTTTTTCAAAGACTGCATTCATTTTTAAAACAACCATAACCTTTATTTTATCAATAAAGGTTTTAAAAACATTACGTAGATTATCAAATAATGATAATCTAAAATATACTGTTTACACACGACCATTACATAATGGTTTACAATAGAAATATATTACATCGACATATGTTTCTCGAATGCAGTTTTTACACAATATCATACAAACATAGACTCCAAATCTTGTCCTTATTTTAGTATGCAACATCGGAAGCTCTTATTATTCACCTGAGAATAAACATGCTTTAAACGTTAACAAAAATGTTGGTGAGTTATAGGTTTAACCTATATATATCAAATCGTAACAATAGACCACAAGATTTCATATTTCAATACACATCCCATACATAGAGATAAAAATCATTCATATGGTGAACACCTGGTAACCTACATTAACAAGATGCATATATAAGAATATCCGCATCATTCCGGGACACCCTTCGGATATGATATAAATTTCGAAGTACTAAAGCATCCGGTACTTTGGATGAGGTTTGTTAGGCCCAATAGATCTATCTTTAGGATTCGCGTCAATTAGGGTGTCTGTTCCCTAATTCTTAGATTACCAGACTTAATAAAAAGGGGCATATTCGATTTTGATAATTCAACCATAGTATGTAGTTTCACGTACTTGTGTCTATTTTGTAAATTATTTATAAAACCTGCATGTATTCTCATCCCAAAAATATTAGATTTTAAAAGTGGGACTATAACTCACTTTCACAGATATTTCCTTCCTCGAAAATAAGACTTGGCCACGGATCGATTCACGAACCTATACAAATATGTACATATATATCAAAGTATGATCAAAATATAATTACAATCATTTTTATTATGTTTTAAAGATTTGAGTGTATATATACATGGGTCGATATGATATGTCAAAACATTTGCATACGTGTCTATGGTATCCCAAGATTACATAATATATTAGAATACATGTATAATATAATATAAGTTAGCTAGGATATGATTTGTATAGATTTGTTAAACATTTCCCGTAGCTAAAAAGATCAAAAATATCCAATCTTGTTTTACCCATAACTTCTTCATTTTAAATCCGTTTTGAGTGAATCAAATTGCTATGGTTTTATATTGAACTATAATTTAAGAATCCAAACAGAAAAAGTATAGGTTTATAGTCAGAAATTTAAGTTACATGTCAATTACTAAAGAGGTAGTCATTTCCGTCGAAAGAACGACATCTTGATGACCATTTTGAAAAACATACTTTCACTTTGAGTTTAACCAAGATTTTTGGATATAATTTCATGTTCATATGAAAATTCATTTTCCCAGAAGAACAACTTTTAAATCAAAGTTTATCATAGTTTTTAATTATCCAAACCAAAACAGCCCCCGGTTTCACTACGACAGCGTATATCCGATTTGATGGTGTTCATCGTGTTTCCAGGTTTTAAATCATTAAGTTAGCATATAATATAGATATAGAACATGTGTTTAGTTGATTTTAAAAGTCAAGTTAGAAGGATTAACTTTTATTTGCGAACAAGTTTAGAATTAACTAAACTATGTTCTAGTGATTACAAGTTTAAACCTTCGAATAAGATAGCTTTATATGTATGAATCGAATGATGTTATGAACATCATTACTACCTCAAGTTTTCTGGATAAAACTACTGGAAATGAGAAAAATGGATCTAGCTTCAAAGGATCCTTGGATGGCTTGAAAGTTCTTGAAGCAGAATCATGACACGAAAACAGTTCAAGTAAGATTTTCACTCGAAATAAGATTGTTATAGTTGTAGAAATTAAATCAAAGTTTGAATATAAATATTACCTTGAATTAGAAAGATAACCTACTATAAATAACAAATGTTCCTTAATCTTAGATGATTACTTGGAATGGATTAGAAAGCTTGGAAGTAGACTTGCAAACTTGAAAGTATTCTTGATTTTTATGAAACTATACTTATGGAATTTATGAAGAACACTTAGAACTTGAAGATGGAACTTGAAAGAGATCAATTAGATGAAGAAAATTGAAGAATGAAAGTGTTTGTAGGTGTTTTTGGTCGTTGATATATGGATTAGATATAAAGGATATGTAATTTTATTTTCATGTAAATAAGTCATGAATGATTACTCATATTTTTGTAATTTTATGAGATATTTCATGCTAGTTGCCAAATGATGGTTCCCACATGTGTTAGGTGACTCACATGGTCTGCTAACAGCTGATTATTGGAGTGTATATACCAATAGTACATACATCTAAAAGCTGTGTATTGTACGAGTACGAATACGGGTGCATACGAGTAGAATTGTTGATGAAACTGAACGAGGATGTAATTGTAAGCATTTTCATTAAGTAGAAGTATTTTGATAAGTGTCTTGAAGTCTTTAAAAAGTGTATGAGTACATATTAAAACACTACATGTATATACATTTTAACTGAGTCGTTAAGTCATCATTAGTCGTTACATGTAAATGTTGTTTTGAATCCTTTAGGTTAACGATCTTGTTAAATGTTGTTAACCCATTGTTTATTATATCAAATGAGATGTTAAATTATTACATTATCATGATATTATGATATATAATATATCTTAGTATGATATATATACAGTTAAATGTCGTTACAACGATAATCGTTACATATATGTCTCGTTTCGAAATCATTAAGTTAGTAGTCTTATTTTTACATATGTAGTTCATTGTTAATACACTTAATGATATATTTAGTTATCATTTAACATAATTAACCAAGTGTATCAATATCTTAATATGATTCATATGTACCTAGTAAGACGTTGTTATAACGATAATCGTTATATATATTGTTTTCGAGTTTCTTAATTTAATAGTCTCATTTTTATGTATATAACTCATTGTTAAAATACCAAATGAGATACTTACTTATAATAAAATCATGTTAACTATATATATAACCACATATATGTCATCGTATAGTTTTTTACAAGTTTTAACGTTCGTGAATCAACGGTCAACTTGGGTGGTCAATTGTCTATATGAAACCTATTTCAATTAATCAAGTCTTAACAAGTTTGATTGCTTAACATGTTGGAAACATTTAGTCATGTAAATATCAATCTCAATTAATATATATAAACATGGAAAAGTTCGGGTCACTACAGTACCTACCCGTTAAATAAATTTCGTCCCGAAATTTTAAGCTGTTGAAGGTGTTGACGTATCTTCTGGAAATAAATGCGGGTATTTCTTCTTCATCTGATCTTCACGCTCCCAGGTGAACTCGGGTCCTCTACGAGCATTCTATCGAACCTTAACAATCGGTATCTTGTTTTGCTTAAGTCTCTTAACCTCACGATCCATTATTTCGACGGGTTCTTCAATGAACTGAAGTTTTTCATTGATTTTGATTTCGTCCAACGGAATAGTGAGATCTTCTTTAGCAAAACATTTCTTCAAATTTGAGACGTGGAAAGTGTTATGTACAGCCGCGAGTTGTTGAGGTAGCTCCAGTTGGTAAGCTACTGGTCCGACACGATCTATAATCTTGAATGGTCCAATGTACCTTGGATTTAGTTTCCCCCGTTTACCAAATCGAACAACGCCTTTCCAAGGTGAAACCTTAAGCATTACCATTTCTCCAATTTCAAACTCTATATCTTTTCTTTTACTGTCCGCGTAGCTTTTTTTGTCGACTCTGGACGGTTTTCAATCGTTGTTGAATTTGGATGATTTTCTCGGTAGTTTCTTGTATTATCTCCGGACCCGTAATCTGTCTATCCCCCACTTCATTCCAACAAATCGGAGACCTGCACTTTCTACCATAAAGTGCCTCAAACGGCGCCATCTCAATACTAGAATGATAACTGTTGTTGTAGGAAAATTCTGCTAACGGTAGGTGTCGATCCTAACTGTTTCCGAAATTAATAACACATGCTCGTAGCATGTATTCAAGTGTTTGTATCGTCCTTTCGCTCTGCCCATCAGTTTGTGGATGATAGGCAGTACTCATGTCTAGACGAGTCCCCAATGCTTGTTGCAATGTCTGCCAGAACCTTGAAACAAATCTACCATCCCTATCAGAGATAATAGAGACAGGTATTCCATGTCTGGAGACAACCTCCTTCAAATACAATCCCGCCAATTTCTCCATTTTGTCATCTTCTCACATTGGCAGGAAGTATGCTGACTTGGTGAGACGATCAACTATAACCCAAATAGTATCATAACCACTTGCAGTCCTTGGCAATTTAGTAATGAAATCCATGGTAATGTTTTCCCATTACCATTCTGGGATTTCAAGTTGTTGTAGTAGACCTGATGGTTTCAGATGTTCAGCTTTGACCTTAGAACACGTCAAACATTCTCCTACATATTTAGCAATATCGGCTTTCATACCCGGCCACCAAAAGTGTTTCTGGAGATCTTTATACATCTTCCCCGCTCCGGGATGTATTGAATATCTGGTTTTATGTGCTTCTTTAAGTACCATTTCTCTCACATCTCCAAACCTTGGTACCCAAATTCTATCAGCCCTATATCGGGTTCCGTCTTCCCGAATATTAAGATGTTTCTCTGATCCTTTGGGTATCTCATTCTTCAACTTTCCTTCTTTTACAACCCCCTGCTGCGCCTCCTTTATTTGAGTAGTAAGGTTAGTACGAATAATTATATTCATAGCTTTTACCCGTATAGGTTCTCTGTCCTTTCTACTAAAAGCGTCGGCTACCACATTCGCCTTCCCCGGGTGGTATCGAAACTCAAAATCATAATCATTCAACAGTTCAATCCACCTGCGTTGTCTCATATTCAGTTGCTTCTGATTAAATATATGTTGGAGACTTTTGTGGTCGGTATATATAGTACTTTTGACCCCATACAAATAATGCCTCCAAGTCTTTAATGCAAAAACAACAGCACCCAATTCCAAATCGTTAGTCGTATAATTTTGCTCGTAAATCTTCAATTGTCTAGACAGATAAGCAATCACCTTCGTTTGTTGCATTAATACACAACCGAGACCTTGCTTTGATGCGTCACAATAAATCACAAAATCATCATTCCCTTCAGGCAATGACAATATAGGTGCCGTAGTTAGCTTTTGCTTCAATAACTGAAATGCCTTCTCTTGTTCATCCTTCCATTCAAATTTCTTCCCTTTATGCGTTAATGCAGTCAAGGGTTTTGCTATTTTAAAGAAATCTTAGATGAATCTTCTGTAGTAACCAGCCAATCCTAAAAATTGACGTATATGCTTCAGAGTTTTTGGGGTTTCCCACTTTTCAACGGTTTCGATCTTTGCCGGGTCTACCTGGATACCTTCTTTGTTCACTATGTGACTGAGGAATTGAACTTCTTCCAACCAAAATGCACACTTTGAAAACTTAGCGTATAGTTTTTCTTTCCTCAATACTTCTAGCACTTTTCTCAAATGTTCTTCGTGCTCTTGATCATTCTTTGAGTAAATAAGTATGTCATCGATGAAAACAATGACAAACTTGTCAAGATATGGCCCACACACTCGGTTCATAAGGTCCATGAACACAGCTGGTGCGTTAGTCAATCCAAACGGCATAACCATAAACTCGTAATGACCATAACGCGTCCTAAAAGCAGTTTTTGGAATATCATCCTCCTTTACTTGCATTTGATGATATCCAGAACATAAATCGATTTTCGAATAAACCGACGAGCCTTGTAGTTGATCAAATAAGTCGTCAATTCTTGGCAGTGGACAACGGTTTTTGATGGTAAGTTTATTCAACTCTCTGTAGTTAATACACAACCTAAATGTACCATCCTTCTTCTTGACAAACAAAACAGGAGCTCCCCATGGTGATGTGCTTGGTCGAATGAAACCACGTTCTAATAGTTCTTGCAGTTGGCTTTACAGTTCTTTCATCTCGCTGGGTGCGAGTCTGTAAGGAGCACGAGCTATTGGTGCAGCTCCTAGTACAAGATCTATTTGAAATTCAACAGATCGATGTGGAGGTAGTCCCGGTAATTCTTTCGGAAATACATCGGGAAATTCTTTTGCGACGGGAACATCATTGATGCTCTTTTCTTCAGTTTGTACTTTCTCGACGTGTGCTAGAACAGCATAGCAACCTTTTCTTATTAGTTTTTGTGCCTTCAAATTACTAATAAGATGTAGCTTCGTGTTGCCCTTTTCTCCGTACACCATTAAGGGTTCTCCTTCTTCTCGTACAATGCGAATTGCATTTTTGAAACATACGATCTCTGCTTTCATCTCCTTCAGCCAGTCCATGCCAACTATTACATCAAAACTCCCTAACTCTACTGGTATCAAATCAATCTTAAATATTTCGCTACCCAGTTTAATTTCTCGATTCCGGCATATATAATCTGCTGAAATTAATTTACCGTTTGCTAATTCAAGTAAAAATTTACTATCCAACGGTGTCAATGGACAACTTAATTTAGCACAAAAATCTCTACTCATATAGCTTCTATCCGCACCCGAATCAAATAAAACGTAAGCAGATTTATTGTCAATAAGAAACGTACCCGTAACAAGCTCCGGGTCTTCCTGTGCCTCTGCCGCATTAATATTGAAAACTCTTCCGCGGCCTTGTCCATTCGTGTTCTCCTGGTTCGGGCAATTTCTAATAATGTGGCCCGGTTTTCCACATTTATAACAAACTAGATTGGCATAACTTGATCCGACACTACTTGCTCCGTCATTACTCGTTCCGACACCATTTGTTCCTTTCGTTCTGTTAACCCCTGGTCCGTAGACCTCACACTTCGCCGCGCTATGACCATTTCTTTTACACTTGTTGCAAAATTTAGTGCAGAACCCCGAGTGATACTTTTCACAACTTTGGCATAGCTGCTTCTGATTGTTGTTGTTGTTGCGATTGTTATTGTTGTTGTGATGATTGTTGTAGTTGTTGTTGTTGTTGTTGTTGTTGTTGTTGTTGTTGTTGTTTTGCCTTTTGTTGTAGTTGCGATTGATGTTGCGATTTTTGGGATAGTTGGTGTTGTTTTGGTGACTCTTATCACCGTTTTCCTCCCACTTTCTTTTGACTAGCTTCACGTTGGCCTCTTCGGCCGCCTGTTCTTTAATTCTTCCCTCAATCTAGTTTACTAGTTTGTGAGCCATTCTACATGCCTTTTGTATGGAGGCAGGCTCGTGTGAACTTATATCTTCTTGGATTCTCTCCGGTAACCCTTTCACAAATGCGTCGATCTTCTCTTCCTCATCTTCGAACGCTCTCGGACACAATAGGCACAATTCTGTGAATCGTCTTTCGAACGAAGTAATATCGAATCCCTGTGTTCGTAACCCTCTAAGTTCTGACTTGATCTTATTGACCTCGGTTCTCGGACGGTACTTCTCGTTCATCAAGTGCTTGAATGCTGACCACGGTAGCGCGTAAGCAGCATCTTGTCCCACTTGCTCTAGATAGGTATTCCACCATGTTAACGCAATACCTGTGAAGGTATGCGTAGCGTACTTCACTTTGTATCCTTCAGCACACTTACTTATGGCAAACACCGATTCAACTTTCTCGGTCCATCGTTTCAATCCGATTGGTCCTTCGGTCCCATCAAATTCTGAAGGTTTGCAGGCAGTGAATTCCTTGTAGGAGCATCCTACACGATTTCTTGCGCCGTTAGCTGTATTGCTAGATTCAGAGTTATTGTTGGTATGTAGCGCGGCCTGTACTGCGGCTATGTTTGAAGCAAGAAAGGCACGAAATTCGTCTTCGCTCATATTCAAGGTGTGTCGAGTAGTCGGTGCCATTTCCTTCAAAATAGTTAAATGAAACAATTTAATCATACAGAATATTAAGAGTAGTCAATAGTATCTCGTAGCATAATATGAACTCATTTATAAAAGCTTTTTCTTCATATTAGCGTTTTATAAGTTTAAATTCGGGTACTACCTACCCGTTAAGTTCATACTTAGTAGCTAATATACAATTCAACTACTACAATTCCATATGAAAAACTGATTATAATAATATATCACATACAAATATTCTTCAAACTTACAACTTCGCTATATTACATATAACATGAAATATAGTACACTATGATACAGGACGGTTTTGAAGATAAATCTAGTTAATACGCAAGTTGTTCAGCAAAGGAAATAAGGACACGTAATTCATAAGTCCAGAAACAAGTCTTGCATTCTGGTTTTACTAAGACGACTTCCCATCCTTGGTCTTGTGAAAAATAACCGTTATGACCATTAGCTAGGCAGCATGTTGTAATGTCGTCAAAAGGACGAGGGTTTCGTAATGTCCAACAGCCCCGTAATAATCTAAAAACCTTGTTTCTCACCCCAACTACTGAATCCGTCACTTGTGGGAAAGTTTTATTTAAAAGCTGCAATCCGATGTTCTTTTTCTCACCTTGGTAAGAAGCGAACATCACTAACCCGTAAGCATAACATGCTTCTTTATGTTGCATGTTAGAAGCTCTTTCTAATTCACGAAATTCTATGTTGGGATATGTTGAGTCAAAATAGGTTCTTAACCCGTAGCGTAAAATTGCATTTGGGATCCCCGTATTTAATTCTTTAAAGAAAACACGGCGTAACTTACGGTCTCCCCAATGTGATATACCCCACCTATCAAAGGAAATCCTTTTATAAACTAAGGCATTTCTGGAAAGTCTTTCAAATGTTTGACAAGTTAATTTCGCCATAACTAAATGTGCTGATGAATTTTGACCGACTCTAGACAAGATTTCCTCAATCATATCCTCTGGTAGGTCTTCTAAAATATTCTGTTGTCTACCCTTAACGTCCATTTTGTTTTTATACTGTAAAATAGACAAGGATTAGATTCGTAATAACAAACAATACAAGCAATTTATACATAGAACATAAAAGTACAAGCACACTACAATACATTTATTACACAACATGCTCACACCCCTCTAATCTGAATCACTGGTTTCTTCTTCTTCAGACTTGGTTCTTTTTCCTAATCTTCTAGGGATATATGATGTTCCTCTAATACGAGTCATCATTTTCCACATTGGTTTAGAAAAACCTGGTGGTTTAGAGGTTCCCGGGTTATTGTCACGATATTGAAAATACGGGTGTTGACGGTACATATAAAGTTCATCGGGGTCGGAATCAGATTTCTCTATTTTGATGCCTTTTCCCTTATTATTTTCTTTTGCCTCATTAAATTGGGTCGGGGTAATTTCTATAACATCATCGGAATCCTCATCAGGATCCGATTCATCGGAAAATTGGTAATTTTCCCAATATTTTGCTTCCTTAGCGGAAACACCATTGGCCATTATTAACTTTGGTCCATTGGTTGAGGATTTTCTTTTATTTGACCGGTTTTCTGTGGTTCCTACTATTCCCCCTCCGGAACCTCTTCTTCTTCCGGTTCCTCTTCTTCTGGTTCCTCTTCTTCCGGTTCCTCTTCTTCCGGTTCCGTTTCCTCTTCTTCCGGTTCTTCGGGAACTTGTGAATCTTGCCAATATATATTCGACTCTTCGTTATTATTAGGTGAGTCAATGGGATTTGTGCTAGAGGTAGACATCTATCACACAATATCAAACATGTTAAGAGATTAATATATCACATAATATTTACATGTTAATAATATATAGTTTCCAACAAAAATGTTAAGCAATCATTTTTAAAGAAAACACGGTCGAAGTCCAGACTCACTAATGCATCCTAACAAACTCGATAAGACACACTAATGCAAATTTTCTGGTTCTCTAAGACCAACGCTCGGATACCAACTGAAATTTCCCGTTCATATTGATTATAAACGTTCCATATTAATTGATTTCGTTGCGAGGTTTTGACCTCTATATGAGACGTTTTTCAAAGGCTGCATTCATTTTTAAAACAACCATAACCTTTATCTTATCAATAAAGGTTTTAAAAACATTACGTAGATTATCAAATAATGATAATCTAGAATATATTGTTTACACACGACCATTACATAATGGTTTACAATAGAAATATATTACATCGATATATGTTTCTTGAATGCAGTTTTTACACAATATCATACAAACATGGACTCCAAATCTTGTCCTTATTTTAGTATGCAACATCGGAAGCTCTTAGTATTCACCTGAGAATAAACATGCTTTAAACGTCAACAAAAATGTTGGTGAGTTATAGTCCCACTTTTAAAATCTAATATTTTTGGGATGAGAATACATGCAGGTTTTATAAATGATTTACAATATAGACACAAGTACGTGAAACTACATTCTATGGTTGAATTATCGAAATCGAATATGCCCCTTTTTATTAAGTCTGGTAATCTAAGAATTAGGGAACAGACACCCTAATTGACGCGAATCCTAAAGATAGATCTATTGGGCCTAACAAACCTCATCCAAAGTACCGGATGCTTTAGTACTAAGAAATTTATATCATATCCGAAGGGTGTCACGGAATGATGGGGATATTCTTATATATGCATCTTGTTAATGTCGGTTACCAGGTGTTCACCATATGAATGATTTTTATCTCTATGTATGGGATGTGTATTGAAATATGAAATCTTGTGGTCTATTGTTACGATTTGATATATATAGGTTAAACCTATAACTCACCAATATTTTTGTTGACGTTTAAAGCATGTTTATTCTCAGGTGAATACTAAGAGCTTCCGATGTTGCATACTAAAATAAGGACAAGATTTGGAGTCCATGTTTGTATGATATTGTGTAAAAACTGCATTCAAGAAACATATGTCGATGTAATATATTTCTATTGTAAACCATTATGTAATGGTCGTGTGTAAACAGTATATTTTAAATTATCATTATTTGATAATCTACGTAATGTTTTTAAAACCTTTATTGATAAAATAAAGGTTATGGTTGTTTTAAAAATGAATGGAGTCTTTGAAAAACGTCTCATATAGAGGTCAAAACCTCGCAACGAAATTAATTAATATGGAACGTTTATAATCAATATGAACGGGACATTTAATCAAAGGACAAATCCTACACATGTAACTAATCAATGCCATTATAGTGGTACGCCAAAAGAAGATCCAAACGAACATCTTCGAACCTTTAATAGGATTTGTACTCTATTCAAAATAAGAGAAGTTGAGGATGAACAGATATATCTCATGTTATTTTCCTGGACTTTAAAGGGAGAAGCCAAATATTGGCTAGAATCATTACCTGAAGGGGCGATTGAAACATGGGATGTTTTAGTTGAAAATTTTTTTAAACAATTCTTTCCGGCATCTAAAGCCGTGAGACTTCAAGGAGAAATTGTTACGTTCACACAAAAGCCAAATGAAACTCTATATGAGGCGTGGACAAGATTTGGAAAATTGTTGAGAGGATGTCCTCAACACGGTTTAGATACTTATCAAATAGTACAAATATTCTACCAAGGATGCGACGTTGCTACACGAAAAGACATCGACACAGCAGCTGGTGATTCCATTATGAAGAAAACTGCAACCGAAGCTCACAAAATTATTGATAACACAGCCTCCCACTCACATGAGTGGCATCAGGAAAAAGATATCTTTCGTTCATCTAAAGCAGCTAGAGCCGATTCTAGCCATGACTTTGATTCCATTTATGCAAAAATAGATGCTTTCGAGAGACGAATGGAAAAGATGACTAAAGATATTCACGCAATACGAATCAGTTGTGAGCAATGCGGTGGACCACACTTAATGAAAGATTGTCACATTGAGCAAACGATGGAACAACGTGAGAATGTTTTCTACATGAACCAAAGGCCGGGAAATAATTATCAACCTCCAAGGCCAAACTTCAATCGAAATCAAAACATTCTTTACAATCCAAATGGACCTAACAATAACTCATACAACCAACAAGGTCCGAATAACCAACCAACTCAAAACAACACTTTCAATCAACAAAAACCTAGCTTGTATAAACCACCACAACAAACCGAAGAAAAAAGCCAAATCTGGAAGAAATGATGGCAAAACTAATGGAATCTCAAACACAATTTATTACATCTCAAACCCAAACAAATGAGAGGTCTGATCAGTCATTAAGAACTCAACAAGCTTCCATTTTTAATCTAGAAAAACACGTAGGTACTCTTGCTAGCATGATGAGTGAGAGGGAACAAGGAAAGCTACCGAGTAATACTGAAGTAAATCCTCAAAATGAGAATGTTAATATGGTTTCAACGAATTCTGAAAAAACAACACCAGAAGATGGGAAGGTTTTAGATGTGCGTAACAATAAAGAAGTTACAACACCACCACCACCCGAGTATGTAAAGCCAGTGGTGGCACCCTACAGACCACCTATCCCGTTTCCAAGAAAAAGAGTTGGGTATGAGCAAGTAATAGGTAATAAAGTTTGTGATACCTCTAGAAAGAAGAAGAAGAATAAGAAAGTGCAAGAAACAAAAACCGTAAAAATAAACCCGGTGAAGACAGTTCCACCAAAACTTCCACCAAGGTTGGGTGATCCGGATGAATTTATTGTTCCTTGTCTACTTAGTGATTGTGTCATGTATGATGCACTAGCAGATTTAGGTGCGAGTGTGAGTGTTATTCCTCTTTCATTATATAAGAGCTTAGGGGTAGGTGAGTTAAGCCCAACGGAGATGAGTGTTCGGCTCTTTGATCAAACCATTAGGCACCCAGTTGGAATCGCTGACAACCTACCCGTTCAAGTGAGTAATTTAACCTTTTTAGTCGAATTTATTGTCATTGACATAGAAGAGGACTCAAGCATTCCTCTAATTTTAGGTCGACCATTCTTAGCATCCACCAGGGCTTTATTTGATGTAAGAGAGGGTAGAATGACACTTAGTGAAATGTCCCGTTCTTATTGATTAAAAACGTTCCATATTAATTGATTTCGTTGCGAGGTTTTGACCTCTATATGAGACGTTTTTCAAAGACTGCATTCATTTTAAAACAAACCATAACCTTTATTTCATCAATAAAGGTTTAAAAAGCTTTACGTAGATTATCAAATAATGATAATCTAAAATACCCTGTTTACACACGACCATTACATAATGGTTTACAATACAAATATGTTACAATAAAATAAGTTTCTTGAATGCAGTTTTTACACAATATCATACAAGCATGGACTCCAAATCCCGTCCTTATTTAAGTATGCGACAGCGGAAGCTCTTAATAATCACCTGAGAATAAACATGCTTAAAACGTCAACAAAAATGTTGTTGAGTTATAGGTTTAACCTATATATATCAAATCATAATAATAGACCACAAGATTTCATATTTCAATACACATCCCATACATAGAGATAAAAATCATTCATATGGTGAACACCTGGTAACCGACATTAACAAGATGCATATATAAGAATATCCCCATCATTCCGGGACACCCTTCGGATATGATATAAATTTCGAAGTACTAAAGCATCTGGTACTTTGGATGAGGTTTGTTAGGCCCAATAGATCTATCTTTAGGATTCGCGTCAATTAGGGTGTCTGTTCCCTAATTCTTAGATTATCAGACTTAATAAAAAGGGGCATATTCGATTTCGATAATTCAACCATAGAATGTAGTTTCACGTACTTGTGTCTATTTTGTAAATCATTTATAAAACCTGCATGTATTCTCATCCCAAAATATTAGATTTTAAAAGTGGGACTATAACTCACTTTCACAGATTTTTACTTCGTCGGGAAGTAAGACTTGGCCACTGGTTGATTCACGAACCTATAACAATATATACATATATATCAAAGTATGTTCAAAATATATTTACAACACTTTTAATATATTTTGATGTTTTAAGTTTATTAAGTCAGCTGTCCTCGTTAGTAACCTACAACTAGTTGTCCACAGTTAGATGTACAGAAATAAATCGATAAATATTATCTTGAATCAATCCACGACCCAGTGTATACGTATCTCAGTATTGATCACAACTCAAACTATATATATTTTGGAATCAACCTCAACCCTGTATAGCTAACTCCAACATTCACATATAGAGTGTATATGGTTGTTCCGAAATATATATAGATGTGTCGACATGATAGGTCAAAACATTGTATAGGTGTCTATGGTATCTCAAGATTACATAATATACAATACAAGTTGATTAAGTTATGGTTGGAATAGATTTGTTACCAATTTTCACGTAGCTAAAATGAGAAAAATTATCCAATCTTGTTTTACCCATAACTTCTTCATTTTAAATCCGTTTTGAGTGAATCAAATTGCTATGGTTTCATATTGAACTCTATTTTATGAATCTAAACAGAAAAAGTATAGGTTTATAGCCAAACAAATAAGTTACAAGTCGTTTTTGTAAAGGTAGTCATTTCAGTCGAAAGAACGACGTCTAGATGACCATTTTAGAAAACATACTTCCACTTTGAGTTTAACCATAATTTTTGGATATAGTTTCATGTTCATAATAAAAATCATTTTCTCAGAATAACAACTTTTAAATCAAAGTTTATCATAGTTTTTAATTAACTAACCCAAAACAGCCCGCAGTGTTACTACGACGGCGTAAATCCGGTTTTACGGTATTTTTTGTGTTTCCAGGTTTTAAATCATTAAGTTAGCATATCATATAGATATAGAACATGTTTTTAGTTGATTTTAAAAGTCAAGTTAAAGGATTAACTTTTGTTTGCGAACAAGTTTAGAATTAACTAAACTATGTTCTAGTGATTACAAGTTTAAATCTTCGAATAAGATAGCTTTATATGTATGAATCGAATGATGTTATGAACATCATTACTACCTTAAGTTCCTTGGATAAACCTACTGGAAAAGAGAAAAATGGATCTAGCTTCAACGGATCCTTGGATGGCTCGAAGTTCTTGAAGCAGAATCATGACACGAAAACAAGTTCAAGTAAGATCATCACTTGAAATAAGATTGTTATAGTTATAGAAATTGAACCAAAGTTTGAATATGATTATTACCTTGTATTAGAATGATAACCTACTGTAAGAAACAAATATTTCTTGAGGTTGGATGATAACCTTACAAGATTGGAAGTGAGCTAGCAAACTTGAAAGTATTCTTGATTTTATGTAACTAGAACTTGTAGAATTTATGAAGAACACTTAGAACTTGAAGATAGAACTTGAGAGAGATCAATTAGATGAAGAAAATTGAAGAATGAAAGTGTTTGTAGGTGTTTTTGGTCGTTGGTGTATGGATTAGATATAAAGGATATGTAATTTTGTTTTCATGTAAATAAGTCATGAATGATTACTCATATTTTTTTAATTTTATGAGATATTTCATGCTAGTTGCCAAATGATGGTTCCCACATGTGTTAGGTGACTCACATAGGCTGCTAAGAGCTGATCATTGGAGTGTATATACCAATAGTACATACATCTAAAAGCTGTGTATTGTACGAGTACAAATACGGGTGCATACGAGTAGAATTGTTGATGAAACTAAACGAGGATGTAATTGTAAGCATTTTTGTTAAGTAGAAGTATTTTGATAAGTGTATTGAAGTCTTTCAAAAGTGTATAAATACATATTAAAACACTACATGTATATACATTTTAACTGAGTCGTTAAGTCATCGTTAGTCGTTACATGTAAGTGTTGTTTTGAAACCTTTAGGTTAACGATCTTGTTAAATGTTGTTAACCCAATGTTTATAATATCAAATGAGATTTTAAATTATTATATTATCAAGATATTATCATATATGAATATCTCTTAATATGATATATATACATTAAATGTCTTTACAACGATAATCGTTACATATATGTCTCGTTTAAAAATCATTAAGTTAGTAGTCTTGTTTTTACCTATGTAGTTCATTATTAATATACTTAATGATATGTTTACTTATCAAAGTATCATGTTAACTATATATATATATATATCCATATATATGTCATCATATAGTTTTTACAAGTTTTAACGTTCGTGAATCACCGGTCAACTTGGGTGGTCAATTGTCTATATGAAACATATTTCAATTAATCAAGTCTTAAAAAGTTTGATTGCTTAACATGTTGGAAACATTTAATCATGTAAATATCAATCTCAATTAATATATATAAACATGGAAAAGTTCGGGTCACTACAGTACCTACCCGTTAAATAAATTTCGTCCCGAAATTTTAAGCTGTTGAAGGTGTTGACGAATCTTCTGGAAATAGATGCGGGTATTTCTTCTTCATCTGATCTTCACGCTCCCAGGTGAACTCGGGTCCTCTACGAGCATTCCATCGAACCTTAACAATTGGTATCTTGTTTTGCTTAAGTCTTTTAACCTCACGATCCATTATTTCGACGGGTTCGTCGATGAATTGAAGTTTTTTGTTGATTTGGATTTCATCTAACGGAATAGTGAGATCTTCTTTAGCAAAACATTTCTTCAAATTCGAGACGTGGAAAGTGTTATGTACAGCCGCGAGTTGTTGAGGTAACTCAAGTCGGTAAGCTACTGGTCCGACACGATCAATAATCTTGAATGGTCCAATATACCTTGAATTTAATTTCCCTTGTTTACCAAATCGAACAACGCCTTTCCAAGGTGCAACTTTAAGCATGACCATCTCTCCAATTTCAAATTCTATATCTTTTCTTTTAATGTCAGCGTAGCTCTTTTGTCGACTTTGGGCGGTTTTCAACCGTTGTTGAATTTGGATGATCTTCTCGGTAGTTTCTTGTATAATCTCCGGACCCGTAATCTGTCTATCCCCCACTTCACTCCAACAAATCGGAGACCTGCACTTTCTACCATAAAGTGCTTCAAACGGCGCCATCTCAATGCTTGAATGGTAGCTGTTGTTGTAGGAAAATTCTGCTAACGGTAGATGTCGATCCCAACTGTTTCCGAAATCAATAACACATGCTCGTAGCATGTCTTCAAGCGTTTGTATCGTCCTTTCACTTTGCCCATCAGTTTGTGGATGATAGGCAGTACTCATGTCTAGACGAGTTCCTAATGCTTGCTGTAATGTCTGCCAGAATCTTGAAATAAATCTGCCATCCCTATCAGAGATAATAGAGATTGGTATTCCATGTCTGGAGACGACTTCCTTCAAATACAGTCGCGCTAAATTCTCCATCTTGTCATCTTCTCTTATTGGCAGGAAGTGTGCTGATTTGGTGAGACGATCAACTATTACCCAAATAGTATCAAAACCACTTGCAGTCCTTGGCAATTTAGTGATGAAATCCATAGTAATGTTTTCCCATTTCCATTCCGGGATTTCGGGTTGTTGAAGTAGACCTGATGGTTTCTGATGCTCAGCTTTGACCTTAGAACACGTCAAACATTCTCCTACGTATTTAGCAACATCGGCTTTCATACCCGGCCACCAAAAATGTTTCTTGAGATCCTTGTACATCTTCCCCGTTCCAGGATGTATTGAGTATCTGGTTTTATGAGCTTCTCTAAGTACCATTTCTCTCATATCTCCAAATTTTGGTACCCAAATCCTTTCAGCCCTATACCGGGTTCCGTCTTCCCGAATATTAAGATGCTTCTCCGATCCTTTGGGTATTTCATCCTTTAAATTTCCCTTTTTTAAAACTCCTTGTTGCGCCTCCTTTATTTGAGTAGTAAGGTTATTATGAATCATTATATTCATAGATTTTACTGGAATGGGTTCTCTGTCCTTCCTGCTCAAGGCATCGGCTACCACATTTCCTTCCCCGGGTGGTAACGAATCTCAAAGTCGTAATCATTCAATAATTCAATCCACCTACGCTGCCTCATATTCAGTTGTTTATGATTAAATATGTGTTGAAGACTTTTGTGGTCGGTATATATAATACTTTTGACCCCATATAAGTAGTGCCTCCAAGTCTTTAATGCAAAAACAACCGCGCCTAATTCCAAATCATGCGTCGTATAATTTTGTTCGCGAATCTTCAATTGTCTAGACGCATAAGCAATCACCTTCGTTCGTTGCATTAATATACAACCGAGACCTTGCTTTGATGCGTCACAATAAATCACAAAATCATCATTCCCTTCAGGCAATGACAATATAGGTGCCGTAGTTAGCTTTTTCTTCAATAACTGAAACGCTTTCTCTTGTTCATCATTCCATTCAAATTTCTTCCCTTTATGCGTTAATGCAGTCAAGGGTTTTGCTATTCTGGAAAAGTCATGGATGAACCTTCTGTAGTAACCAGCTAGTCCTAAAAACTGGCGTATGTGTTTCGGAGTTTTCGGGGTTTTCCACTTTTCAACAGTTTCTATCTTTGCCGGATCCACCTTAATACCTTCTTTGTTCACTATGTGACCGAGGAATTGAACTTCTTCCAACCAAAATGCACACTTTGAAAACTTAGCGTACAATTCTTCCTTCCTCAATACTTCTAACACCTTTCTCAAATGTTCATCGTGTTCTTGGTCATTCTTTGAGTAAATAAGTATGTCATCAATGAAAACAATGACAAACTTGTCAAGGTATGGTCCACACACTCGGTTCATAAATTCCATGAACATAGCTGGTGCATTAGTTAAACCAAACGGCATGACCATAAACTCGTAATGACCGTAACGTGTTCTGAAAGCAGTCTTTGGAATATCATCTTCTTTCACCCGCATTTGATGATACCCGGAACGTAAGTCAATCTTTGAATAAACAGACGAGCCTTGTAGTTGATCAAATAAGTCGTCGATTCTCGGTAGTGGGTAGCGGTTCTTGATGGTAAGTTTGTTCAACTATTGGTAGTCGATACACAACCTGAATGTACCATCTTTCTTCTTGGCAAACAAAACAGGAGCTCCCCACGGTGATGTGCTTGGTCGAATGAAACCACGCTCTAAAAGTTCTTGTAATTGGCTTTGCAGTTCTTTCATCTCGCTGGGTGCGAGTCTGTAAGGAGCACGAGCTATTGGTGCAAATCCTGGTACAAGATCTATTTGAAATTCAACGGATCGATGTGGGGGTAATCCCGGTAATTCTTTCGGAAATACATCGGGAAATTCTTTTGCAATGGGAACATCATTGATGCTCTTTTCTTCAGTTTGTACTTTCTCGACGTGTGCTAGAACAGCATAGCAACCTTTTCTTATTAGTTTTTGTGCCTTCAAATTACTAATAAGATGTATCTTCGTGTTGCCCTTTTCTCCGTACACCATTAAGGGTTTTCCTTTTTCTCGTATAATGCGAATTGCATTTTTGTAACAAACGATCTCTGCTTTCACTTCTTTCAACCAGTCCATACCGATTATCACATCAAAACTCCCTAATTCTACTGGTATCAAATTAATCTTAAATGTTTCGCTAACCAGTTTAATTTCTCGATTCCGATATATATTATCTGCTGAAATTAATTTACCATTTGCTAATTCGAGTAAAAATTTACTATCCAAAGGCGTCAATAGACAACTTAATTTAGCACAAAAATCTCTACTCATATAGCTTCTATCCGCACCCGAATCAAATAAAACGTAAGCAGATTTATGGTCAATAAGAAACGTACTCGTAACAAGCTCCGGGTCTTCCTGTGCCTCTGCCGCATTAATATTGAAAACTCTTCCGCGGCCTTGTCCATTCGTGTTCTCCTGGTTCGGGCAATTTCTAATAATGTGGCCCAGTTTTCCACATTTATAATAAACTACATTGGCATAACTTGCTCCGACACTACTTGCTCCGCCATTACTCGTTCCGACACCATTTGTTCCTTTCGTTCTATTAACCCCTGGTCCGTAGACCTCACACTTCGCCGCGCTATGACCATTTCTTTTACACTTGTTGCAAAATTTGGTGCAGAACCCCGAGTGATACTTTTCACACCTTTGGCATAGCTGCTTCTGATTGTTGTTGTTATTGTGGTTATTATTGTTGTTGGAATGATTGTTGTAGTTGCTGTTGTTGTTGTTGTTGTTGTTGTTGTTGTTGTTGGACCGTTTGTTGTAGTTGCGATTGATGTTGCGATTGTTGGGATAATTGTTGCGATTATTGTTGTAATTGCTGTTGTTGTTGTATTGGTGATTCTTATCACCGTTTTCCTCCCACTTTCTTTTGACTTGCTTCACATTGGCCTCTTCAGCAGTCTATTCTTTAATTCTTTCTTCAATCTGGTTCACTAGTTTGTAAGCCATTCTACATGCCTGTTGTATGGAGGCGGGCTCATGTGAACTTATATCTTCTTGGATTCTTTTCGGTAATCCTTTCACAAATGCGTCGATCTTCTCTTCCTCATCTTCGAATGCTCCCGGACACAATAGGCACAATTCTGTGAATCGTCTTTCGTACGTGGTAATATCAAATCCTTAGGTTCGTAACCCTCTAAGTTCTGTCCTGAGCTTATTGACCTCAGTTCTGGGACGGTACTTCTCGTTCATCAAGTGCTTGAATGCTGACCACGGTAGTGCGTACGCATCGTCTTGTCCCACTTGCTCTAGATAGGTATTCCACCATGTTAACGCAAAACCTGTGAAGGTATGCGTAGCGTACTTCACTTTGTCCTCTTCAGTACACTTACTTATGGCAAACACCGATTCGACCTTCTCGGTCCACCGTTTCAATCCGATCGGTCCTTTGGTTCCATCAAATTCCAAAGGTTTGCAGGCAGTGAATTCTTTGTAGGTGCATCCTACACGATTTCCTGTCCTGCTAGATCCAAGGTTATTGTTGGTATGTAGCGCAGCCTGTACTGCGGCTATGTTTGAAGCTAGAAAAGTACGGAATTCCTCTTCATTCATATTCACGGTGTGTCGAGTAGTCGGTGCCATTTCCTTCAAAAGAGTCAAATGGAACAAGTTAACCATACAGAATATTAAGAGTAGTTAATAGTATTTCGTAGCATAATATGAACTCATTTATAAAAGCTTTTTCTTCATATTAGCGTTTTATAAGTTTAAATTCGGGTAGTACCTACCCGTTAAGTTCATACTTAGTAGCTAATATACAATTCAACTACTACAATTCTATATGAAAAACTGATTATAATAATATTTCGCGTTCAAACTTTTACACAATATTTTACAAAGTTACAATACCGCTTATTTTACATATAGCATGAAATATAGCACACAATAAATTTGATACAAGATGGTTGTGAAGATAATTCTAGCTAGTACACAAGTCGTTCAGTAAAGGCAATAAAGACACGTAATTCATACGTCCAGAAACAAGTCATGCATTCTGGTTTTACTAGGATTACTTCCCATCCTTGGTCTTGTGGAACATAACCGCTATGGCCGTTGATAAGACAGCGTGTTGTAACGTCGTCAAAGGGACGAGGGTTACGTAATGTCCAACAGTCCCGTAACAATCTAAAAACCTCATTTCTTACCCCAATTACCGACTCCGTCACTTGTGGAAACGTTTTGTTTAATAGTTGTAGCCCGATGTTCTTGTTCTCACTTTGGTGAGAAGCGAACATTACTAATCCGTAAGCATAACATGCTTCTTTATGTTGCATGTTAGCCGCTTTTTCTAAATCACAAAGTCCAATATTCGGATATATTGAGTCAAAATAATTTCTTAACCCATTGCGTAAAATAGCATTTGGGTTCCCCGCAATATATGCGTCAAAGTAAACACATCGTAACTTATGGATTTCCCAATGTGATATCCCCCATCTTTCGAACGAAAGCCTTTTATAAACCAAGGCATTCTTGGAACGTTCTTCGAATGTCTTACAAACTGATCTCGCCTTAAATAGTTGTGCCGAAGAATTCTGACCGACTCTAGACAAGATTTCATCAATCATGTCTCCGGGTAGGTCTCTTAAAATATTGGGTTGTCTATCCATTTTGTGTTTTTATACTGTAAAATAGACAAGAGTTAGATTCATAAAAAAAATACTTATTAATACAAGCAATTTTTACATATATTATAAAGCATAAGCACACTATATTACATATATTACACCACGCGAATACAACTATCTTATTCCGACTCGCTTGTTTCTTCTTCTTCGGTTTTGGTTCGTTTTGCCAAGTTTCTAGGGATATATGATGTTCCCCTAATACGAGTCGTCGTTTTCCACATTGGTTTAGAAAAACCTGGTGGTTTAGAGGTTCCCGGGTCATTGTTACAACTTAAGGACTTCGGGGGTTGACGATACATATAAAGTTCATCGGGGTTGGAATTAGATTTCTCTATTTTTATGCCCTTTCCCTTATTATTTTCTTTTGCCTTTTTAAATTCAGTTGGGGTAATTTCTATAACATCATCGGAATTCTCGTCGGAATCAGATTCATCGGAGAATTGGTAATCCTCCCAATATTTTGCTTCCTTGGCGGAAACACCATTGACCATAATTAACCTTGGTCGGTTGGTTGAGGATTTTCTTTTACTTAACCGTTTTATTATTTCCCCCACCGGTTCTATTTCTTCATCCGGTTCTGATTCTTCTTCCGGTTCCGATTCTTCTTCCGGTTCCGACTCTTCTTCCGGTTCCTCTTCGGGAACTTGTGAATCAGTCCACGAATCATTCCAATTTACATTTGACTCTTCCTTATTATTAGGTGAGTCAATGGGACTTGTTCTAGAGGTAGACATCTATCACATAATATCAAACGCGTTAAGAGATTAATATATCACATAATATTCACATGTTAAAAATATATAGTTTCCAACAAAATTTGTTAAGAAATCATTTTTTAAGTAAACACGGTCGAAGTCCAGACTCGTTAATGCATCCTAACAAACTCGATAAGACACACTAATGCAAAATTCTGGTTCTCTAAGACCAACGCTCGGATACCAACTGAAATGTCCCGTTCTTATTGATTAAAAACGTTCCATATTAATTGATTTCGTTGCGAGGTTTTGACCTCTATATGAGACGTTTTTCAAAGACTGCATTCATTTTAAAACAAACCATAACCTTTATTTCATCAATAAAGGTTTAAAAAGCTTTACGTAGATTATCAAATAATGATAATCTAAAATATCCTGTTTACACACGACCATTACATAATGGTTTACAATACAAATATGTTACAACAAAATAAGTTTCTTGAATGCAGTTTTTACACAATATCATACAAGCATGGACTCCAAATCCCGTCCTTATTTAAGTATGCGACAGCGGAAGCTCTTAATAATCACCTGAGAATAAACATGCTTAAAACGTCAACAAAAATGTTGGTGAGTTATAGGTTTAACCTATATATATCAAATCATAATAATAGACCACAAGATTTCATATTTCAATACACATCCCATACATAGAGATAAAAATCATTCATATGGTGAACACCTGGTAACCGACATTAACAAGATGCATATATAAGAATATCTCCATCATTCTGGGACACCCTTCGGATATGATATAAATTTCGAAGTACTAAAGCATCTGGTACTTTGGATGGGGTTTGTTAGGCCCAATAGATCTATCTTTAGGATTCGCGTCAATTAGGGTGTCTGTTCCCTAATTCTTAGATTACCAGACTTAATAAAAAGGGGCATATTCGATTTCGATAATTCAACCATAGAATGTAGTTTCACGTACTTGTGTCTATTTTGTAAATCATTTATAAAACCTGCATGTATTCTCATCCCAAAATATTAGATTTTAAAAGCGGGACTATAACTCACTTTCACAGATTTTTACTTCGTCGGGAAGTAAGACTTGGCCACTGGTTGATTCACGAACCTATAACAATATATACATATATATCAAAGTATGTTCAAAATATATTTACAACACTTTTAATATATTTTGATGTTTTAAGTTTATTAAGTCAGCTGTCCTCGTTAGTAACCTACAACTAGTTGTCCACAGTTAGATGTACAGAAATAAATCGATAAATATTATCTTGAATCAATCCATGACCCAGTGTATACGTATCTCGTATTGATCACAACTCAAACTATATATATTTTGGAATCAACCTCAACCCTGTATAGCTAACTCCAACATTCACATATAGAGTGTTTATGGTTGTTCTGAAATATATATAGATGTGTCGACATGATAGGTTGAAACATTGTATACGTGTCTATGGTATCTCAAGATTATATAATATACAATACAAGTTGATTAAGTTATGGTTGGAATAGATTTGTTACCAATTTTCACGTAGCTAAAATGAGAAAAATTATCCAATCTTGTTTTACCCATAACTTCTTCATTTTAAATACGTTTTGAGTGAATCAAATTGCTATGGTTTCATATTGAACTCTATTTTATGAATCTAAACAAAAAAAGTATAGTTTTATAGTCAGAAAAATAAATTACAAGTCATTTTTGTAAAGGTTGTCATTTCAGTCGAAAGAACGACGTCTAGATGACCATTTTAGAAAACATACTTCCACTTTGAGTTTAACCATAATTTTTGGATATAGTTTCATGTTCATAATAAAAATCATTTTCTCAGAATAACAACTTTTAAATCAAAGTTTATCATAGTTTTTAATTAACTAACCCAAAACAGCCCGCGGTGTTACTACGACGGCGTAAATCCGGTTTTACGGTGTTTTTCGTGTTTCCAGGTTTTAAATCATTAAGTTAGCATATCATATAGATATAGAACATGTGTTTAGTTGATTTTAAAATTCAAGTTAGAAGGATTAACTTTTGTTTGCGAACAAGTTTAGAATTAACTAAACTATGTTCTAGTGATTACAAGTTTAAACCTTCGAATAAGATAGCTTTATATGTATGTATCGAATGATGTTATGAACATCATTACTACCTTAAGTTCCTTGGATAAACCTACTGGAAAATAGAAAAATGGATCTAGCTTCAACGGATCCTTGGATGGCTCGAAGTTCTTGAAGCAGAATCATGACACGAAAACAAGTTCAAGTAGGATCATCACTTGAAATAAGATTGTTATAGTTATAGAAATTGAATCAAAGTTTGAATATGATTATTACCTTGTATTAGAATGATAACCTACTGTAAGAAACAAAGATTTCTTGAGGTTGGATGATCACCTTACAAGATTGGAAGTGATCTAGCAAACTTGAAAGTATTCTTGATTTTATGTAACTAGAACTTGTAGAATTTATGAAGAACACTTAGCACTTGAAGATAGAACTTGAGAGAGATCAATTAGATGAATAAAATTGAAGAATGAAAGTGTTTGTAGGTGTTTTTGGTCGTTGGTGTATGGATTAGATATAAAGGATATGTTATTTTGTTTTCATGTAAATAAGTCATGAATGATTACTCATATTTTTGTAATTTTATGAGATATTTCATGCTAGTTGCCAAATGATGGTTCCCACATGTGTTAGGTGACTCACATGGGCTGCTAAGAGCTGATCATTAGAGTGTATATACCAATAGTACATACATCTAAAAGCTGTGTATTGTACGAGTACGAATACGGGTGCATACAAGTAGAATTGTTGATGAAACTGAACGAGGATGTAATTGTAAGCATTTTTGTTAAGTAGAAGTATTTTGATAAGTGTATTGAAGTCTTTCAAAAGTGTATAAATACATATTAAAACACTACATGTATATACATTTTATCTGAGTCGTTAAGTCATCGTTAGTCGTTACATGTAAGTGTTGTTTTGAAACCTTTAGGTTAACGATCTTGTTAAATGTTGTTAACCCAATGTTTATAATATCAAATGAGATTTTAAATTATTATATTATCATGATATTATCATGTATGAATATCTCTTAATATGATATATATACATTAAATGTCTTTACAACGATAATAGTTACATATATGTCTCGTTTAAAAATCATTAAGTTAGTAGTCTTGTTTTTACATATGTTGTTCATTGTTAATATACTTAATGATATGTTTACTTATCAAAGTATCATGTTAACTATATATATATCCATATATATGTCATCATATAGTTTTTACAAGTTTTAACGTTCGTGAATCACCGGTCAACTTGGGTGGTCAATTGTCTATATGAAACATATTTCAATTAATCAAGTCTTAACAAGTTTGATTGCTTAACATGTTGGAAACATTTAATCATGTAAATATCAATCTCAACTAATATATATAAACATGGAAAAGTTCGGGTCACTACAGTACCTACCCGTTAAATAAATTTCGTCCCGAAATTTTAAGCTGTTGAAGGTGTTGACGAATCTTCTGGAAATAGATGCTGGTATTTCTTCTTCATCTGATCTTCACGCTCCCAGGTGAACTCGGGTCCTCTATGAGCATTCCATCGAACCTTAACAATTGGTATCTTGTTTTGCTTAAGTCTTTTAACCTCACGATCCATTATTTTGACGGGTTCGTCGATGAATTGAAGTTTTTCGTTGATTTGGATTTCATCTAACGGAATAGTGAGATCTTCTTTAGCAAAACATTTCTTCAAATTCAAGACGTGGAAAGTGTTATGTACAGCCGCGAGTTGTTGAGGTAACTCAAGTCGGTAAGCTACTGGTCCGACACGATCAATAATCTTGAATGGTCCAATATACCTTGGATTTAATTTCCCTCGTTTACCAAATCGAACAACGCCTTTCCAAGGTGCAACTTTAAGCATGACCATCTCTCTAATTTCAAATTCTATATCTTTTCTTTTAATATCAGCGTAGCTCTTTTGTCGACTTTGGGCGGTTTTCAACCGTTGTTGAATTTGGATGATCTTCTCGGTAGTTTCTTGTATAATCTCCGGACCCGTAATCTGTCTATCCCCCACTTCACTCCAACAAATCGGAGACCTGCACTTTCTACCATAAAGTGCTTCAAACGGCGCCATCTCAATGCTTGAATGGTAGCTGTTGTTGTAGGAAAATTCTACTAACGGTAGATGTCGATCCCAACTGTTTCCGAAATCAATAACACATGCTCGTAGCATGTCTTCAAGCGTTTGTATCGTCCTTTCACTCTGCCCATCAGTTTGTGGATGATAGGCAGTACTCAAGTCTAGACGAGTTGCTAATGCTTGCTGTAATGTCTGCCAGAATCTTGAAATAAATCTGACATCCCTATCAGAGATAATAGAGATTGGTATTCCATGTCTGGAGACGACTTCCTTCAAATACAGTCGTGCTAACTTCTCCATCTTGTCATCTTCTCTTATTGGCAGGAAGTGTGCTGATTTGGTGAGACGATCAACTATTACCCAAATAGTATCAAAACCACTTGCAGTCCTTGGCAATTTAGTGATGAAATCCATGGTAATGTTTTCCCATTTCCATTCTGGGATTTCGGGTTGTTGAAGTAGACCTGATGGTTTCTGATGCTCAGCTTTGACCTTAGAACACGTCAAACATTCTCCTACATATTTAGCAACATCGGCTTTCATACCCGGCCACCAAAAATGTTTCTTGAGATCCTTGTACATCTTCCCCGTTCCAGGATGTATTGAGTATCTGGTTTTATGAGCTTCTCTAAGTACCATTTCTCTCATATCTCCAAATTTTGGTACCCAAAT